>NW_017306333.1:1230844-1254214 GCF_000935625.1 Nanorana parkeri
TCCATTAAGGACACAGGAATTCAGAAACAGTTGGGTTATACAGCCGTCTACAGAAGGTTGGGACACTGGCAAACACATGAGTTGTAAGCCAGTCTCCATATAACCCCTCTACCCAGCATGCCTCAGTTTCTTGCTAATGTCTTAGGACAGGGGTGTCAAACTCAAATACACAGTGGGCCAAAATTAAAAAAATGCTCAAAGGCTGGGCTGGTTCAGTGTTTATTGGAAACAAATCGAAATTACCTTATTGAATATATTGAACCTGGACCTAACGTAGCACAGAAGTTATTTCCTATAAAACAACATAAATCATTAAATAAATGACAGTATATCACACAGTATAATACCGTGGTCTATACAGTATATCACACAGTATAATACAGCGGCATATACAGTATATCACACAGTATAATACAGCGGCATATACAGTATAAAACTGTGGCCTATACCGTATATCACACAGTATAAAACTGTGGCCTATACCGTATATCACACAGTATAAAACTGTGGCCTATACCGTATATTGCACAGTATAAAATTGCGGCCTATAATGTATATTACACAGTATGATACAGCGGCCCATACAGTATATCGCACAGTATAATACAGCGGCACATACAGTATATGACACGGTATAATACAGCGGTACATACAGTATAATACAGCGGCACATACAGTATATCACACGGTATAATACAGCGGTACATACAGTATATCACACAGTATAATACAGCGGCACATAAAGTATATCACACAGTATAATACGGCGGCCTATACAGTGTATCACACAGTATAATACGGCGGCCTATACAGTATACCACACAGTATAATACGGCGGCCTATACAGTATACCACACAGTATAATACGGCGGCCTATACCGTATATCACAGTATAATACGGCCTGTACATTTTAATTATTAAAAAGCATGATACATATAATTACAAAAAAGTTTTTCCATCTGGTGCCCGCTTCTGTGGATTTTTCCCCTGCTTTCTCTCCTCATTGCGCAGGCCCCATAAGCTCTTCATCCCTGCTCTGTGGTCTGGCAAGGCAGGGACAACCGCGGGCCTTTCCTACAGAAGCCGCAGGGAACTTCCAGCTTTAAAGATGGCAGCCGCCGATTGGCGGCCATCTTTGTGACACAGGAATGATGCGCCAGTCCTGGGGACACTTGGAGCTTTCGGTAGAAGTTCTAATTGTGTGGGCAATATACCGGCGGGCCAGATCTAATAATGAAATATCATGCGGGCCAAAGATAATTCCATTTTTTTTTATTTTTTATCTTCTATGCTTCATGGAATTTCATCCTTGGTGACTTCAATCAAGATCTCTAAACCGCTGCTAAGTGGAGTACTTTGCACTTTTTTTTTTCTTCTTTTTTTCCTTACACTTTAACCTAGCGGAAGCACCAGTTCACTCCTGCTCCGGAAGCACCATTTGGATCTCTGGTCTCATTCCATTACACCCACCTACAGTGACTTGGTCACCCCTGACTGGCTGAAACCCTCATCAGCGTCAGGTGCCCAAGTTTGAAAGTACTTGAGGCCTTGTCCCTCATTGAGACTAGTTGCTACCGCTACGTGGTGCAACATGCCTTCCCATAGACACGCAAGGACAGTTACACTGCCACAGTTGACATCAGCCCATACTCCCCACATGATTCTGGGGTGTTTACTTGGTGTCACCAGATGGAAACTGAGCTCTGTTAACCATTCTGAAAATATTTCAGAGCAAGCATGCAGCCCACAACTCGAATTTTTAGAATGGAGTCAGCAATGGCATTTTATGTATTATCTTAAATAAATTACCTTCAGTAACTTCAGCAATTTGAGACACTTAGACTGAAACAAGCATGGAAATCTGCATATTTATTCCAAGCTGGAGACTTTGCGCTGAAGCCATTCGGCCAGCATTTGCCATAATTGCATATTATGTGGGAAGGTAGCAAAACGTTAACCTAAGCATGGATTTTTTTTAAACTTGAGAAATCTTTTTAGATTGCAAGAAAATTGCACTTTTTTTTTAATTTATCAAAGATACATTTCTTTGCCACAGGTTTTGTATTCTGTGTGTGGTGCTACAGAATATGTTAACTAGTTTTTGATATGCATATTTTTTTTATTTAGCTCTCTAATCCTCTAGAAATTTTCATTTTTGTTGCTGGCAGGAAATGTTTTGTCTTTATACAGTAGTATGACGTATGGTTTTTATTTTATAGGTATGACTCCTCCAAGACCACCCATGTGTCCACCTGGCCCACCAGGACCCCCTGGTCCTCCTCCAGGGCAGCCAATTCCTCCGCCGTTAGCAGGACCACCAAATCGTGGTGAACGCCCACCTCCCCCAGTTTTATTTCCTGGACAGCCATATGGTCAACCACCGTTAGTTCCCCTGCCACCTGGCCCCCCTCCTCCTGTATATGGTCCTCCACCTGGCCCCCCTCCTCCACAGCCAGGTCCACCTCCTCTTCCTGGTCCATTTCCTCCTCGCCCCCCAGGACCTCCAATGGCTCTTGGGCCACCTCCACATTTGCCAGGCCCACCTCCTGGAGGTCCCCCACCAGCTCCACATGTAAATCCGAACTTCTTTCCTCCACCTGGTAATGCTGGTATGCCTGCTTCAGATAGCCGTGGCCCACCACCATCGGATCCATATGGTCGGCCACCTCCATACGACCGGGGAGATTGTGAGAACACCTTTAAGTGAAGCAGAATTTGAGGAAATCATGAACCGCAACAGGGCAATTTCCAGCAGTGCAATTTCCAGAGCAGTTTCTGATGCCAGTGCTGGTTAGTGTTTTCTTTTTGTAAATGTATATTATTTTCTCCCAGTACTGAAGTATTTGGTAGAATTCATCACATGCCATTCGTGTTGCTATATCTTAGCAACCATTGTTAGGGCTTGTGTTGATGCACAAATGCAGCATGTTGCATTTAGCTTACATTCGAGATCAGTTTGAAATGCGTCAGGGTTCTTCAAAGGTACATCTGCCTGTAGAAGCTTTTGATTAGCTGCAATAAGAATTATTGCAATTAATGATATCCCATAGGGCTGCAACAACTAATCGATAATAAGAATCTGTGTCAACAATTCTCATCAATTAGTTGATTGATAATGTTCTCCTCGCTGGGAACTGCTTTATGCTGCGGTCTGTGCCCCCTTCCATTAGAAGGTAGAACAAATGGCAAACGCACTCATCAATTCGTAACCAGCTTTACAGCAAGGTGCACATGGAAGGGCTTTATACAGTACAACAGCAAAAAGTTTCCCAGCCTCACCTTGCCAAGGCACCCAATTTTATCTTTTGCCACATGTGCTCCAAGATGGAGACTCTCATAGTATAGAGTTAGGACCACACTATATGGAGGTGCCTTGGCGAGGCGGTGCAACTTTCACGTTTTATGCAGAAGACGTGTATCTAAACCTCTGTTTTTAACCTTAGCGGTGAGACAAGTTTTTTTGCATGCTGGCTGGTGTGTGCTGGGAAACTTTTTGCTGTTCCTCCATTAGACGGGATATTGATTGCTGCAGCTGGTGCCCAGCGGGGAGTAGAGACCGATGTGCTTCCCATGCTCCATTCCTCCTGCTGTTCCCCATGCTTCCCTCATCTGCCAGGGGTAGAAAGCTGGCGTCAAGTTTCCCATCCAGCAGCTGAGAGCAATAGCCAGTCTGTTATTGGCTATTTTAAATTGCAGTAGCCAATAGCAGGCTGACTATTGCACCTGCCCACTGCCTGCTTTCAATCAGCAGAGGAGGACCTGAAGGAGAACTTTCTCCTTCAGGTCCCTCTTCTGCTGATTGACAGCAGGCAGTGGGCGGGTGCAGTATACAGCCTGTTATTGCCTACTGCAATTTAAAATGGCCAATAGGCTGGCTATTGCTCTCAGCCACTGCCTGTTATGTTCTCATTCAGCTGCCTCAGCAGGCAGCTGTCATTCCCCAAGCAAGTGGAAAGGTGACACTAGGGGTCTTATAGACTCCTAATATCACCTTAAAGAGAACCTGTCACCTCCCATGTGCTATCAATTTAGGGCTTATGAGCCCCCCCAAGTGATAGCAATGATGTAAGAAGAAAAAAAGTTAAATAAAATTACCCCTTAAAGTTTCAAGTCCCTAGACCCCATAAACACGTGCATACTAATTGAAACACAAGTCGGGTGCACCTTCGACTGAAAATGACGATTGCACTACACATGTCAGGTATTGCTATGTGCGTCAGAGCGAGAGCAATAATTCTCGGGTCAATATTCATGGCTAACTTTAAACTGATGACTGGGCATAAATATAATTTGGGATGCACCGATACTGTTTTTTTGGTATCAAGTACCGATTTTATCTTATTTTTTTCGGTGTTCTCCAATACCGTTACCGGAAGTTCCATTGAAGGAACTGGCTTCGTGATTAGCTGGGAAGCCGTCTCCACGCTCCCTCGTCACCAGGTGACGAGGAAGCGTGGAGCTGGCTTTCTGGCCAATCAGGAAGCCATGGGAGGGTAATGACTCTCCACCCGGCTTCCTGACGTGTTTATAATTTGGTTTGGCTCATACTGTTAAATGTCATGCTTATATCGTCATTATTTGAGTTGACGTTGAGAAGCAATTGTGTATACATATCTACAGTAACTACATATTGTATGTTCTAAAGCTTTGTAGTAAAAACTTTATCAATATGGTGCATATTATACAGATAATAAAGTGGTTTTACTACCATCATTAACCGCTTGAAGACCAGGTGTTTACACCCCCCTCCTGTCCAGGCCATTTTTCAGTATTCAGTGCTGCAGTACTTTGACTGACGTTTATTCCGTCATGCAGCGCTGTACTGAAATTAATTGTATACCATTTTTTGGGGACACATAGAGCTTTCTTTTGGTGGTATTTAATCACCACTGGGGTTTTATTTTTCACTATTTTACTGAAAGTATTGACATTTTTTTTAACGTTATGTTAGGAAACCATTATTACCCAATTTTTTTGTAAAATACAAAAAAAGACGGCGTCACGTCGGGTAAATAGACACCAAACATGTCATGCTTAAAAATTGCGCGCACTCGTGAAATCGCAAAAAAACTACCATACACAAAATTGGCCATAGGCGATGCTTTAAAAGCTTTTACCGCTCATCAGTTTTGTGTTATCATTGATTGATGGCCCTAAAATGATTGCTCTCACTGTGACGTTTGCGGCGATATGTAACGTGCGGCGTGATTAGGAGCAATCGTCGTTTTCGCAGGTATGCGCACCCGATGCATGTATGGGTGGGGGTCTTTAAAAAAAATTAGTTTTTAAAAACTTTATTGCTATCACATAAGTGCTAAGAAACCCCCCTATGTGATGGCAAAAGATGTGACAGGTCCTCTTTATGGAGACATCACGGGCCGGCAGCTCATACAAGCTTGTATGTTAACAGGCATCGGTGCCTGTTTTTAAATTGCCTGTGTTTCTCGCTCGTAGGCGTGGCTGAGCAGACGTCTAAAGACCCCCACTCAGATCTAGAGAGCTCCCCGCCAGCCATTTTTTTTTACAACGGCTGGCCGGGAGGTAGTTGAACTTGAGTTTGAATAAAATGCAGAAAGTCGATCCAGTACCCTCTAACTTGAATGGGGTTACTGTTAGCAATATGGTAAAGTGTTTTTACTCTTGTCTTGAAGATTGACCTAATTTTAGAATGTGTGCTGAATTTCTGCAGAAACACCAGTTTAGAACTTGAATGTGGCAATCACCTACTTAAGCTTTCATAATGTTTTGATTCATAATATTGGGGCCAGTGGCAATTTGCATTGCTTGCATGCCTTTTTTTCCTTTGCGTGTGAGGAAGTTCACGAGAGAAAATTTACCTTTTTTTTTTTTTTACATTTTATTTTGCAGGTGATTATGGAAGTGCTATTGAAACGTTGGTGACAGCTATTTCTTTAATTAAACAGTCCAAAGTGTCAGCTGATGATCGTTGCAAAGTACTCATCAGCTCTCTGCAGGATTGTCTTCATGGAATTGAATCAAAGTCTTATGGTTCAGGGTCTAGGTAATGTTTTCTGCCCCTGATCATTACAGAATGTGTTTCACCTAGTTTTGTATAGGAAAACTACACCTGAAGTTTAGGTTTTGAAAAGCACTGAATGCCTTTCATATTTCCCTAACTGGCCATTAAGGAATAATTCTCTTCTCTCCTAGTTTCTATCATGCTATGAGAGCTTAATCATGGCGGAATACAAAAGACTGCCAATAACTTCATCTAGTAAGACTTTTGTTTGGTTTCAGTCTTGAGGAGAGCAAATAATGACTGATAGCCAGCCTAATTCTGAAGACCTGTGACTATACTGACTTTAGCAGTGTTAACTTTTAGTCAAGTCTTGTCTTATTGTTCCTATTTTTTTCATATTGGAAAGCCTATTTTGTGTTAAGGAATTGTTTTAGTTGTGAGGGGGAATTAATTGAGTGATTTCCTTTAGAAGACGTGAGCGTTCAAGAGAAAGGGACCACAGTAGGTCACGAGAAAAAAGCAGGCGTCACAAATCTCGCAGCCGAGATCGCCATGATGACTATTACCGGGAAAGAAGTCGTGAACGTGAGAGGCATCGTGATCGGGAACGGGATCGTGACAGGGAAAGAGACCGAGAGAGAGAGTATCGTCACCGCTAAGCAGGTGGGTATATTAAGACAAGGATCCAAAGGTATCATGGAGCAAAACCGTGTATATTGTGAAAGATGTCATGTGTGTATATATATATATATCAGTGTTCAATACTGTGAAGGTGATGACCGAAGAGGTTTCCTGTTCTAAATCATTTGTATGCATCGGTAAGTAGCGGCTAGAAACTGTGCGTGTGGTAACATTTGTATTATATTTCTTACAAGACAATAAAGACATTTCTTTTAGGAGGTTCCCAAAGTTCTCCTTAAGCCACCTAAAAATGTCATGGTCTGACTGCTTTTTTACCTTGTGTGCTCTTTAAGAGTTGCTTTGTGGTACATTTTTATCCACCTCCTCACAACATTACTATTCATTGGTTCAGGCACTTTTGTGCCATAGGGCCAGCAAACGTGAAATGGGACTGTTGGGTTATAACAAAATGTTGGCTCTGACTTTCAAATCTGTTAGGGTAATTAAAATCCACCTTTCTTGGCTCTAGGCTCTGTATATCTACCTCAATTTCCTGTGACAAAACAATCAGTCAGGGCCCTTTCACACGAGTGTTTTTGCCAGGAGAAAATCCCAATCCCAATACACATTAACCTCTTGCCGTCCGCCCGTAGTAAAAAAACGGACGGACGGCACTGCAGCATCTGCGGGTTGCCGTCTCCAGACGGCAATTTTTTTCTGAACTTGCATTGTATGCGAACGCATATTTACACGTGTTGGTGCTTGTTCGCTTTTTCATTACAATGGATGTTGAAGTGCTTTGATGCATTTCCTATGATTTCAGTGGAAATTTCACCTGACAAAAACTGTTGTGCAACAAGTGGGAATGTTAGGAGACCTTAGGGTGGTATTGGGAGCCTAGATGAGCGTAAACTTTTTTTTTTTTCTAAATGTTCAATATCACTCACTTCTTAAAGAACGAGATGATACATGGACCTATACATACGCACTTGTGTCTTTATCCAACCTCAAATACTATGTAACTCAGACAAAATGTGGGAATTCTATATATCTCATACAGTTTTTCCTCAAAAAATACATTTTGTTTCTCGTTCATTGAGGGACACAGGAATTCAGTAACTGCTGGGTTATACTGCTGCCTACAGGATGATTTGTACATGACTGACTAACACAAAAAGGTGCCCAGCATGGTACAACCCTCCTACTTAACAATTTTTTTTCTGTGTCCTGTGAGGATTGACACTTCTCAGCTACTCTGCTGAAATAAATCTAACCTATTGCTTTTTTTCCTCTTCAATCAGAATTTAAAGATAAATTATTATTAAAAATACCTTTTATAAGATGCTAAGCTGGTCTCTGTACGCAGTTATCCGGATCGCCAGCTCCTCGGCACTAGTGCTTTGCAGGGTGTACCTGGACACCGCAGGATTGGGCCATTGCGGGGCTAGCCTGTAATATGACATTCGGGCATTGGGCTCTGCATTGTGGTGCTTTCTAGACCTGAATGTACTATATTAGTTACAGACTGTTTCCAGGTCCAGAGCCTTGGCAGAGTCCCAGGTGTGAACCTGCCACTAAAGACTCGCTTTGTAAATTGGCTGTGTGAGCATCAGAAGCTATCACATTACCAGAGCCGCTGGGCGTCCTCTGCAATCCCCACTTTCTGTCGGTTTATGGTGGAAGGGATTGACACTTATGGAATTAGTGCTGACACAATCCGTTTGGGAAGAGGTCGGGTGGATATGCGCTCTTTCTCGCCATTCGGCTGAACCAGGTGACAGCCTGTAATCCTTTTTTTTTCTCTGCTTATGTCTATGCGCTCCTTGGAGTAGCTGTGTCTGGCATGGCCTTCTCCTTGGCTTATATCCTTGGTGTTTTTTTTACCTTCGTCGGGCAGGATTTTATGGGCCAGATTTCAACTCTTAATGCCGACACTGACTGCAGGGGCCATAAGTGTGCTCCCACGCCTCCTACTGCATATTCATTATCTGATCTGCCTGCGACAATAGCAGCTTCTGAGCTTTTTGCCACTGACTGTATCCGAGAAACTAAAGTCCTTAATGGATGATACTTTGTTAAAAAAACGTGCTTCCACTGCTGTGGATCCGGCAGTATCCCATCTTATCAAAGCTGTATCCGTCCCTGTGGAAGGTGTACCTCTTCAAGGATTCTGTTCATAAACAACTGGAATCCCTTTTTAAAACCTTGTGCTTTGTGACAGGCCTTGCCCTATATCCTGCCCTGGCAGTGATAATAGTCTGCCAAACCCTAGCTGATTGAATTAAGCAGTAGGAATCTGGTTGCCAATCCTGTAACTATGGAGCTCATGCCTGCAGCCTTGGAACTACTGTGGATGAGTTGTTAGAGGTTTCCCATCTCATTTTCTGTATGAGTCTCTTGTCTGTAAACGTGAGGAGGACTCTTTGGAGTTGGGCTGCAGAACTGGCATGCAAAGCATTTCTTCTCTAGTGCTCATATACCTGATTGGTGTGACCCAGCAATCAGTATTCCAAGTTTAAAATATTATGCAGAAGGCTTGCTGCACAGTTCTCTTTTGAGGGTTACTATGCTAACCCTACATGGTCTCAAGGCATGTGTAACGTAGCCAACTACCTGGGTGACGTAGCCAACTACCTGTGTGTTCAGAGTGGAAAATAGAGTTACATGTCAAGACACTCAGTGCCACCATCTACAAACTGGTACAGCACTAAAGATAGTCTAAATCCATAAAAGCCTGTCCACACAGCGCTGCCCACATACTAGGGGACTGACCGTGGCATGCATGCACAGTACTGTCAGCTGGTGCAAGTTGGATTTGCACTGACACTTTTTCAGACAGCGCCATGGCACTGGCACACCAACCATCAGGGAGGAACCAGATGTCTTGTGCGGCAAGAAAAGTAGGAAGGGTCCTGGGCAGAATTTGATGTTTCAGGTGTGGACAATTGGAAGGTAAATTGTAGCTGGTGGCACCTGGACCTGAGGGAGTGGTGTCGAGACCTGGCAGTGTTCCAGATCCTCAAAGGTGGGGATGCTGGTTCATAAACTAAGCAGGTTTGTTTCTAGGTACAGAGATCCTCTGGTGATGGCAATGGGTGCTCTGGTGGCTGCATGAGATCAGTACAACTTGATCTATGCTTTTTCTCCCCTGAAAACCTTCACTCGCCTGCTCTGCACGATGGAAGTGGAGGGCATTCCATTGATACTTGGTGCCAAACTGGCCCAGGCAGATGTGATACTCCACCTTGATCAGGCTGCTGGCAGACATTCTGTGGGCTCTATCAGATTGATCAGATCCTCTGTCCCAAGGACTGGTTTACCATTCTACTTCACAGCAACAGAGTGGCTGTTGAATCCCAGATCCTAAAGGACAGGGGCCTCTCTGAATCTGATACTCCTGACGTTAAAAACCTGGAAGTCCACTTGCCAGAATATCGCACAATGAAGGCATACTTTGCTTGTTGCAAGAACAGGAACTTTAATCCCAGACAGTTCTCCCTGAAATGAATCCTTGCCTTTCTGCAAATAGGTCTGGCTCAGCATCTGGCCCTTTTGTATTATCAAGGGGTAGATCTTAGTGCTTGCAATCTTGTTGCAGAGACTGCTGGCTTCACATTCTGATTCATTTGTGCATGGCTTCTCTGTGGTTCCCCCTGTGCTCTCAACTGTGACTCAGTGGGTTATGAATGTGGTTCTTTCAGCACTTCAAAAGATGCCTTTTGACCCCCTCCAGGAATATTCCCTTTCCACTCTTACAAGGGTTGTGTTTTCTTGCCATCTCCTCTGTGTGGCATGTGTTTGAGCTGGTGGCCTTTCTGGTCTTACACAGGGCCAAGGTGGTGTTGAGGCCTAGAGCCTCTTTTTACAAATTTGGTTTCAGCCCCTCATCTCATCCAGGACATTTGTTCTTCCAACCCTATGTCTAGCTTTAGTTCACTAGAAGGATATCTCCATTGCTTGGAAGTGTTTCATGTTGTGTGTGTCTACCTCGCTGCCATTGCTTCCATTAGAAAGACAGACTGTCATCCCTATAAAGGAGAACCAGCTTCTTGTGCCACTATTTTTTGGCTTAGACTAATCATCATTCAATTCTATGGTCTTCTAGACGGGTTCCACAATTTTCTGTCAAGGCACACTGTACTAGATCTGCGAGTGCTTTTTGGCATCAGGCTGCTGTTCACTAGATTAGCAAGGCAGCCACATGGTCTTCTGTTCACGCATTCTCTAAATTCTACCCGGTGGATGTTCAGACCTCATCTGCTAATGGCTATGGGTGTAAGGTCCCTTTTTCAGGTGGCTCTTGGAACTACAGACGGTCCCCGGTTCTGTTTTTGTGGGCCTCCTTAGTTTTAGGGTTTTTGTTTTGTTTTTAAGCTTACCTTAACTTCTATTTCTTGGAATTGAGAGACACCGGTTCCACCCTCTGTCCCGGCATATACCCTTGTTACTGCTTTTACAATAATCTGAGGTGTCCTGAGAGGTCTGAGTGGTTTTATGGGGCTGGCCATTTTTTATTTTTTTGTCCAAATCCTACTTTAGGCAGCAGTATAACCTAACAGTTTGTGTATTATTTGTCCCTAAATGAACTCCCAAGAAATGGGTTTTATGGTTATCCCTTTTTTCCAATAGGATTCCTACCACTATTTTGCAAAACTCTTTTCCACTTATGAAATCATCAAAATGAAAATAAAAATGTTTTAATTGACTTGTCACCATTTTCAGACTGAAAAAAAAAATCCCAGCAAAGAAAATGGTTGACACTTACCTGCCCTTCTGCCTGAACCACTGAACTTCAGTCTTAAAGAGTTAAACTTGCTGGAGATTCTTCAACAAATGACACTTTGGGTTTGTCAGATTACTGCATCCTCCTCCTCCACTCTGTGGTTCATTCTACCAGCCCTACATCACTACTGACTTCTAAAGTGAGGTAGGGGCCTGTAGATTAAACCACAGTGCTGCATTGGACCAGGCATCTGATATTCCCACAAATGTCTAAAGCTGAAGATTGACAGCGTGAGCAACAGGACAAGTAACTATTCTCTCTTTGCATAGAGGGCTTGCTCTGATTATTTTTTTAAGGACTTTTTTTTGGACTTTTATAGATAGTGTTGTACTTGGATATGTGTTTTATAGTTACAATTAGAAGCAGAGAGGTACTGGTGAAAGTGACTTAGTTCTTTTTTTTTTTCCTACAAAAGTGCCAGTAAAGTTTTGCCAAGGCTGAAGGTTTTGCATTCATCCACTGCTGCTGTTTTCATATTACTTCTACAGCCAATGCCTCACTTCTCTTTTTTTTCTATAATTTTTTTGTTTACAAGTCTCATGGCCACGGTACAAGCATACATCATTGACCTATGCTTCTCTCTGAGGAAAAAATAATTGAAACAGAATATTTTTTTACAACTGCTTTTTGTTCCTCTAGAAACAAGATGGTGCTATCTGTGTAATCTCTCAGCCCCCTTTTCCATAGGCATGAACGTAAATACTTGGGCTTCATGTGCTTGCATCTGGCCTGACACTCCTAGCTTAAAGGTCAGATTGTACCTACACATCTGACTGTCAACCTAAGTCTGCACCCACTTAGTCCCTCTTACCCAGTAGTAAACAGTTTATTGAGATACTTGAAAACACTTGTAAAATCATGCATTGCATTAAAAACAGTGCTGTGAAACTAGCAGAATGAAACCATGTCAACTGATTTCTGGACTGTAGATTAAAACCTTAGTGCAACAGCACTTTACTGTTGCAGAATCACATTCTCTTACATGAATGAAGTGTTGTGCAACATTTTGGCATCTATTTATAATTTTCATGCGAGATTTACACAACTTTTATCAAGATTATACACATTTTTCCAATTACAAAATGTGTGAAACATTTTTATAAAGACACATTTGCATTACTTTAAATTTCTCTATTTTGTTGTAAATGTCCATATATTTTATTCATGTGGACTGGTGTAGAACTTCCTTTTCATAGGTGCTGTCTGCACCTGTGAGCTAATGAGGACAGCTTTTTCCTAGTAAATGTTGCTTGCAGTGGGTCTACGTTCCCTGGTTGGCCCTAGTGTGTGCGCGCGCGTGTGCGTGCCTGTGTGTGTCCGTCCGTCCTACAGAGGTCTTCAAACAGGAGTAAATGCTTAAAGTGTAGGTTAATCGTTTTACTTGTAACCTCATCTTTTATATTTCATTTAAAAATGGGTATTTTGTTGTGTTTTGGGTCATTTAATTGTATCACTAAATTTGGGGTTTAATAAGGAGTTGTGCTAATATTGCGCAACATAAAAATTTGCAACTACCACCATTATATTGTATAGGGTCTTGGCATTCAGAAAATATATAATGTGTGGGGGTTTAAAGTAATTTTCAGGCCTAAAATGTGGAATATAACATGGGTGCAAAAAATGAAAAAAAGGTCTCAGTCATAAAGGGGTTAAAGTGTACGTTTTATTATGGTATGATTAAACCTACACTTTAAGTGGTTACTTGTGTTTGAAGATCTTTGAGTACCTACTAAACTTTGCTATAGTACTGCAACCATGTAGAGCGCTGAGGCGCGTTTTTCTGGATCGTGTGCTGGTTAACATTTTCTACATAGTGTGTATGTATGTGGCATGTATGTATGTATGCGTGTGTATTTATATATGATTGTGCGTATGTATATTATAAAATGTGTACGTATGTGTAAACACTTTAAGCATGCTTTATTATTTAATTTTTTTCCGACTTGCCCATTGTAATTACACTTGGTTTGTGTATTGTCTTAATATCATAAAATGTCTTTGGAACAATATAGAGCTTTCATAGACTGCTCCTACAACCTGGGATATCCCTAATAGGGAATGTGTAGTGTGCTTTTTTTTGTTTGTTTTTTTCCTACAGATTTTATTTTTATTTTATATTTTTATTATTGTGTTCTGGATTTTCATTAACATATAATAAAAAGTAAACAGACTCTTATCGTCATTCTGCCCTCATTTGTGCTCCACAAGCTATATGTCTGAGTTTTCCTGTCTACTAAAGGTTTATTTAAAAGAAACAAAAAGTTTAATATCTTATAAACAAAAATATAACTGGCCAAAAACGCTGACATGTGATGACATAAAAAGGCAGCTGCTGTTGTTGGCCATGCTGCAGGAGCATACAGCTCTAAAAACAAGTCACTAGTGGCAGTTTGCATCATGGCAGGTTCCCTTTAATAAATTGAGACGCCAACATACATCTTTCATTTTAGCCGTGTTAACCCTGTTTCTTCTTGGAAATACAAAAAGGGAACCATTCTGGTTCCTAATTTTTATTTTCACAGTATGGGAAATCTGTGCAGATATTCATATGCACATATAAGAAACTGAGGCTGTATCAAATGCTATCAGGAGAACACCTCCGTTAATGTTTAGTTAATTTGTGCAGGCATATGGAACATTAATAATTAAAGTTATTGCTTCATTTTTGTTCATACTTCATAACAAAAATGTGCTTCATTATTGTTAGTCTTGTATATCCTTCATTTGTATGCTAGTAGAATTTTTTTTATCATACTGTATTTAATTTTCTGTAGTAACTTTTCACTGGTTACTGCGAACTTGCCTTATCCATACTATGCAGTATTTATATAAATCTTACTATATAAAATGCTATTTCAGAACCATCATTCACTGACATTGTCACATAAGTGTGCAGTGGATGAGGTTAGTTGCTGAGAACTGAGTAGGCCCTCCTGCGACCTTTTTTATATACTATGCAGATAGATGACATTTGTTTAGGACACATTGGGCCTGATTGATGACAGGAAGTGCATACCCCTATCTGCAGGACACATTGGTTTTTACTCTACACCTGCTTTTTACAATAGATTTATAAAATGCACAGTGCAATATGAAGTACGCTGTGTCTGTCCAAATGTGCTCTACGTAACGCTGCAATCTGTGATGAGAGAGCTTCATCACATGACCTGTGATCAGTTTCCTCATCCTTTTTACTCTTGTCCCCTCCATTAAAATAAAAGAAGCTTCAGCACTCGGAAGAAAGCTGAGCACATTTATTATGCAAACCCCAAGCAATTGCATTGCTGTGGTAAGGTCATTATGCTGTTTTATAAACGTGTAACTAAAGATCTAACTCTCGTCACTACAGAACTATACAGAACAATATAATATGTTCTATACAGTTCTGTAGTGACAAGGGAGAGTTAGATCTTTAGTTACACATTTATAAAACAGCATAGTTTTTCACAAACAACATGCACCAAATATCACCTACCTTAAGCCTTGAGTTCTCTTTTTTAGTAGTTTATGGTCCATATGGTTCTTGTCACAAAAACATGTATTTGCTTGTTTTGGTACTGCCTCATGATCATAGCAAGTGCCCACTGAGTCTCTTAGGGCCCATTTCACCTAGCTGGTCATTTGCAGTGTAAGAAAGATAGCCTAAGTCCAAACCATTAATTTCAACAAAAATATTCCCATGAGATTATATATGCATTTAACATATTTGGTGCATGTTATTTGTTTGTGAAAAACAATGCTGTTTTATAAACATATAACTAAAGATCTAACTCTCTCGTCACTACAGAACTATATAGAACATCATAATTGTTCCACCCTGCTAAAGTCTAATGTTTCACCTACCTTAATGCCTTGAGTTCTCCTTTTTTAGTAGTTTATGGTCCATATAGTTCTTGAATTCCTTGTCACAAAAAACATGCTGTGCTTAGCACATTTGGCACCAGGCTCATTTATTTAGTCTCAAAAAATGTATTTGCTTGTTTTGGTACTGCCTCATGATCATAGCAAGTGGCTACTGGGTCTCTTGGAGCCCATTTCACCTAGCCGGTCATTTGCAGTGTAAGAAAGATAGCCTAAAGCCAAACCATTCATTTCAACAAAAATATTCCCATTTTATATGCATTTAACATATTTGGTGCATGTTATTTGCTTGTGAAATACTCCCTTGCATATAGAGGCAAAAACCCAGAGACTTCTGCTACACCGCTGTCCTGGCAGCTACATGAAAGTTCATGTACGGAGGTGAGGAAAGGTCTTTGGCAAAGACTGAGAGTAATATTCACTCCCAGAAGAGGAGAGGGCTCTGCTGGGGAACTGACTTTGAAATCAACTCAATGTCAGGCTCCTGTACAGAGCGGATAGTCTGGGGGAAAAAAAAAAGGTATCCATACCTGATGGATTCTAATGGTGAATAATGAAGCTTTTTTTTTTTTTTTTTGTTACCCACTATACAGGCACATTAGACAAGCTCTTGGACAGCCAAGATTACTGCAATTGCTTATCATTGTTCTGAGTTGGAAATAGCCTATTCAAATGATTTATATAATGCAGTAATAGCCTTTTTAATTGCAAAGACACATTTTATAATAAAATTGTACGAGGGAGATTTTCTTGCAGGCAGTTGGCATTGTCAGAAATCCCACTGAAGATCACTGAGGCTGGCTTATTTCCAGCTGAAATGTTGTACATCTTAAAACAAGAGTGTGTTTTTAGATGATTCTCTCTTTTTAAGTAGATTTGACTACAGTATTAACTGGCATCTTTGCTCAAAATTATTTACCCAATTTACATTTTTTAATAAGAATTACGGAAGTGTTGGAAAATTGCATAGTCTTTTTTCAAATGTGTTTTTGTAAGGCATGCCTTCTATTGTGTAGTTTAACATGTCACAGTTGCTCAGAATGAACAGTTATAATTCCAAAACCATGTGACTTAATTCCCTATAATGATTTTGGAGTATAATTTGTGTCTGGTTTATCATGTTCTGTGTTAATTTTCCCCATGACATAGCCTTTTACCTTGTTTGTGTTTATACAACCTTGTTTGTGTTTATACAACCTTGATGTATTTCATGTAGAGTGCCACCTAATAAATTAGTATAGCCACCAATTTAAATGCATAATTGGCTGTAATTTTGCACACAAAAAAACAAACATCCTTTAAATAAGATTTTGTGCTGCTGTGTAACATTTACTTACTTGGTGTTTTTAAATCACATGCTAAGACATTTGATGTCCTCAGACTCTACAGCAATTTTGCCTAACTTTTGGAAGCCCACCTTTAACATACACCTTTCAGAACAATAAGGATACTGAACAAGTTCAGCAATGCAGTGTGTGCACAGCTTTTATGTAATTCTTTTTCTGTAGCCTGATTCCCAGGCTCCTGCAGATGTAGAAATCTAGATTCCAGCACATACTGGTAGTGTTAATTTCTGGATTGCCCCACAACAAACACGTGTATAATCCTATTAATTCATCACTGTGATGGCCACGCTTTCTGGCTCAATTGGAATGGACCAGCATGCAGCATGAATAGAAAGTGTAAAATATTGCAGATTAGAGCAGCCTGCAATTTGGGGCTCCTGGGCTGCAGAAAAGAACAAGTAAAAGTATGCACAGTCACTGCCAGGTATCTGCATTGCACTGCTGGAGTCTGTTCACTACCCTAATGTGTACTTAAAGCAGTTCGCATAACAGGCTCCACTTATCACCCTGCACATACAAGCGCATGCATGAGTGACATTTATTTATATATGCAACTTCCTGCACATGTAAAGTTTGGAGTTTTTCATCTACCAGTCTTTGAATAAAGTAAATTTTAAACTGTGATTTTGGAAATTGGTGAAATTCTTGATGTTTTTTTGGTTTCCATAATTTTTTTATGTAAAGATTTTGTATTTCATGTCCTAGTTCGGAACAGTTCATCAAATTAGGTCATGCCATGTCATCAAATAGTGAACCTATTCCCCTCTTTTGTATTTGCTATTTTTTTATTTTTTTTTATATATATAGGTAACCAATTAGGTATAATACAGCCTTTCTGCTTTAAAATGGACCTAAGCAAATGACTGAAGCAGAAGTTTTTTTTTCTCGTTTTCTTTTTAAAGCTGTAATGTCTCACTGTAATTTGGGGCTATAGCCTATGCTGAACTATGCTTAGTTGCAGCTTCATGGTGATTTAGATTTTTATTTATTCTACTCACTTTAAAGTGTGTAGCTTAGGTCCGCTTTAAGCAATTTTCTTCTTGTATGTGATGGTGTATATATCTATCTGGCATATCTATGTGAACAATCCACTTTTATGGCCCTGTGTCAGAAGAATACTGTAGTGTTTTTGTTTTTATATACAAGTTGAGCAATTAATGTGAATTCATCAATAGTGTGTATGATATTTGAGATATCATACACACTATTGATGAATTCACATTCATTGCTCAACTTTGAAGGGTATATTTGAAGAGTAGTAAATGTGACAATTATTAAATATTTGCTGCAGGTTAATCAGTCAGTAATTTAAATGTATTTTCACCCTTGCAGTCAAGTTTGAGAACCCCCCCCACTATATGTTTCAGTGTTGCCATTTACATTCATGCATTTAAGTTGTGAATGGAAACGTAACGAATATAAAGTAGGTATTTGGCTGCAAAAGTGGAAATACCCTTTAAAAAGTAGTGTTCACTTGGATTGAATGTTGGTAAATGTTACATTCACAGCTTAAAAAAATAAATATACTGCTTCATTTAAAAGCTCTTTAAAAAAAAAAAATAATAATTGTTTGTTTTTAATTTACTCAAGTCCCACTTTCTCTGTGTATGGCCATTCTCTAGTTATGCAGACATGTAAATACCAAAATATTTCCCCAAGTATTACTAAGAGGGAAGAGGAATTTACTCTTTTAGAAAGTATCAGTCTTCTGCACTGACACACTGGGCATTCAAGATTATTCTTTTGGTGAATGGTAACAATCATTTTTTAAGACTAATAGCTTAAAAGGGAATCACACTTTAAAATGTTAAATATATTTATATTGATAGTTACAATACTTTTTTAGTGTCCATGCTTTGTATATTTTAAGAGTATCAGCATTTAGTACACCGTCTGTCAGTTAAAAAAAAAGAAAGAAAAATTGTTGTACTAAACTGTCCCATGCACCAAAACTGTAAACAGTGACAATATCTCCTGCGATTTTGTACACATTGTAATTTTCTGTAATGTTCGTTACAATTTGCTGTAAAACTTTCCTTCTAAGATTATGAATTGTATTGATATAGCATATCTGTTCTGATAAGTTGAGAGGCTGTTAGTCAGTATGCTGTATTTAAGGCTGGACACTTTGTGTGGTTACATAGATTCATAGTTCTTACATTTTGTTAAAAAAAAAAAAAAAAAGCATTTCCCTGAAAGAACCTCAATTTTGCTAGTGGGAAAACCTTTACGGGTCTTGTTACATAGACCAAACAATGGGTCCAGTTCCTGCTATCGGATACAATCATTTAGCAGTTCTAAATGGTCATCATTTTTTTCAGTACAATGTCCTAGTAAGTTAATACTTTTTGTTTTTGACTGCCTCATTGGCTGAAGTAAGCCCTGCAGTATTGTTTTTTTTTGTATATACTGTTGGCTCATCCCTTGTACGTTTTATATTATCCCTCCTCTACTAGAGGCATTTAGCAGCACTTGCTCCTTTCAAAGTATAGTAGCCATGCATTTTAAATTTTTACTTTTTAGAGTGGTAATTTTGATTTCCATTAATCTTTATTAGTTGCTTATTTTGAGATGACCATACTCACTGAAGCAATTTGTTATTTGTTTGGGGGTTGTATCTGTACACTGAATTGGTAATGTCATCAAGAACTTTGAATTGTAAATGTTTTAATAATTAAAAAAAAATACTGCCCATTTGCCTAAAATTCTTACAGAAATCGGTGTACAATTTTGCTAGGTATATTTTTTTTTTTGAATGGAGTATCAGGGCAGAAATCTCCCGCTGTCACTTTGGAGAGAATGTAGGCTTAGGAAATGCTTCTGATGGCTATTTTTCTCTCTGTAAATAAATTGACAATTGCATATTGTATACTTTAGTAACTGTTGCATTGTCCAATTTTTTTTGTATATTTTGCTTAGTTCTGTATCTTAGCATCTGTATACATGGGTTGTATGTCAAAATATATATTTTTTAATGTAATGATATATCATTATTTTAAAGAAGGTTGCATCATAACACCCTGTTGGACTCATGCTTGTCATGGGTGGTGTTATGGATCTTAAACTGAATTTATAGTAACATTAAAAGATATCTTATATGAACTGATAAATCTTATTTTCCTGAATGTCATTCAGGCTTGGGTTTAGTCACAAATTCCTTTTTATACCCATCTTACTTTACTCACATGTTTTTAAATTGTGTAAAAGTTTTATTAATTTGGTATATTAGGCATTTCTCAATACTTTTTAAAATATCTTTGTTTAGTAGCTAACAGACCATTTTGTTAAAAAAAAAAAATACCCTCCCCAATACCGACAGCCAACATAGGGCACTGCAGCTGTCACAGCAGCTCTATACCATGAGCTGAGCGATAATTTAACTGCTGATCACTCAGTTCACGATCTCTTCCCTGCAGAGAGTAATGACTCTTAGTCACTGCTCCCCACAAAGATTACCCCCGATCCCCCTCTGTTCCTCCAGCACTCATTGGAGGGACAGACAGATGGTGTGAGCACAGCTGGCTCTAGAGAGACAGAGCCAGCTGTCAGTCAAGCAGCAGACTGGAAACCAACTATATTTTTGCCATCCTTCCCCGCTGTAGTGTGGCTCTGCACTGTGAACAGATAGCAGGCAGTAGCCCGCTAGATTCTGCTTTTGGGTCACAGGAGCACATTAGTAAATGTACTCCTGTGATCCAGAATAGAAGTAAAACCAAAAACTAAAGGTTTGGCTTTACTACTTTTGATCACTATCAAAACACTAGAGATGTAGTGTTCATTTTTAGATTATCTTTATCACTAGAATTTACTGTGCCTTTTTTAACCTTACTAATGTTGTGCTAAATGTTTATTGGAAACAGACTGTTATTTAAAAGACAGCTTTTTATTGAAATTGTTGCAGGCTATGCATTGTGGTAAATTACTAAAGGAGTAGAGACTGTTCACTTCGCAAAGTAAAGCTCCCTTTGAGTCAAGCTGGCCATACACTGGTTGAAATTCAACCACATGTGGCCCAGTCGACTCGCCTCCATTCAACAAAGTTGATTTTTTAAAAGACTTTTGTTGAAGTAGCTGGTGCAAAAAAATTCTCAGCTAGTCACTGTTTGGGTATTCTCACAGAGGCACACTCAGAATACAAACGTCAAAATGGAGGAATTTCCCCATCCACGCTATTGAAGTGGATGGAGGAATCAAGTGTGTTTTCTCGTTAAGGCCTCAGGCTGTAAGTGTGTGGCCAGCCTTTGTAAATAAGGTGAAGCTGTGTATACTTGAATAACTAGTCATGCAAGGAATTACAAAAAATAATGTAAAAAAAATCTTTTTGAAGCTTTTCCTCATTTACTTAGAGCACGAAACAGTTACTTTGTTTAGTGAACAGTCATCATTCCTCCCGAAAATCAACCTCATAAGTCTTTAGAGTAAAGTAGATTTTTTTTAAATATGTACTTGCTCCAGTTTAATTTTGTAGTATTTAATGGATTGAAAATGTCTTCAACTACTGTTAGCATGTTTTTGTTGGTTAGAATATGTAATATGCTTTGCAAAACTTTAAATTGTACATTTTCTCTAAGCAATATTGCACATCCTAATATACATATGTATATTGTCTGATTTTAAATGCTTGTGAACAGCCTGTGAGTATTACACAGGTTTGCCTCCATGTTTGGTGGTTTTCGTTAGGGATGCACCAATACCAAGTATTTGGGCGAGTACTCGTACTCGCCCAAATGCTCCTGATGCCTATCCCAAACTTCCGGTATCAGGAAGCCGTTCGGCGCGTCGTTACATGCTTCCCGGCTTCCTGTTGGCCCGGGAAGCCATCTCCATGCGCTCTCGTCACGAGGGAGCATGGAGCTGGTCTCCCGGCCAATCGGGAAGCCGGGGGGCAGGTAATGACTCGCCCCCGGCTTCCTGATTGGCTGAGAAGCTGGCTCCATGCTCCCTCTTCACTTGGTGACGAAGGAGCATGGAGCCGGCTTCCCGACCAATCGGGAAGCTGGGTGCCCTGTAACGACTTGCCTTCCTGATTGGTCAGCAAACTAGCCAATCAGGAAGCCAGGCGGTGAGTCATTACACGCCCGGCTTCGTGATTGGCCAGAAAGCCGGTTCCATGCTTCCTAGTCACCTGGAGACTGCTTCCTGGCTTGCTGGGAATTCAATGGGCGAGTCATTACACGCTGCCCAGCTTCCTTTAATGGGACTTCCGGTATCGGCGTGTACCGAAAAAAAATATCAGTACTCAATATAGAAAAACGGTATAGGTGTGTCCCTAGTTTTCGTGCACATAACAAGAATTTGCCTGGATATATGGATATAAGACATCTAAAAAATCTCATTGGTTATTATTTTATGTAAAATGATTTCTCACAATTAAACTGTTTTTTATATGCATGTACATAAGATGCATTAGCCATTTTTGCTGCATGTGATGTCTTGGTTCTCTGGTAAAATGGTGCATAATCTTTAGTATGTTGTATTGATCACTTACAAAATGTTTGTACTGTTATCAGAGATTTTGTATGCTATGCTATGTACTGTAGCAAAAATCTACATCACAAATCTTAAAACGTTACAGCTGACAGAAGAGGAACATCTTTAAAGATCACATGTTCACCTAATGGAAAAGAAGATACTTGGCCATCAGTTTGCTTCATATGATTCAACAGCTCAAAGTTACGGATAAAAATGAGCAGATCTAGATGTGAATAAAGCAATTCTGCAAACATGGTAACCAGTAGATCTACTTTTATTTTTTATGTTGCTTAAATGTTTTATTTGAAGGAAACCTGTGTGACATAAACCTTATTAGTTCTTGCAATTTGGGTTTATACATTATATTTACAATTTATAATGTACAAGCAGTTGGAAAGTTCAGCTCATTCTTGTTTTTATAGTTGTTTGTTCCTGTTAAAATGTTCTAAAAATGTCTGTAAATACCACCTCAATTACAGTAGATATAGTATTGTAATAAACTGTTTAATGGGGCTGATGTGTAAAGCTGTTCAAGTTATTTGCTGTTTACACCTCAGGGAAAAGCTTGCTATGACAGTATATTCTTTCTTTTTACAAAACAGATTTTATTCCACAAACATTGAAGTCTTTAGAGATGCATTATTTGCTGCAATAGCATAGTTTTCCGTCTCATTTATTTATTTTTGCGAGATCAACACACCATTTTTAAACATTTTATTTCTTGTCCAATAGTTTGAATATGAAAAGTTATTTGGTTGTTTGTTCTGAAAAAAACAATATTACATTAATTTGAGGCCAGCCATAATTGTATCCTAATGGTTAACCATTCCTTTTGTTTTTGAATGTGTGTGAAAAATACATTGTTAGAATATTGCAATATAATGACATGTCACTATTGGTATTCCAAATTTGCCCTTAAAAAAAAAAAAAAAAAAAATGAAATTACCCCTCCCCCACTGTGAATCATGGGTGGTAGAGTTAAATTTCCTTTCTACACAAAATTATTTTTCTTTCTGTGAAAGATGTTATGTAAATTACCACAGCATTCTCATGGGGCTGTGTATGTTCACATGTTTCGAAGACCTTTGGTGGCATGGTCATTTTCAAACTGGTTGCTGTTATTCTTAGATTCTTCCATAAGTGGAAAAGGTTTTCCCTGCCGAATACACTGCGAGTAAAAAAAAAATAAAAAATTCTAATTGAAATGTTTTTTTACAATGTGTAGCAATCCAAGGAGTGTCCATTGCTTGTACATATGTGGGAACAGTACCATCGCTGTTTATTGTAACCAACTAACAAATGTCAT
>NW_017306333.1:1254293-1261642 GCF_000935625.1 Nanorana parkeri
AGAATTTTTACATGTACCCAGGTAAGTATTTCATCACAGTGTATTTTCAATATTAGATGTGTGTATTATAATACATTTTAAAAAATGGTTTTGTATCCAATAAGCTGTAAAAAAAAATAGGCTTTATAAAACATTTGTCTAAGTGTTTTGCTTTTTTTTTTTTTTAAACTGATATCACATGCATGGCTCTTCAGATCAAAACTGACTGGAGCATTGCTCTGTATATATTCTCTTCCTGCTGATTTATAAATATTCTGTAATGTGTGTACAAACCGATGTCTAGAATTCGGAAACGTTGTGGACAAAATTTTTTTTTTTCATTCTGTATTTTTGGTAGCTTACATCTCTTACTGATGTAAATATCACCCGTGTGTTATCAAGTGAAACTTTATTTTCATACATAGAAAGTTTAATGTGGTACAGCCATTTAGCTATTGCCAAAATACTGTAAACTGTGAAGTGTGTGAATTGCAATTTGCTCAGTATTTTGAAGTGTTTTTGCTTGTTTCCTAGGCCATCTATTTTATAGATGCATTTTTCGGTGTTCAGAATTTTTTTAATGCTTTGTTTTTTTGTAATTATTTTAAGCTTAAGCTGTGAAATATATTGCAATTAATA
This sequence comes from Nanorana parkeri, assembly GCF_000935625.1. NCBI lineage: Eukaryota > Metazoa > Chordata > Amphibia > Anura > Dicroglossidae > Nanorana > Nanorana parkeri. The sequence goes on from NW_017306333.1 coordinate 1,254,912, forward strand.
AACATGTTTTTATCATATATTACGGTTACTGTTTGGTTTTAGCAGCCAAGACTGCTGCACTGTAAGTAAACTGAAAGTGGCTAATTCGTATTTTTGTCCTAATTGCAGATGCATATTAGGATTTATTGATTTAATAATTGTATATCTTGGCAATCTAGAGGACATCCTGCTTTGTTTTTCTGTATATTTGCTAAATCGGGCCTGCTTTTCTGATTTCCAAGCAAACAAAAGCATTTTCTTTCTTGTCAGTTAAGGGACACACAGGAAGTCATTCACTTCTGGGTTATACTGCCGCCTACAGAAAGATGGGGACACTAGCAAGCAAAAAACTAGACTAGTCAAGCATAAACTCCTATTACCAGCCTGCCTCAATTTTTGCAGATATCCTAGAATGATGGACAACTTTCTTCGGATCGACTGGAAAAAGACCATCTAAATTTACTAGCATAATGTTTTCTTCATAAAGGCGCAGACACATTCCAAAGTCTAAGTGGCTGCGGACACTTGGACAGCTTGTATCTCAGATGCTTGGGTGTGGAAGGTGGTTTCCAGGCTCCTCGTCCGTTTCTCCCCTCCAACTTTCCTATGTTCAGATTAGCAGATCTCCAGGTAGCCCTCTTGGATTTTCTAGATCGTGATGCCATTGCCCTAGTTCCCATGGCAGAATGGTTTCAGGGGATATACTTCAGCCTGTTCAATATCCAAACCCAAAGGGGGCATCCACCCCACCTTGGGATTGCAAAGCACTGAATGTCTTAATTCAAGCTCAAAATTCTGCGTGTAATTCTCCAGGTTTTTTATTGCCTCTCTTCACCATGTAAAATTCTGGCTTCGGTGGACCATAGGGACAGATATTCCCATGTCCCCATATCTCCAGTGTACCAGTGTTTTCTATGCTTTGCTCGGTTTCCTGAACTTTAAAGTGAGACTACACTCAGGAGTTAAATCCTAAAACTAAAGAAATGTAGCTCATTTCTGTATTCAGCTGTAGATCGTCAAATCATCCCATGGTCCCTGTGTGTGTTTTAAAGAAGCCACCACCCCAAGCTCTCTCCCATGATGGACTACAATCTCAATACAAATTAGTAACCTAAACCTGAGATTGTAGTTATTAGGCTTCTAGTTTAGTGTCACTGTAAGTACTTGTCATTCAGCCTCTCGTCTGAACCTCAGGTGTTAACCAAGCTTCTGGTGCCTGTACTAGCCCTGCTGCACTCTTGTGGCATCCCGGTTGAGGGATTCTTAGACAACCTTGTGTTGAGGTCGGTGCAGGCTTGGTCCGGTAATGTAACCTTGACTGTCCATATTCCTATGGTTCAGATGAACGCTGAACCCTCAGAAATCAGCACTACAACTCACTCATAGTTTAGAGTATCTTGGTCTAGTCCCAAACACAACAAAGGCCTGATCATTTCTCCCTCAGGAAAGCTTCACATTCTTGGCTCCCAGACTTTATGTCCAGGGGTCTGATGGTAGTCTTATGAGGCAAGTTCCACTTTACTCAGTTTCACTCCAGACCCCTACAATGCAATATTAATTTGCTGTGGGACAATTCAGTCCTGTACTTGGACAGATTCCTTTGGCACAAAGGACAGGTTGTCTCTGACCTGGTGGCTCAGAATTCTGGCTCTGGAATGGGTGAAGTACTTCCCGCCTTATGGAAGATCTTCATGATGGATGCCAGCCTGTTGGGTTCAGTGGACATCATGTTAGTTCAAAGGACTTGATCCTTGAGGAATCTTTTCTCTATCTGCATTATAGAGCTTTGAGTAATCTGGCTGTCTCTGCTTTGTTGGTTTATCCTACTGAAGGTTCACTCATTCCAAATTCAGTCAGACAATGCCATGGCAGTGACCTACATCACCCATCAAAGAGGAATTAGATTCGACAACAAACTGGACAGGTTTGTCTCCAGTTACCAGGATCCTCTAAGTGAAGTAGTGGATGCTCTGGTGCCTTCATAGAATCAGTACACCCTAATCTATGCCTTCCCACCTTTTTTAAACTTTTTTCTAGTGTGCTACGCTGGATGGAGATGGGAGGGCATTCCCATGTTACTCCAGATTTGCCCAGGCAAATGTGGTACTCCTGACCTGGTAGGATTCCTGATGGATGCTCCATGAGTTCTTCCAGATCCTTTCTCTTTGGAACCATCCTCCTTTTAAGGCCCCTGGCTTTAATAGCATGGGTGTTTAAGCGCAGGTTCTGAGAGACAGGGGCATCCATGTTCACATATTCTATGTACTATCAGATGGATTTTCAGGCTTCTTCTGATGCCAGCTTCTGGCATAAGGTCCCTCCTGCGGCTCTGAGCTGCAGACCAGCTATTGTTTGCTGTATTGCTTCCCCCCATCCTCAGACTGCTTTTCAATGTCCCAAAAGTGAATCACTTTCTATATCACTCCATAGAACTACGAGAAAGCAAATTTGGGTTTTTGTACTCCACATAACATTTTTTTTATTAGTCCATTGAGGGTTCTGCCCTCTGTGGTTTTTATTTATCCTCTTGGTACTTCTTTGCTACAAAAGCCATTCTGGTAGTAGGGGATAGGGGTTAAAAATTAACTGTAGCTTTGCTACAGTTTTGTTTTTTGCAAGTGTCTAGTCCTTCCTTCTGTTTGCAGCAGTAAACACAAGTGAATGACTTGCGTTCTTCAATGGAACAAAAAAATAATTTCCAGTGAGTACTAGAATCAGTTTTTTTCTGTTCTCCAGTTTTTTCCCAGTGCAAGTATTACATTTTGAAATTTTACAAATGTTTGCAAATGAAAGGAAACGTTATTAACCCTGTTTGTCATACATGGGGAGCTGCATGAATTGATTTATCTTAATGGTTTCTTGCACATGATTAATCTTAAGGAAGGGGTATATGCAGATTAAGCTTTCTGTAGGTTCGGATTAAGCTTTCTGATATGCTGCAAGTGATTACACATGTAGGCAGGTGAATATCAGAAGTTTTATATAATGGTAATTACACCAACACAATATGGTATTGACTATATAGGTAGCAATCTGGCCTCAGTCCTCTCCAAGCCCAGTAACTGCCAACATGTATTGCACCACTTACCCCTGAGTCAAAAAATCTTTCACAAATTCATCAGCATGTGGTACTCAACCAGTTGTCGTCCGCCCATTGCAAAAAACGGACGGACGGCACAGTCGCATTGGCGGGTTGCTGTCTCCAGGCGGCATTTTTTTCTGCGCGCGCCCCCGGGCAGAAAAAAAACATCCAAAGTATAGAGCCGTTACCGGCAGTTTCACATATACCCGATCGGCGGCTCTATAGCCTGCCGATCGGGTATATGTGCTGGCCGAGTGCCCCCCTCGAGTGCTACCGTCGCCAATCCCCGACCCCTCGCCTTCAATGCCGGGATCCGCTAGCCCATCTCGGTAGGGTGTCAGGAGGTAAGATGGGAGGGAGATCAGCATCTTCCTCCTTTGCTGACCTCCCTCTGTGCTGTCGATGCAGAAGTGATGTGTATTACATCACTTCCGCATTCACCTGTCAGTCATCTGGCTGCTATAGCAAAAGAGAAGAAGCTGATGAAGCAGATCTCTGCTTCATCAGCTTCTTTTGGGAGAAGACCCCTAATGTCTCCATAAAGAGGACCTGTCAGTGTGCCTTTGCTATTATACAGTTTTGGGTATTATAGTTGTTTGAGGTTTCGCGCGCTCACGCAATTTTAAGGCTTGACATGTTTGGTGTCTTTTTACCCGACCTGACACCATCTGTTATATTTTACCAAAAAATTGGGTAATAATAAATGTTTTATCATTTCATATAGGGGAAACAGTTGTTTTTTTAAAAAAAAAATTATTTCGGTAATTTTTCCTTAATATAGTAAAAAATAACTGCAGTGGGGATTAAATACCACCAAAAGAAAGCTCTAGCCATCCCCAAAAAATGGTAAAAAATTAATTTCAGTACAGCGTTTTATGATAGAATAAATGTCAGTCAAAGTGCTGCAGCTGGTTAATGTGATAGAACTGAGCAGTATCATTTGTTGAATCGGGATTTTTCCCTGCCCGATCAAAATTTATGTGTATGTATTGTAGAGCTGCAACAAATATTCCATTAAGTCGATTAAATTCGACGATGGAAAACGTTGCCAACGTTTTCCATCGTCGATTCATCGGCTAAAGTTCAAATTTCCCGCTCGCCGCTCAGGCACGCTGCTTACGCCCGCCGCTTACGCCATGCCCACGTCAGTTAAGCCGCTCGCGCCTACGCTGGTGCCACGCGACGCCGCGCCCACGCTGAGGACATGCGTCTGGCCCTCTCCTCCAGGTGAGCTTCCCAACTCGCCGCTGCCCGCCGAGAACGAACAACGCAGCTGCCCGCCGAGAACGAACAACGCCGCTGACCGCCGACAACACCGTCATTCAAGGTAAGGCGAGATCCGCCGGGAGCTTTTTAATGTTTCCTGTGTGTTTTGTTTTTTTAAATGGCACACTGCAGAACATTAGTAGCTATAGAGGAACAAGTATTGATTGAGTAAAACCACATTTCAGAAGTTGGACATCACTATTTTGCTGAAAAAATGGGTATTGGGGTCCAGCTCAGATATCAGACTACTACAATGATATTATGCTGGTTGTACCCATGGGAATGTTCAAGCAATGTTTGACTTTTTACCACTTTTAACCAACTTTTCATTTGAAGAAAGTGGCTAAAATGATCAATGGCAACAGATTGTGTTGGAACTTGGAATCAAACCTGTTGCTTATTCTTCCCTTTTTTTTTTCACCTTACTAAAAGCTGGTTGACATTTCTTGAAAATGATTGTGTGTATGACCAACATAAACATGTGAATTACCAATTGTGGCAGTACATCAGCACATTGTTTGAGATGCACCTTTTTGCAGCTTTGTGTTTGCGAACTTACCTTATACAAGATTGGTCAATTTGCTCAGAATCAAAATCTGCAAGTGGCCCACTGATGGGTAGTTAAAGGGAATCTATTGTCTTTTCAATGTTGGCTATAAAAAAAAAACCTTGCTTTTTTTTATTCCTTAAAAAAAAGCCTGCTTAATCGAGCTTAAATTTAAACGCACAGTCATTCAGAGGATTGACTCATTCCCACTTCTATGTCTGATCTGTGCAGTGCCTTCAGTCATAAACTTTCAATTAAAGAAAACCTCAAGATTAATAGCTTCTGCTATGACATGGTTAGAAAACCCCTGGGACTCGTTCACACTAGACAGTGCTTCCGGCCCGATTCTGGCCAGAACGCACTGCATCGTGGCCGGCTCACTATGTTGTGGGGCATGACGGTCCATTTAAGTGAATGGCACCGTAGCCAAGCCCAATGCGATCGGCTGCACGGGAACACAAGGTACTTTACGCCTGAGGTCCAGTCCGAACAAAATACTGCTTGCAGGAGGGTGATTCCTCTGACGTGGAGCCAGCTTCCCGGCCAATGAGGAAGCCAGGCAGTGGGTAATGACTCGCCTCCCGGCTTCCTGATTGGCCCGGCTTCCCAGCCAATCATCAAGCCAGCTTAACCCCTTCGTGACTGACGACGTACAGTGTACGTCGCCAGCATCGGGGCTGTTTAAACAAGCAATTGGCATAGAGCCGGCTTCCCGGGCAATGAAGAGGCGGGTAATAGCACGCCGCACGCCTAGCTGATGGGCCTGGAAACCGGCACCATGCTAGTGGAAGTATCTGTACTCTGTATCAGTTAAAGATAACTATTGGTACTTGATACCGAAAAAACGGTATCGGCGCGTGCCCATTTACAATGACTTTCCTATTTAGCATGCTTGCTCTGGGTCATTGACCCACAACCTTTTGACGCCACTAAATTGGTCGGCAATGGCAGCCCACACATTTTGAAATATGGATTTTGCAGTAAAGGTTAAACTTTGGGGTTTGGAAATGTGGAGAGGAGAGGAGTTTGAGTTAAAGCGCTGTTTAGGGAAACTAGTGCTTAGTCTTTACTCAGATTTTTTTTTTTCTGCATAATTACTGAGAAACTAGAAAAATGCAAACCTTTTGACGATTCACAGCTATCGTTCGAAATTTTTAGCGTGCTGCCCGGTTGGTTTGACAAGTCGATTATGACATTGACTTTAGAGTGAATTTTCACTATAGCAGTCACATTTGGGAAAACCCCACTATGTTTTTGCTCCTATTCACACAGCATATCTAAAAATAACCTAAATATATTTTGTTACCTTTTCTCTAGTCACCTTCCAGGACAGCATTAGAGAGATAGGCTCCTCCCACCGGAACAGGAAACACATCACCCACACTTAAAATAAAAAGGAGCACAAGCCTAGCACGCTTCAGTTATTTTGTGTTTCCTCCGGCCAAGCAGGACATCGTAACGTTTGTTATTTTTTTCCTAGGCCTACGTGCTAGTGAGCAGGGGCTTCCCCCCAACATGGTACAGCAGAGGGTCAGTGGACCTGGGGTACCTATGGAGGGGGGCTTCTGGGACAGCCCCAACTGTCCAAGGAGCAATTGCCTATGGTTTCCCGGCATAAGAGTATGCAGGACAACCAGCCTGTTGATGCTGATGTTAACTCTAGCAATATAGTTAACCTCTTTTAAACCCTTTTGACAATGTGTTTAACTATACAATTAAAAGCATTTTAACTGTTCAACAAGGGGGGGGACGAAACTTAATTTAACCCCTTGGCGTCCATCCATCGTAAAATTACGGGCGGACGGTGGATCCTTCCCGGCAGGGTCATGTAAATGTATGTCTTTTTTTTTTTTTTTT
>NW_017306333.1:1261700-1270990 GCF_000935625.1 Nanorana parkeri
GAAGCCTGCCGGGAAGGATCGCTTTTATAACCCTAAAGTGTGCGGCGCCCCTCCGTAGCCGCTGCTGGTTATCCTGGGCACCGCTGTCCCCCCTGTGGTGCCCGAGACCGGCACATCGGCTGCTCGAAGAGAGGAGAGATCAGCATTTCCCACCGCTGATCTCTCCCCATTCTTCTCTCTAAAGGCGGAAGCAATGTCTATTACATCACTTCCGCCTTTAGCTGTCATTTCTCAGGCTGGGAGCCAGAGAAGAAGCAGATCTCTGCTTCTTTGGGGGTCCCTAGGTGACAGGGGTCTTGGGGACCCCTGATGTCTCCATTAAGAGGACCTGTCATTGTTTTCTAGCTATCACATTGGGGTCTTTTTAGCCACCTATGTGATAGCAATCAAGTTGAGTGTAAAAAAGTTTAAAAAAATAAATAAAATTTAATTAAACACCCAAAAAGTTTCATGTCCCCCGTGCGCATGCCTGTATACATGTAAATACGCTTTGGGCGCGCCTACATGTTACATATCGCAGTGAGAACAATAATTCTAGGCCCATCAATCACTGATAACACTAAACTGATGATCGGTAAAAGCTTTTAAAACGCCCCCTATGGCCAATTTTAGGCATGGTAGGTTTTTTTTGCAATTTTTGTGGGCGCACGCAATTTTAAAGCTTGACATGTTTGGTGTCTATTTCCTGGACGTGACCCAATCTTTTCTATTTTACCAAAAATATGGGTAATGTTTTATAACATAACGTAGGGGAAAGTTTTGTTTTCAAAATTGACGTTCCTTTTTTTCGTTATATAGTAAAAAATAAAACCCCCAGTGGTGATTTAAATACCACTAAAAGAAAGCTCTATGTGTCTCCAAAAAATGGTATAAAATTCATTTCAGTACAGCGTTAAATGACTGAATAAATGTCAAAGTACCGCAGCGCTGAATACTTAAAAATGGCCTGGGCAGGAAGGGGGGTTTAACACCCCGGTCAGCAAGTGGTTAACCAGACATGTCATAAGCTGATAACTCTCTGCTTATACAGACTGTTTTCAGTTAGCATTGTTCCTTGCTAACTGTGTACTGCAAAACATCACATCTGTTATAAAAGTGAGGTTTTATGTAGTCCTGACAGGCTCCTTGTATATACTGTATGGTTGTCACACTAGGACAAGTAGTGTGTTCCAGCAGGATCACCAAGGTACAATAAAGCAGGGAAAAGGAAAACAAATTAACCACATCTAAGGAAACTTAAATACCATGCAGTACATTCAGCTTTTGTATTTGTGTTTTAGATATTGTTCCAGTTGTTGGAGCAGCTTGGAAATATGGCAGATGCTAAATAAACATGCTTCAAACTATAACAAGCATGAGTGGATTTAAGGAATGCAATGTTTGCCAGTGAAAATCTCCTATAATATAGCAATAATAGAAGTAGATTTTTAGGGGCTAGACAAGGCTAATACATTATAACCGGGATCATATCAGCTTGTAGCACTGCTTGTAGCATTCTTCAGGGTGTGATTATTCTACTTAATTCCTGTCTCCAATAACAAGACAGGAATTAAATGTATGTACACAAACGCTAGAAGTCTGGCAAATTAGAAGAGCTTGAGCTTAACAGGTTGGACTTGATAGACTTATGTCTGTATTCAACCTCAAATACTATGTTACTTATGCAGCATTGTCAGGATTAGACTAGTTTACCATGCAAGTGTGTGAGGGCCTGTTCACACCATTATATGGTTCTGTGCGATTCACGCATTGGTAACTCCGCTTCCGTACGTTTACAGTGCGTTGCATGCCATTCATTTGAATGGCACCCCAAACCCACCTCCTGCCAGCAGTGCTATCTGCCGCAACGTGCGGTACCGCAAATACTGTGCGTTGCGATTGAAAACAATAGTGCACACAGATGTCCCCATCAGGACTGGGATAGTGTTTTGAGAGAGGGCTTTTCATGGACATGGATTACATAGCTTCACAACTCTGTCCTGCTCTGATTTTGACTCCTAAGTCAGTGTACCAGTGTTTTCTGTGATAAATTAAGGACTCTGCAAAACACATCGTATGTTGTTGGTCCATATGTTAGCTGTCTGCAGTGTACCCATCGCAAGATTTATTTATTTTTTTTTAAATAAACTGTTTCGAAGACAGCCTTTCATTCTTCATGCAGCCACTGCCTCCATTAGAAAGACTGTCTCCCTTTTTGTCATCCTTGGCTGTCCCTACAAAGGGGACCCAGCTTCTTGTTCCACCTGTTATCAGTGGCTCAGACAAATAATCACTCAAGCTTCTGGTCATAAGGATCAGGATCCACACTTTCCTGTCAAGGCACACTCTGCTAGTGTTTCTAGGCTATTTCAGCACATGGCAACTGTTTCCCAGTTTTACAAGGCTGTCACCTGGCCTTCTGTAAACATGTTCCTTACCAGGTGGTAAGGAACTGAAGATAAAAGCTTTTATTTGCTGGGCTGCCAACCCCTCTGTTGGACTGGTTTTAGACTAAGGTCTATGAATCCTAGTCTTCCTCAATGAACGAAAAAGAAAACGGATTTTGTACTGACAGTAAAAGTTCATTGAGAGACACAGGTTCCACCCATCTGTGTTTATGTTCCTGCTCTTTTGTTACAAAACCGAGATGCTGGGAGTAGAATGGTGTCTCATGATGTTTAACCCCTTCACGACCAATGATGGGATAATCCCGTCGTGGATCCTCAAGGGTTTAAACAGACTCCCGGAGCCATCGGAACTCAGTTCAAATTTGTAGAGCCGGCGGCCGGCTTTGCAGTAGAAGCAATTCTGGCAGCTCAGCTGCCACCAGATTGCTTCTACACCTCAGCTGCCACCAGATTGCTTCTACATCTTAAGACACCTAGCTAATTCACACTCAGTCTAGGCCCTCCAGTATGTCACTTATCTACAGGTGAAACTCGAATAATTAGAATATCGTGCAAAAGTAAATGCAGTAAGTGCTGCAAAAGGGGCCCAAACCAAGTACTGAGTACATATGCATGCTTGTACTTTTCATAGGTCCGATATTGTTCTATGTACAATCCTTGTTTTATTGATTGCATGTAATATTCTACTTTTTTTGAGGTTGTGGATTTGGGGTTCTTGGGGTTTTCATGAGCTGTAAGCCATAATCATCACAATTATGACAAATCACGGCTTGAATTATCTTGCTTTGCATGTAATGAGTCTATCTCATATATTAGTTTCACCTTTTAAGTTGCATTAGTGAAATAAATTAACTTTGCACGATATTCTAATCGAGTTTCACCTGTATACACTTCCATCTTTCAAAGTAGTAGACACTGCCCATAGAGTTTAACCACTAGGTGTCTGTCCAGGCCATTTTTCAGTATTCAGCGCTGTTGTACTTTTGACTAAAAAATTTTCAGCCATGCCAAAACTAATTTTATATAATTTTTTTTGAGACACGGCTTTCATTTGGTGGTCTTTAATCACCACTGTATGATCGCTGTGAAACTTCCCCCCCATGTTTTCGGGCGGGAGGGGGCGTGGCGGTGCATTGTATTCAATAGCACCGCTTCCACGCGCCCCCCCTGCGTTCCACTGAAAACGCAAAAAATAGGGCTTGCCAGCCAAAGTTTTGCCACGCGTTCGATCGCACACACTGCAATGCACACGCTTTCGGTGTGAACAAGGCCTCAAGGTTAACTGCTCGTTTGTGTCTAGGTGCTAAAAAATTTATACTCGCCCAAACTGCCAAGCTGACTCCCTGCTTCTCTGGTCACTGTAGCGTGTCTCCTCTTCTGATCTGCACAGATGGACTTTTCCTCAATGTCCTCACATCTATTCACTTGTATGCAGCGTGATGAAGCTAGGAGACCTCTGCAAAGGAGGGGGCTCCAGGGACTGGTCTAAGAACAAGCCAACTGGGGTTTAACTTTTTTTTTTCTTTTTAGCACAAACAAACAAACATTTTAAGAAAATATAATTTATATGGGTAAGCAGTAATTTTTATTTTTAACTTGCCATCTGCCCATCCTAAAATTACAGGCGGAGGGCAGATCCTTCCCGCTGGGTGGACGTACATGTACGTGATTTTTTTTATTTTTCTTTCCTGCTCGCACACGCCCAGAATCCCGCCGGGAAGGTTAACGGCTGTTTCATACAAGCGTTCGGCCGGCTCTATAGCTGGCTGATCGTTTGTATATCCCTGTAGTGTGCGGCGCCCCCGCTGCTGACCTGCCCCCCCCATCTCCTTTGCCGCGGCCCGTTATCCCAGGCACCGTTGTCCCCCCTGTGGTGCTCGGGACCGGGCTCAGCAGCTGCTTGTAGAGCGGAGGAGGAGAGATCAGCATTTCCCCCACCGCTGATCTCTCCCCCTTCTCTCTCTAAAGTTGGAAGCGATGTGTATTACATCACTTGTAATATACAGGGGTACAGGTACTCCTAGAATGAGATCCTAATAGGTTGGACTTGATGGACTAATGTCTTTATTCAACCTCAAATACTATGTAACTATGTAACTTTCCGCCTCCAGCTGTCATTTGTCTGGCTGAGAGCCAGAGAAGAAGCTGATGAAGCAGATCTCTGCTTCATCAGCTTCTTTGGGGGGGTCCTAGGTGACATCAGGGGTCTTGGGGACCCCAGATGTCTCTATAAAGAGGACCAGTCATTTTTGTTTTCTAGCTATTGCTATTAACTAGCTATTGGGTGCTCTTTAGCCCCCTATGTTAGCAATCAAGTTGAGTGTAGAAAAAAAAGTTTTAAAATAAATTGGTCTCATATTAAAAAAAAATGAAACCAAAAAAAGTCCCTTGCCCCGCGCACACGCACTTATACACGTAAATACGCGTCGGGTGCGCCTACGTGCGAAACAAATTACGCCACACATTGCATATCGCCACGAACTTCGCAGTGAGAGCAATAATTATAGGCCCATCAATCACTGATAACACTGAAACGATGAGCGGTTAAAGCTTTTAAATTTTAGGCATGGTAGTTTTTTGCGATGTCTATTTACCCGACGTGAGCCCATCTTTTATATTTTGCCAAAAAATTGGGTAATGTTTTATAACATAACGTAGGGAAAACAGTTTTTTTTCAAAATTTTCGGTCCTTTTTTCCATGATATTATAAAAAATAAAAACCCCAGTGGTGATTAAATGCCACCAAACGAAAGCTCTATGTGTGCACAAAAAATGGTATAAAATTCATTTCAGTACAGCGTTGCATGACGGAATAAATGTCAGTCAAAGTACCACAGCGCTGAATACTGAGAGATGGCCTGGGCAGGAACGGGGTTTAACACCCCGGTCAGCAAGTGGTTAAGTTGGGCTATGTGAATGGGAACATGTCGAAAATAAAATAGGTGCTGTTCCAATTTGGCTGCAGAAGTGAAAAACGCTTTAAGGCTCAAACATTGAAAATGCAATCTACCTTTGCTATCATGTCTAGAAAACCATATTTAAAGGAAGGTAGGTAAAAGACTATGTCCTGTTGATTAAATGTTGTAGAAATCGTTAAAGGTGCATCGGCCATATTTTTGTATCTTTTTTTTTTTGCGGGGGATGGGGGGATTTTTAGGGACATTTGGGATTTTAGACATTGCATGTGCATAAAGTTCATGCAGCAAATGAATTTCCTAGCTGACAAAAGATCAGTGGGGCTTCAAACTGCAAATGGTCATTAGCCAGTTTATTCAAATACCCCAAAGATTGGAGACTGCTAAAATGCTTAAAGGGTATCTAATCTCAAAAACAAAACTTGTAATGTTTTGTTTTTTTGGTATGCTAATACCTGTGACAGTGTTTTGTTATATCTTTGTAAAATAAAAACCTGTACATCTTTCCAGCATTCTACTGAGCTAATAACTTCCTGTGCTCCCTGCTGACTGTTATCGATTTACATTGCTCTCAGTTATCTCTGAAGATTACAAATTCCGTAGTCCTATCCTATTTTTGTTGTCCTCACACCGTAAGGTAAATGAGTGTGGTCTTCCCAGGTTAGTAAGTGTTGCTGGCATGAGAGAAAAGCGAAAAGCTGGCATGAGAGAAAAGAGAAAAGCCAGAGAAAGAACTAATGCAGCCACCACTTCTTAAAACTGGTAAGCTGCAATAAATGTATGTGTGTAGATAGATAGATCTCTATATATAGATACTGTATATAGATGTGTGTGTGTATATATAATTATAATTTTTCGTTTGGGGTCCAGATATGCTTTAACAGATAATCCTGAAAATGCCAGCATGACCTGGAAACCTGTCTCACCCTGGGTTTTTAGTCAGCACTGGTCTGTGAGTGTTTAGATATATTTTCCCATTTGCAAAAAATTTAAAGAAGAACCCTAGTTAAGCAATATATTTTAATGTGATCGCGGTGGTGGCGTCCTCAGTAATGTGTGTATGCCCAGTTTTAATACTTAATGTCCAGCAGTATCCTAAATGGATCATTTTAGTTAAGTTGACATTGGATTCAAACCGATTTTTGGAGGATCCTTCTGCTGAAATATTCCCACCAGTATTCCCAGTTCATCCCAAGTACCCCTGTCTTCCAAAATCATTACATGGGGCTTTTTTTAAATAGTTAATATATACTTGAATTTTGCTGCAAAAATGCTACACTTGTTGTCTTCTGCAAGGAGACAGAAGGGGGATCACATCATTAGAGCCTAATGAGAAAAATATAGGTTAATCACCGTGGTGGCCTCTATGAAAAATGTAGATCCATTTTGGTGGAGTTCTTAAACACAAGGATGGTCAGCTAAGTGTTTATGGTTAGGCAATACATTATGTATGCTGTATTTATTAAAAAAAAGTTAATGTGATGCTAGCGTGTCCTAATTTTGATATTTGATTTTGTTTTTATCAAATAATGCTTTTAAAAATAAAATATATGGCTTAGTTTTGAGAACCATTTACTTTTTTGTGTTTTTCATTTGACTGTTTTGTTAAATATAATATTCTCCTTTTTAACAAACAAATGTTATAATTCCTGCATAAATTCCTGTTCATATATTATCCAAACCTAGCCTTAGTTTAATTTTCCTAATATGGTAGAAGCCATCACACTCTAACCCCTAAAATCTGTCAGACTTTTTTACAGCCTGCCATTAAAGTGTATATCCACTCTTAGTCAAATTGGGATAGCACCTACTTTACAATTGTTGCAAGTTCCGGTTCACTTAGCATAACTAAAAAAAATTTAAAAAATGCTTCTTTCAGTTTAAATTTGGTTTTACTTGGGCTAGGATTTCTTGGCTTCTTTCTCAACTTTCTTTTTATTAAAAATTTCACAACAATTCCGATAAAAAGAGGAAAGCAAGCCGGCTCTAGGGATAGTCTGCAGATACACTATATTGCCAGAAGTATTGGGACACCTGCCTTTACACGCACGTAAACTTTACTGGCCTCCCAGTCTTAGTCCGTAGGGTTCAATATTGAGTTGGCCCACTCCATAATCCCCCCTCCACCAAACTTTACACTTGGCAAAATGCAGTCAGGCAAGCACCTTTCTCCTGGCTACTGCCAAACCCAGACACGTCCATTGGATTGCCAGACAGAGAATTGTGATTTGTCACGCCAGAGAACACTTCTCTAGAGTCCAGTGGCGGTGTGCTTTACACCACTGCATCCGACGCTTTGCATTGCACTTGGTGATGTAAGGCTTGGATGCAGCTGCTCGGCCATGGAATCCCATTCCATGAAGCTCTCTGGCCTTCAGATTGGCACAACAGTGCATACACAATGTTTGGAGGTCTGTAGCTATTGACTCTGCAGACAGTTGGCGACTTCTGCGCACTGTGTGCTTCAGCATGCGCTGATCCCGCTTTGTCATTTTTTGTGGCCTACCACTTTGTGGCTGAGTTCCTGCTGTTACCAGTTGCTTCCACTTTGTTATAATACCACTAACAGTTGACCGTGGAATATTTTTAGTAGCAAGGACATTTCACGGCAGACTTATTGCACACGTGACAAGCTATCACGGTAGCACGCTTGAATTCACTGAGCTCCTGAGAGCGACCCATTCTTTCACAAATGTTTGTAGAAGCAGTCTGCCTGCCTAGGTGCTTGATTTTATACACCTGTGGCCATGGAAGTGATTGGAACACCTGAATCCAATGATTTGGAGGGGTGTCCCAATACTTTTGGCAATATAGTGTATATAAACAAAGATAGAAATATAATTCAATACAAACTGAGTACATATGATTGTATGGGTCATCAGACACGCAGGGATCAGCAAATAAACATGGCTTTGGCACAAAGTAAAGCGCAGTCCAGAATGAAGTACAGCTAACAGTAGTGTGCACAGACCAACCAAAGTAGCTCTGAATCCAGCAAAAAAATTGAGCGGGAGTAAAGGAAGAGGGAAGAATGAGAAGGGAAAAGGAAAAGACAGGAGAGAAAGAAGAGATCTCTACCTGGAACCCAGCACCCAATCCCATCAAGAGTGGCTTCTCAGTTTCTTAAGGGTTAAACATTTCTGTTGGGAGGGCCTGTGAGGGGTTAAAGGACTACAACTCTGGCTTCTCTGTTAATCAGAGAAACGCAATCCTCAAATTTAAGTCCCAAGTCATTCTATAATGATAGATCACTGTCAAGGTGCTTAGAAAGACCTGGAATCGGCCATGTTGCCTGCTGCAACAAAAAAAAAGGTAAGATTTTTTTTTTTTCTTCAGTATGTGTGAATGGGAACACACAAACAGAGGGGTTTTCCCTCAAACTTGACTGCAAACGGGTAAATACACTTTAAGAATCCGAACCCCCTGTTGAACTTCTCACTTTCTCTCACTGTGATGATGGTTTTACCAGACGGGGAAAAACATCTCCAACAGCAACACAAACTAATAAGTCTCTTTCCAGTTAAGTATGGGAAGCCTAGAACCTTAATTAGCTTTTGTTTTGGGGTTTTATTGCTGTCAAAGGGATGACATTTAACATATCCTCAACATAAGGCATTCTGCTGAGGATGCATTAACATAGGGATTGTGGGCAGAAAGGGATTAAATGATTATTGTAACCTATAAATTGTATGACTGATGACCTGTAATTGAGCTGCTTACATTCATTAAGACCAGATGGACTTTGGTTTGCACCTAACACATTTTTTCTTTATCATTCTATAGCTTTATTGGTCAGGTGAGTATGCAGACAATGTCATTGATTGGTTAAGTGAACCTCTAGAGTTAGTGGCTTACAAAAATATTTACCCCTTGGAATAGAAATGGGTTTTTATTTGGATTACATGTAATTGACATACACAAAATAGTTCAAAATGATGAAGTGACATCAAGAAAATAACTTATTTACAAAAAAAATAATATATTTATA
>NW_017306333.1:1273686-1275925 GCF_000935625.1 Nanorana parkeri
CCTGACCTGTTTGGAGACCTCCTTGGTCTTCATGGTACCGCTTGCTTGGTGGTGCCTCTTGCTCAGTGGTGTTGCAGATTCCTGGTCCTTTCAAGACTGGTGACTTAGGGTCCAGGGGAAGGTGTGTTTTTCAGTCTCTGCAGTCAAGATCAGAAATTAATTGGGCAATTTGTGATGCAAAGTCATGCAAAACTGTAGTAAAACATCATCCAACAGGGAAGCAGGCCCAACAACACCTGACAGAACCATGTAGGACTCAGAGGAGGGAATAGACTCTAACATCAACATGGGTAGGATGACTCCAAGCTATAGGCATCACCTGTGTTAGTGGGTGCACTGCAAGCAGACCCCAATCTGTTATTGGACAATGGGCCCAGTACCGCCTGTACAGCAGTTCCTTTGTGTCTAGAATCTGACATTCTGGCAACTGCAGATGGGGTAAGCAACATACAGGCTCAAGGTAGGGGGCTAGACTTCCAGTACTTATGGAACTAGTGCATCGGGTAGCTGGCAGACGGCGCTTATGACTTTGGAGTCAATCATAGCTGCAGGCAGTAGGAAGATACGTCAAGTGTCAAAGTTCCACATGGCTCTTGTAACAATCAGCAGCAGGATGATATTCCCTCAACACTGGTAGAAAAGAGTGCATGGACATAACACTCCACCCAGTGGAGTCACATTAATGCTTAGTTGCACAGCATTAACCCCATCCACAACCAGCTGGTGGGGAAAGGGACAATTAAAAGTTAGGCACCCAGCGAATAATAAAAATGAGGGTCTCCCAGTACCTGGCCCAGATGACCTAATTACAAGCGAGATCGAGCAAGCACAAAGGCAATTCTAATAGCTCTGTACCTGGAAAGCTTTCTGAGGTTAACAAGAACCTGGAAAGTGCTCAAACAGAGTCCACTGCCTGAGAGTCACTTGCAGGCCTACCCTGCAAATTTCGATCCAGACGGGGCCAGTCATAGTAAGACCAAAAGTCTAGACTCAGGACAACTGCAGGGAGCAAAGACCCCCTGCCTCTAAATGCGTGATGAATCTTGATTGCAGAGAAAAAGTTTTTCAGAAAAAGTAGGTTATATCTAAAGCCAGATTTGTTTTTATTTTGGGTAAAGTATAGCACGTAGAGCATTAAATCTGCTGTTGGTTCCTTTTTTTTTGCTATCTGTCTTTTTTAAGCAGATTCTCATTCACTTTCTGGCCTGTAAACGTAACAGGAAGTGAGAGGATATCTTTACAATGCAAGGGATACCCCCACTTTGATGTCGCAGAAACAAGTGTCCCCAGTTGAAGATTTCTGCTCTGTTCCTGTTGTAGTGGCAACTCAAAACTTTAGATTTGCCCTCCTATTCTTTCCCCTTCACACTGGTGATCAAGACAGTAAGTAAGCACAAGTATCGCTAATGGGAACACAGATGGCAATAAATACCTGATGGGTTCTATCCCCTCACTATTTCAAGTATAAGAAAAAGTTTTGCATGTAGTATACCATTTGAAATAGCAGAGCTGAGAAAAGATGTCCATGCTACCAGGACATTAAGGCATGTTGGTAATAGGAGGGTCCAATCTAGGCAACAACTCTGGGTTAACCAAAGTAGAGCTCAGACTAGACAAGATGGGACCGGTCCTAGGAACTAATTGGGTGTGCTGCAGTGTACATGTTCTGACTGGAGAAGAGTCTTCTGCTTTCCTTCACTCCATAACTCCATTCATAACTACAGCAGATTACAGTCTGGTCACCAACCTGGTTGTGTCGGACTTGGCTGTGTAAAGATCAAGGCTTTGATGGACAAATGTGCAAATCCTATGGTGAGTAAAATCCCCTTTCATCTATTTAAATCAGGGGACTCAAAGGACTACCGCGGGCCGGTACTATGTGGTCAGCTGACAAGTCGAGCACACGGTCACGGACCGCGTGCCCGACTTGCGGGACCAGCTACACGGTCTGCATCTCTGTCGGATGCAGAGCTGCTCCTGTCAGCTCTGGCCAAATCATGGATGATTAGTAAGTTAGCACTAGCACTAGACCTTACTGATCACCACTAGATCACCAGGGAACAACGCTGTGCCTCCTCCCTGCACGGATGCAAACAGGTGAGGGGGCTTGGGAGGGAGGGGAGTGTATTATATGTGTTCTGGGGGCTTGGGAGGGAGGGTGGAAGTTTAATATATGGGAGGGGGGGTTAATATGTGTTCTGGGGGCTTGGGAGGGAGGAAGTTTAATGTGTATTCTGGG
>NW_017306333.1:1277139-1344809 GCF_000935625.1 Nanorana parkeri
GTGATGGGGGGGGTGGAGTGTATTATGTGTGTGGGGGGGGGAGGGAGTGTATTATTATGTGCCAGCTAAGTATCTGCAGATTTATTTTCTCTTGATAATTGTTCATTTGTCTGCTATAAAGGATACCTTTACTGAAGTTGATCTGTCATTGCTAATATAATTAGCAAGTTGTCTTTAGCTGAACATACACTGGTCAAATTTTGATCAGAGTGTGTGTCACGGTTGGAGCCCCCAATTCAATAAAAATTGATACTTAAATCAACTTTTGTAGAAGGAGGCAGTCGGTCAGAAAATTCTTGCCTGAACAGTGACTGCAGCAAATCGAGCGCAGTCATTGGTAGGGTATTCTGATAGTGGCACACCTGCCGCTGTTAAAGTACAATAGACTGTTGGAGGGATTTTCCCATCCACACTTTAAGCATGTATACGGGAATGCGTGTATGACCAGCCTTAGTTGAATACCATTATCTGTATTGCCTTTGTTGATTTTGTTGTCAAGTTTGGGCATAAAAAGGGCCAAAGCCTTGGTTTTAAATGCCCGCATGTATATGGGACAACCTAGATCAGGGGTGCCCACAATTTTTCATCTGGAAATCTATTTTTCAAATGACGAGCTCAATGAGACCTACCAACGAAAAAAAAAAAAACACCTGCATTCAGGGGTGGGAGGGGGCATGGCGGTGCATTGAAGTCAATGGCGCCGCAGCCACACCCCTCACCCGCAGTGCGATCGCCCACACCCGGAACGCAGGCACGATCTGCAAAAATGCTGATTGGACTGGATGTGAATGCAGGCACTAATGTGCTTGCGTTCCGAGTGCGGGCGATCGCACTGTGGGCGGGGCCCTGAACACAGGGAGTCGGCCGGCTTGCATTCCAGTGCGTTCGAGAGGCGCCAACGTCCTGTCCTCCCATTGTGCTCATGTGGCCGACGTTGCACACGGGGTGAGGTGTCCTGCCCCCTTCCTTTTGCGCCCAAGGCAAGAAAAAAAAAATGTGCAGCCCCAACAGGCGTCTGACATCACCCAGCGCCCTGCCTCCAGGATTTTTTTTACATTTTTTTAACTTATTTTTATTTATTTTATTTTTTTACTGTTGGGGGCTCTTTTGGGAAATTTCCCTTTTATAATAGAAAAAGAAATTGAGGACACAAAGTCCTAACTCTTTTTCTGCAGCCTCTTTTCTAAATGAATGGAAAGCACAGAGGCTTCCCTTTCATTCAGAAACTATTTACTATCATCCAGTTTCTGAACGGGGAGGAGCCTCTGTACAGAGTGCTACCTCCCATTGAGAAACTCATGAATAAACCGGTAGTGATGTAAAGCACTTCCTGTTCATTCATAACTGGGGACACATGCTGATCGCGCCAGTGTTTGTCCTGCACAGAGGATTGGTACATATCACTGATATGTACTGATTCTCCGCTGCTTGGCAACGCACACAGGGGGGCTCAGCCTGCAACTTCTCCTCTGGATCCAAAGAGAAGTGAAGGAAGCAGGGGCGGGGGTGGAGGACGGAGCCGCTGTTACAGCACTTTGTGTTTCGTTCATCACTTATGTTGTCATGGCTCTGTACTGTTAAAAAAAAGTTTGTGATCCCTTTGTAATTACCCTTTTTTTTTGTTTTGTTTTTAATGAATGGCTGCTAAAACTCTACAGTTTAGCACATTCCTGAGTGAAGCACATGAGGAGATAGCCAGGTGCCTGGTGAGTAATCACTGGACAGTAACATTTGATTGGAGTAGTGGAAATTGACCTGTGGCCTCAATTCTAGGCACACTGGCTGCAAAACGTGTTTGTTTTTATTCTTATCAGAACCATTACACCGGACAACACACAAGCTACATTTCCATAAGGGGTTAAACAATTTGTTTAATAAAGTTAAGGACAGAGGCAATTGTCCAAGTTCTGAACGTAAACAAAACAGAGTTTGAGCTGATCGCGCTTATAGCTGTGCTTCAGGAGCCCAGCACTGTCCGCTATAGGACTGGAAGTGATGCAATCTGCATCGCTCCCGGTCCCATAGAACGGGGAGGGGATCAACGAACTGAGGTTTCCAGCCATTGCTGCAGTAGCTATGTGCGTCCATAGACACACACAGCCCTACGGCAGGCCACACTCCTCTTCGCCCAACAGGTTGATTGACGGCAGAAGAAGCCTATAGCTCCTCTGCCCACAATCTTTTATTTTTTACCTTAATGCAGAAAATGCTTTAAGGTAAAAAAATGTCCTGTCTTTAATACTATTTTAAATATGAACTTTCACAGTATTAACTCCCAAATTTTGCAGAAGAAAACCTAGGATGTGATTTTTTTTTTCTTTCTAAACTCTACAATAGACCACATTTATGGGCCTTAAAAAGAGTGGAAATGACAAGAGAGCCGATATCCTGTCTTCTCAGTCTTTTACTTTCAACCTCCAAGCTGCCAGATAATGTCTCACAGGGGGTGTGGATGAACTAGAGTTGTGCTTGTCGCCTCTGGATCTAGAACTCTCGTTGTCTATCTAAATTGGAACCTCTTCCCTCTGATTCAGTAGGAGAAGGATATAAGAGCATGCTGTTCCAAAACATTGACCACCATTACTGTTTCCACAGTTGGCCACCTACTTATAATGTTTGAAACTGGCACTGAGTGATGCTGCCCTTGCTATAACAACTCATTTGCCTTTTGTCAGACATATTTAGGAGTCACTTTTTGTCTGGTCTGGCAGGCTTCATTCAGACCGCTACTGCATATACTGTTCTCAGTATCACAAGTATTGGATGTTGTTTTTTTTTTTTATTAGAAACATTGTTTGCGATACCTGAGAAAATGCAGTACCCTTTCTGTCCTTTCTAGGCGTTGGGTTTAAGTTTATTTACAATGGTGTTGAAATGACTAGACGTAGAGATCAATGACTGAAGAGACTTGGTTTTTGAAGGCAAGTGGTGAAAGATCGAGGAGCAATTCAGTTAACATTATTCCAATGAACCACTCTTATATGTATTATATTTCCCAGGGTCAGGTAAGTCCTTCCTTTTGTATACATGGCAGAAGTTAATAAAGAAAAATGCAGGTGATGTTTCTCATTCCAAATAAACAGCTCTGGTCCTGCAAAGTGCTCAATGGCTAAGTTGCTATCAGCATGGGGTCTGGAAAGCACCTTAAGCAGAACCCAGTGCTTGAAGGTCACTTCCAGGGTAGCCCCGCAAATCCAAAGCCAGGCTGAAGATGGCCATGTCAGATCGCTGCACTCAAAGACACCAGTTCTAGCTGCAATGTAGAGAAGCGTCTTGAATGAAAAACGAATTTGGAGAAAAATGGTGAAAGAGTGGTTTCACCAGCAAGGACATGGACAGCACTGTAAACACCACAGGTCTTCACTTTAGATACACTTTAATTAAATACAATGGGGGAAGAGATTATATAGGTCATATTTTGACATACTGCCAGAAAGGTAAGTGTATGCTATTATACCAAGAGTGGAGACCCAGATCAGAAAACCACTAATGACTAGTTCTCTTTAAACAGTGTTTTCAGACAAGTACAATTTCAATAGGAGATTGTGCTTGTCTACTATTGTGACTTGGCATGCAATGCAAAAATCTAGGAGAATAGGTCTGCATGGCAGAACTATCCCATTTAATATACAGTAATGGTTCCATAATGCTTAAAGTTCTGGGCAAGGTATGGCCCCTACTCAAACTATTCACAAAATTCAGTAGTGTGGATTATTTATTGTCTGCAAATATTTATTTTAATAAAGCAACATAATCCTTTGCAAACTGTCTCAACTGGAATTCTTCATTCATCTCTACTAATTATTAAAATAAAAATGTGTGTTAGATTTTTTTGCCTGAATTGTCTGGTGTCTTTTTGATAACACTGGTGCTGAACTTTAGAGTGATGAAGTGGGTAAGAGCCGAGGCAAGTTGCACCACAGATAACCTTATCAGCTGTCCAGATTATGGCGAACAGGATGTGTAGTAGAAAGATAGCACTTCAGCATTACTAGGCTATGAATGGGTACAATGCAAAAGGTAAAAAAATGCATAAAGTTGAGGTTGGTGTAAAAGGAAGAGAGAGAAGAAAAAAAAAAGGGAGGTTATATAGGGGTCAAGAGTGGTTGGGTTGGAGAGGGTATATGAGAGGGATAGGTGTGGTGGGGCCGATCTGGATAATGGTATATGAGAGGCCCCTGAAAACATTGTGGGACATGTAGAGTAGGGTGATGTTACAAAGTAAACTGCTGAGGAGACATAAAGAAGAACTCCAGTAAAAAAAAAAATATGAACTCTTGCAGTGGGGCTACCTCTGCATTGCAAGGGTTAACTTTTTGCATAGGTTAACAAAAAAGGTTATACTCACCTGATGCTCTGAGCCAGCTTGTTTTTAGACCGGTCCTCCCAGCCTCTCTTCCCCTCCACTGCAGCGGTCTAAGGTCCCATAAATCATCATGTCTTTACACAGTGTATAGATGTGAGGATGCTGAGGAAGATTCGACTGCTGCAGCGTATGAGGAGAGAGGCTGGACGGAGCACTGTGACGGCTGGCTTGGAGATTCGGGGGAGTATAACTTTGTATAACCTAGACACAAACTAACACTACGTACAGTGCAAGGGTTAAGAAAGTTTTTCTGGAGTTCTTTAAATAGTCACCGGTGAGGCATTCAGATGAAAAGATAAAATCTCAAAGTAAAACCATGTTTTAGGGAATTGTTTTTCCTTATGTTTCGAGACTGCTATAATATCTTCCATAGTTTTTTTTATTTTGCTTAGTTTGCTAAGGCAAAAGGTACACTGGTTGGGGAACCATTTGTTTCCAATAAAATGCAAGCTTTTGGAAGATGTCTATTAGCCAAAATTATGTAAAAGCTTTAAAGTCTACTTTAGTAGGGAGATCAAATCATAACTAGAACATTGTGTTGGGTCTTTTTCCTCCTTTGGTATGACAGTGTTGGTAGCCCTAAGAGTCTCATTGGGGAAATGGTGGTGATCTAGGATTGAGACTGTCTGGACCTGGGGCCTTATGTGGTGTGGACTCTTTAAGTCCTTTGTCCAGTTCCTCACCCAAGACCAGGATATAGATACATCTGCCCCTGCTGCGACCCTCCGCATCTGCCCCTGCTGCGACCCTCCGCATCTGCCCCTGCTGCGACCCTCCGCATCTGCCCCTGCTGCGACCCTCCGCATCTGCCCCTGCTGCGACCCTCCGCATCTGCCCCTGCTGCGACCCTCCGCATCTGCCCCTGCTGCGACCCTCCGCATCTGCCCCTGCTGCGACCCTCCGCATCTGCCCCTGCTGAGACCCTCCGCATCTGCCCCTGCTGGGACCCTCCGCATCTGCCCCTGCTGGGACCCTCCGCATCTGCCCCTGCTGGGACCCTCCGCATCTGCCCCTGCTGGGACCCTCCGCATCTGCCCCTGCTGAGACCCTCCGCCTAAGACATCAGGCTGGCACCCCGGAGCGGCAGCACAGAGTATGTAGCAAATTCATATACTATTCTGCATTGCTGTATAATGTATTACTGGGATTTGTAATCTATTGATGGTATTATAATATTTATCCTACAGCTCTTTCACCCCCTCACTGAAAGAGCATTCCTTCTGGGCCATTTTAACATCTAATTAATACCATCTTTACAAATAATATTTAATTTACAAAAAACAAATATATTGTGCATCCCTAATGTCGAATATTTACTAAGTTGACCGCCACTGGACTGAACAGACACCCGATGTATCTACTTTCTGCTGGAAAAGTGGCATAGTAAGGACAGTGAACCATGAAGTGCATATGACTCAGCAGGTTCCACAATGCTGAGAAAGGGATTGGTGAACATGACTTATCGTGTATCCTGGGGTACAGTGGACACACCCACTTTCTATCCTTGTAGATCGATGCACGATAAAGTATTATACTTGACAAAGTGGAATCTTTCAAAATGCATCTTCAAAGTCCAAAATTCTAAACATCTAGTATTGCTCTCAGATGAATCTTTAAGGATCAAAATATGGTGCTATCATTTTTTAAATATGAAGGTATGTGCTTCAGAGCTTTCATCCCTGCTTTGCTACTTGGTGGGTCGCTGACCCAGAAGAAGTAAGTCGCACCTAATATGCATATGTCTGTTTTAGGACAGGAAATCATTAAGTAGTAAATAAGGATAAAGACAACAGCCCTGGAGCCTACCCCTTTCAAACAAATTAGCAGTGGCAATTCCCATATTTCTCTTTTAACAAATCCCACTTTTCTCAAGCATGCTGTTCAAAAGGACTACTTTGTTCCTTACATACCAGGTTGACAGGAGGCTTGGGAGTCCCACACATACAAAAAATATTATCATGCAGCTCAAATTGCAGTCACGTCTAAATATCATGCAACTGTGGAAACCCCTTTGTGGGTTTCCCTTGAAGCAATTGACTGCGACCCCCTTGCTATTGACAACCTTCTATGGATGCATCCTAAAGATAGATCCTCTATTTATAATCCTATCACTCGCCATTTCCTTAAAATCTGGGACTCTGTGAAATATTCCAGTGGCCTACTTTCACCTCACCTTCCCCTGCTCTCCTTTCAACATCCCGCCTTTACCCCTAGTCTAGAATCCCCCTACTTATTTCATACTTTTTTTGATAAATGTATCACACAACAACATATGCTACTTAATGAGCATGATGGCATAGCATTTCCTGATTTACATTCTAAGCATAATTGACCCTCAACTGAACATTTCCGCTATCTACAGGTTAAACACGTTATTCAATCTTGGATAAAGTTCCCCATACGCCCATTACGTATAAATCCTTATGAAAGAATCTGTAAGCAAGACCCTCACTCCCCAGGCTTCATTTCACTACTATACTTAATACTTCTAAGTGGTTCAGATCCATCCTGTCATGTCTATATGTGCCACTGGTATACAGACCTTGACCCTGATTTTGATGAAGATACTTACATAGTTACATAGTCAAGTTGAAAAAAGATACAAGTCCATCAAGTTCAACCTATAGAGATATGAAAAAAAAGAAAAGCCTAAACAGAACACTATGACCACAGTTACCCCCTGTTTATCAACATTAAACCTCATTTGCCAAATAGATGCCCAATCACACAGTGCATTCAGATCTGCTTGTAAGTTGGAGACTTCCTGTAAGGACTGTATTCCACTACATAACTTGGTGTCATCGGCAAACACAGAAATAGTACTTTTAATCCCCAACTCTATGTCATTTATAAATAGATTAAACGGTAAGGGGCCCAACACTGAACATTGGGGGACACCACTAACAACCTCAAACCATTCAGAGTAGCAATCATTGATCACCACTCTCTGAACACTTGGTCTCAGATATGGGAATGCACCAAGTCCTGCTCTAAAAACGCAATAGCTCTTGAAAATAATTATAAGGTGCTCCTCCGTTGGTACAGAGTACCTGTTCAGTTAACTCACTATGGTGCCTATATGTATATGTGGTGGACTTGTCCGATTGTTAAAACATTTTGGATCAAAGTCTATTACACACCTGGGCGTTTTACAGCGCGTTCCTACACGCTGTAAAACGCTCAACATGTGAAAACCAACTCTCAGGAACTACACAGAACATCTGTTCTGTGTTGGAGGGCAGGTTCCATAAAGAGAACCTGTCACCTCCAAACTATCACAGGGGAAATGTAATCCCCTATGTGAGAGGAATAACATTAAGTGGAAAAAGAAAATTAAAAATGTAAAAGGTTATTAAAAAAAGTAAAAAATAAGAAAATATATAAAAATGAAAAAGTAAAAAAAAAAAAAAACCAATCCCGCTACCCCCGCCATCTGCATGCAAATAAACGCATGCGTAGGATATTCTGCATGTGTTTTGAGATTGCCGCCGCCATTCCATGGTGGTAGCCAGGCAGCAGAATTCTCTTACACACACACACAATGTGCATTAAAGGGTAAGTTCATTTTCCCAGGTAATATGGAAAAATAAAATTACCCGATGAAATCTGGCCCCTTCTCTCCCAAACCGCCACCCCCTTGGGTGAACTTACCTTTCGGCGAAGAATCCCTCCCCTCCGCCAGTATGGGTGTACTATCTGTACCCCGTACTGCTGTCCAGCGCAGTCCTCCCCTATGCATTTTGAATTTCGCTCGCAAATTGCAAGCACTCATTGGTCAACGTGGTCAGATGACTGCTGTGACCAGTGAGAAGCGCTATTTAGCACAGTCAAATATGTTTTGATTAGGGGTGCACCAATACTAGTATCATTGCGATACCAAGTATTTGGGCGAGTACTTGTACTCACCCAAATGCTCCGATACTTTCCCTGATATTCGAACGTACATCGAGATGAAAATTTCCTCTGACTGGCAGTGCCGTAGGGGAACATGGAGCCAGCTTCCCGTGCAATCAGGAAGCCATGCGGCAAGTAATGACATGCCTCCTGGTTTTCTGATTGGCCGGGAAGCCGGCTCCTTGCTGATTGGCTGGAAAGCCGGCTTCCTGGCCAATCATCATCGAACCAGATTCCCAGTCAATCGGGTCATTACTCGCCAGGAAGCAGATTTCCCCGGCCAATCACAATCAAGCAGGCTAAACAACATGGAGCAGGCTTCCGTGATTACCAGGGAATCCTGCTCAATGCCAGCGGAAGCACCGGTATTAGTATTCAGTGTCGGCGAGATCCGATAGCAAAATATCGGTACTCGATACTGAAAAAACGGTATTGGTGCATCCCTATTTTTTTGTATCAGGACAAGTAGATTTTGCCCCCCGCTTTAGCCCATGGACAAGTATTATTTTTTTTACATTTCCACACCCCTGCTATGGGCATGGTTCCCACCTGGGCGTTTTACAGCGCGTAGGAACGTGCTGCAAAACGCCCTACGCCCAAAGAAGTACAGAAGCTTCATTGGGGCGTTTTGCCGCGCGTTTCCATTGGTATTCCCGAGTGTGGATCAGGGTTAACAAAGCGGTAACCCCGAGCCACACTCGGGAATACAGCGTACAGGTCTTACCTTGTCCGCGATCCCTGCTGTGTCTTTGGCGGCTGCCGACTTCCGGGTTCCGTCCCTTGAGATCGGCCACGTCGCAGGGGGCGGAGCCGGCAGGAAGTTTAAAAATGAAACAAAAAAAATACAAAAATGTTTTTTTTTTAAATAGAGAAAATAAAGGAAAAAAACCCCAAAAAATCATACCACCAGTGAAACGTGCGTTTCACTGAACGAAAAAAACGAGCTGAAAAACGAGCATAAAAAACCGCTCAGGTGTGAACCCAGCCTTAATGCCAACATTTCTCTTCATCTCCTGTTTGAAACTCACTCTGCTTGTGGTGAAAGGGAGTGTGCTCTTCTTTTCTCTTCTCCTCTACTTCTACATCTTTGTTTTCCTTTATCATTTCTTCTTTTCCCCTTTATAGAATTGCATCTTTTAATTCAAGAGCAACGAGCCTCTGAATCCGAAACCGCACAAAGAAACTGAAGAACGAGCGGCGGCTGTATGTGTGCCGCCATTTTGGACTATATCTTGGTATACCCCAAGATGGCGGCACCCGAATATGTGGGCGCTGCCATCTTGGTGTATACGAAGATACACTCCAACATGGCGGCGTGCAGGAGCAGAACTCGATGGCGGACGATTTGTCCGCTGCTCGTTCTGCAAATAACATCACCCATGCAGCGGCCATTGTGTCATGTAACGTTATGCACCCCGCTTCCAAGATGGCGGCGGGCATGTGCAAAACGTGTCGGTGGCCAATATGGCCACCGCGCGTTCTGATAACGAATTTTTATATGCCTGAATATAATTTTAGTATATTCGAGCATATAAGAAATCTGTTATTGTGGATTTGGACGAATCGCCGAATAACCTGAATACATTTTGTTGATTTGCAGGTTCGTCCGAATCTGAATGCACATGTCTAGTGGTACATGTGTTGTCTTGCATATGTGGGAACGCATGTTAAAAACACACTTTACCGCAATGTACAGGAGTGAACCGGCCATGCACATCTATGACTTTTCAATGACTTCCAAGGATGCTGCAATATGTTTGCATCTGAGAGGTGTAATTGCATTTGTGAACCTGATAAGAGTGAGTGGGTGTGACACATGGTTTTGTTTAAACCTGCAGATACCATTCAATGCATTGTTTTTCTTACATCTAGGTCAAACTGTTCTCTTTATGGCTTTGGTTATAAATTAACTAGTAACTGACATTATTCACAGTTCATCCTTTTATTTGCTATTCAATATCTAATATATATAACTGAGAATATGCTTTGCCCCTATAAGGCCTCTTTAACATGGGCTGAGCAGGAGAGGATCCATGCACAGATCCCCTCCTGATCTCAGCAGTACGGAGCAGATATCACAACTGTGGCATCCGTGCCTGTACAGTTTTTTCCTCCATCTTGCGAAGGTGCAATTAGCGGACAAAACAAGTGCAATTAGCGGACCCCATGTCAGTCTATGGGGAATCGGTTGTAAATTGACGTGTTTGTTTACATCAGATTTCCCCCCGATTCGGCATCTGGTCCAGTGAAACGGATCTCAGATCCGTTTGTTTTTTCAAACCTGGCCAGACGCCTGTCTGTTTACACATGGCTGCCCATAGACTTACATTGGGCATCCGATTGGGTCCATTTGAACAAGTGACAGGTGGACCGGATTGGACTGGCTGTGTGAAAGGGGCCTAAAGGTTGCAACGCAAAGATTTGATTAAAAAAAAAAATCCTTGTTATGGTTAGCAAACTTTCCCTTGTAGAACAACTTCTTTAGAGAACCTGATCAATTCTTTGACAAACACAAGTGTAGAAAAACAAGAATGAAAAAAAAAGTATAGAATGACAGCCTTAGCACTGTGTATTCTAAAAATTACACAATCATGAGTTTAGTAAGTACAGGAATGAGGAAGTTATGCATGGTTATTTTGGAGGAGGAGTAATGGGTATTGTGAAGCACTTGTATCTCTTCATATGTTGCTATATCATCAGCCATGAAGTTCCTTATGCAAATCATAGGAGTCCTTTTCCTTGCATTAGTGGATGGAAAATATTATGAGAGATGTGAACTTGCAATAGCCATGAAACGTCTGGGTCTGGATGGATATAGAGGGTACAGTCTGCCAAACTGTAAGTAGTTTTGTGCTTGTACATGGTCTTAAGATTCCTGCTTAGTCAGTGTTAGAATACTTAAAGTGACACTACACTTAGGAGATAATTCTTAAAAATGCATTTAAGTACCTTAACTATTAACAATACTGGACCTTATTTGTGTATCACTCGGCTGTAGATCCTCAAATCATCTCTGAATTGGTGCTGACGCTGTCCTTTCTGGAGGGTGGCTACTTTTGTTCCCCATGGTCCCTGTGTGTGTTGTAAAGTAGCCACCGCTCCAAGCTTGCTCCCATGATGGACTACAATTCCCTGTATTATATTGTATTGAGATTGTTGTCCATAATGGGAGTGAGCTTGGAGCTGTGGCTACTTTACAACACACAAGGACAGTGAATTCAGAGGTGATTTAAGGATCTAATGATACATATTAAATATTCATTTTGTTTTCTTCATATATATTCAGACTCCATTTTTTTTGCTAGTTCCAGGTTGCAATATTTTTTTAAGTTTAAAAGAGGTAATGTAGGAGTGTCCTTCCAGCGAACTGTTATTTTTTTATAATATAAGGCCAGTCTATAAGAAAGCAGTGGGGGGAACTTATCATTGTAAGATCTGTTTTATAAATGAATGCAGCTAAATGTCCAGATTTGCTGCTGCTGCTCTGCTGATCAGAACTGACAGGCACCCATGTGAAATTGGCCCTATGGTGTTAATTAATTTCCTCAGATGAGGGCTTACCCTTTAGAATATTTACCTTTTAAAGTGAATGCATAGCCAGAACCTTTTTTAAATTTTGAACAGAGCTAGGAAAGGTTAAAATACCTTTAATACCTTTGTTCTGGTCACCTCTGTCACTGAGAGAAAAGGGAAAGGGGAACCCAAAATGTTACAGCTGGCAGAGAAAGAGCTGATGCTCAGGGCCCAGTCACACTAGTTGCAGTGCGTTCCGGCACGAATCTGGCCAGAACGCACTGCCTCGCATTTTGCTGGGCAAGAGGGGGCGTGGCGGGCCATTGAAGTGAATGGCACCGTAGCCACGCCCTGCGGCCGCAATGCGATCGCCCGCACGGGATCGCAAGACACATTGTGCCTGCAGTCTGGTGCGGTGCGATCAAAATGCTGCAGTAAATAGTAATATTTGTGTCTAGAAAAATGTTAAAGCTGAACTCCACTGATTTATTTATACTTTCAATGGTCCAGCTTGGCACAATGCAAGTCTAAATAAATTACCCCTGGCAGGGCCACACGGATTGTATAATATATTGTGGTAGCCACAGCTACTACAGTGTATTACATCGTCTTTCAGGTCCAGGAACAGCCGCTGTGCAATTCAGAGGATGGACAGTGATGTCACAGCACCACCCCTTATCCAATCAAAGAATGTCTAGTATTCATTGAAGTGGTGAGGCGTCCTCTGAATGGCGGAGCAAGCGATCCACTGTGTTTTACCAGTACAAAGGAAGTAGCTTGGCACATCCACTTTTCTTGGACCCAGCGACGCTGTAATACACTGTAAAAGCTGCGGCTACTACCGTGTATAACAGAGTCCCCGTGGCCCAGCCAAAGATCATTTATATTTATGCCAAATAGACCAATATAAGTATAAATCATTTTTTAAAGCTGGAGTTCAGCTTTAGGTTTCTGAAAGCAAACATCCTCTGTGTTTCCCTGGAGTTAAAGTGAGTTATTTGCAAGCCAGTAATGAGTGGCCTCTTTTATTGTTCTACACAGGAATCTACATAGTGGCTACGGCACAGTGCAGCTAATTTCTTCAGGCTTGTTACTCTGGGTCATTGGTTTAAAGGAGAACTATGAGGTGGGTGCTTTTCACTCACAATGAGACTGTCACAGGTCGGCTCAGTAGATCGGGAAGTGAGCAAACACATGCCGGTGTTCGCTCACCTCTCGATCCTGTCACAGCTCTCTGCCGTGACAGGGGAGGGGCTGGATTCCCCCCGCCCCGCTCCGATCCGCCAGCGCTGACTGGTGGAACGGACAGGGAGGGGGCGGGTACAGCTGGCTTTGCCTCTAGATAGGCAGAGCCAGCTGTCACTCACGCACTTGGGCGGATCTCGACATCGAAGTTGGGATTCGCTCCGGCTGCGGCGTCTCAGTATACCGCGAGCTGTAGCTCGCGGTATACTGAGCTTAGGGTAATGGGAGGACGCACGTTTGTGTCCTCCCGTTACCCTAAGGAGAACTATGGGAAAAAGCCCTAACCCCATAGTTCTCCTTTAAATCTCATTTGGTTTACTATCTGCAGGGAATTTATATATTCTCCATGGGTTTCCTCCATGGGCTTTATTTTCCTTCCACAATCAAAAAATATATTGGTAGGCTTCCTTCCAAAGATTTTCCTGAGTGGTAGTGACATTATGAGCAACTTTAGTAAGCTGAGACTGATGTGGGTAATTATATACTACAGGATGTGTCTACATTAATAAATTCAGAAAACAAATAATAACACGATGATATGTTTCTGATCTGTAATAATAGCCTACAATATTTATTAATAGCATTTGAACAATTTCTTCTTAACGTTGAATACATTTTCAGGGGTTTGCACGGCTTACTACGAGAGTTCCTTTAACACAGGCAGCATAAACTTCAACCCTGGAGTCAACAGCACTGATTACGGTATTCTTCAAATAAACAGCCGGTGGTGGTGTAATGATTACAAAACCCAGAGAGCTCACAATGCGTGCAAAATTGATTGCTCTGGTAAGTTATTTGCTGTATGATATTTTCTCATGAAATAAGAATGTTAATTTTAGTAGCCTCTCTGCACATTTGTGATAGCGACACACATAATCCCAAGAACAACAATTTTATATACACTGAGTGGCCAGATTATTATGACCACCCCATCAGTATTTCGTTGGGCCGCCTCCACGAGATGACTTAGTTGTGCCGCCTCGTGACTCCACGAGATGTTGAAAGGTGATGCGAGGAATCTGACACTGCACTGTTGCCCTTCTGTTGTCTTGTACAAGTCTTGCCACTCTCCGTTCTGCCCTAACATTGACTAGTCGCTGACGGCCACAATTCGCACGTTCAGACCCAGATTTTCGGCTGACAGTCCAGTCTTTAAACACTTTAACAATGAGCCCCTCTTGAACATTTAACGAATTCTGCCGTTTTGCTGATACTCGCTCCATGGCTCCGAGCCCCAACAAACATCCCACGTTCAAAGGCTGTTAAATCGCGTTGTTTACCCATATCTTCAGAAAAAAATCACTTCTACTGTCGTGGTAAACAACCTGCTTTCCTATTTATAATGGTCTGGCCCTCCAGCAACTTCAGCGCCAAATTATAGCTAATTATAGCTAATTTGCCTACAAACGTCAGGTGGTCATAATAAACTGGCCACTCAGTGTATTGCACATCTAAGAATTTGTAGGCTGCAATATATTACAGTTTCTTTTTTGGGGTTAGATATACTTTAAACACCAAGATAAAAAGTAACTTTTTATAATGTTAGCTCCTGTCAAGTAAAAAAGTGCTTTTACTTTTTTTGGAATCAAGCTCATCCCCCATATTCAAAGCAATCCCATTTTTCTGTTGGGAGATGTGTTAATCCAGCCAGCACAAGCAGCAGAGGGTTAAGTACCTGTTGTGAATACATTCACATATTTTCAGCTACAAACTTAGCAATTCTGTACATAGCATTTTTCTTACATTTTGTAAAGGGTGGGGAAAAGTTAGAAATTTTGTTTATCTGTTTTTAAATGCTCTGCCCCAGTGAGAGATGCCTGTAGTTAGTTTGCACTTTCACTCATGAAAAAAAGCATACATTTTATAACATTAAAAAGGTTGTATTTAATATTCTTCTGCTTTAAAATAAACCTGTGGTTAGCTTTAAACTGTCACTTGCAATTGAAGAGGAACTTTACCCATATCTTTGAAACTACAACAAAGACACCTTTAGAAATGTTTAGAAATGACAATCAACAAACACATACTTCTAGATAATTGCCGGCTTTGTATTCTTCGCATACCTTATTTCTCTTTTCCTCCCCATTCTACTCACAGTGGCTACTTTTACTAAGGGCAGATTACTAGATCTCCCTTTACTTCCTGGAACTCTGGCACATGTGACTAGGACATCTGACCATGCAAATCATCTCAGAGGCGGAAAATGCCTTTCCCTGAGATCTCATGAGATTACAGAGGCCAATGGCACAGTAACTTCACTGATCAACTCATTAGGTTTCTGGCAGGATCAACACTTATTGAACAGATATAACAAAACACTTTCAATGGTATATTTAATGGACCAAAAGGGAGTAAATTACAAGCTGTGAGTTATCACTTAAAGTCTACAGCATTCAAGGATACGGTTGATATGCCAACTTGCATTTTAGGGCTTTCCACCCACTTTTATTCATTAACAACCACCTTAAGGGCTTGTTCACACGATGTCCGGATTCTGTCCGAACCAGAACCGTGCACCCAAAATGTATCCCAATGTCTCCCTATGTGTTTTATGGGCTACAGTTCTCACCAGCGCAGTCCGTTCCAGTCCGGACAGAAAAGTTCCTGGAATTCATTAGAGAGAAAAACCAGACAGAAAAAATACTGCATGTCACATTCTCTCCGGTCCGGAAACAGACTGGAAACGCACGAACGCGTCAAAGCGCAAAATGCTCCGAAAACGCACCACACTGCAGCTAACAGCCTATCTGAAAATATATTTTTAAAATAGTTCTTACCTTTTTAGATGTGTCTGTGTAGCCAGCCTTTGCAAGCATCTCACTCAATTTCCAAGGGACAGAAAACTCTGTCTGTCCCCATACAAAGACTAGGAACAGACTGAGCTTTCTTTCATTAACATACAATGCTTTAAGATCTTTAACTCTTTGTTAGGACAGACAGAGTTCCGCTCTAGTTTACTATAATGAAATCTGCCAGCACAGTACAGACAGATTTAGTTATGTTAACATTAACCTGTGTACCCCCCTTGGCATCCCAGGGGTAAATTAATTACAGAGAAAAACATTTATTTCAGAATGTAACATGCAAGCAGCAATTTTATTTTTTTCAAGCCATTTTATGTGAATGGGAAATATGTAACAAATATAAAATAGGTGTTATCCCAATTGTCTACAAAAGTGGATATATAGGTCAGACCAGACACTCTCACTCAGGCTGCTGTCTCCCGGTGAGGGGGGAGGTGTGGCTGACTAGTCTGATTCCCTTTTGTGGCTCTACAAGCACCTGATTCCACTGAGTCTTTAGGTGCGGGAAATCCCGCGATCGTACGAGAATCGGGCTGTGTGAATGAAACGTGGGACCGTTTCTACTGTACGGTCGCACGTCTTTGGTCTAAGGAGCATGCTAGAAAGCCAGCCGAAAATCTTACGATTTTCAGCTGGTTTGAATGATGCTCGGGAGACAAATGTCGAACAGGCCGGTGTGCACATGTGCACACTGCCCGTTCAGCATTGCGGTCATCGCAAGCCTGCTCCTCAGCGGTGCGGGCTTGCGATGATCGCAAGTACAATCTGCCTGTCCAAGATGACTAAGGTCTTGAGATGGTTGTAAAGTGTATGGCCACATTTTCACCTGAACACCCACGCTTTCACTACCGAACCAGCTATTAACTGCTGTCTGTCACAATGTTACATTGTTAGGGTTACATACACAGTATGCTACTCTCAATTTATAGTTTTTGCTATACAGGTCAAATGCATACACATTTCACATTTAGAATCTAGGACTAATAATTTGTACTACGTACTAATGATAGTACAAAAATGAAAATAAACTACATACAATATCACTTTAGTTTACAAAAGCGGGATATAAGTATCATGTTTAGTTCTCCAATCTGCTGATTGCAAATCCTTGTGAAACTCAGTACACTTCTGCTAATACCCAAGATGGCCAATACATCAAGGCTTTCACACTGTATTATTACTTTAAAATAAAAACAGAGCTGGGGTTAGTATAGACATCATGTGGGAAGATCTGAAGGTTTTAGTATAGTGCTGTGTCAAAGGGTTCCATATAATTGATTAATTAAGGGCCGGAGTTTGCCTACCCCTTGTGTACATATTCAGTTGCTTAATGAGAAGTCAGGGGTCATGTAGAGGATTTTGTTTTGACAGTTCATTTCATTTTAATATAGCAAATTAATATATTGCAAAACATCTACAAAAAAAAGTATTCAAACGTATTAAGCATGCGATTATTACTTCTTAATAAAACGGCAATGTTTCTTTACAGCCCTCCTATCCGATGACATCTCACAATCTGTAAAATGCGCAAAACGTGTTGTGGAGGATCCTAATGGTATGAATGCATGGTATGTATTAGATGCCAAACTTGAGTTCTAAACTGGCAATTAAATCAATTTGGACATTCGAGAGAAGGGCCTCAATATTAGATAAGAAGATTGGATTGTGTTGAATGGACACATTATTTGTTCCCTGGATGAATATATGTCCCATTGTTATGGACACAATTTGCATGTAAATGAGTATTATGGTGTATAAACACAGAAGACGTATTTGTTTATTAATTTATAAGAATATTGTTTTAGATATTTTGACTGGGGAATAGTTTATTTTGAACACAGTGCAGTTTTTGTTGAACAAAAAAAATAGACATGTGTATACCCGGCTTTATACTAGTACCTTGTCCTCTCTACTATTTCTTTATTACAAGCTCTATTACCTTTTTAATTTTCTTTTGCTATTCTTGTAAACAAATGTAAATTTGAAACCAGTACTTCCACAATTCACAATTTGTATTCATCCTACAGGGTTGGATGGAGAAACAATTGCAAAGGAAAAGAATTGTCTGGTTGGATTAAAGACTGCAAGCTTGACTTTTATAACTTACTGTAACTGAATCCTTTGCAGAGCATATTTTCTGTTGCTTAGATAGTTCTAGAATGTAGCCCCTATCCTATCTTGTATTCATGGCAAGCACCTGCTAAGTTACAGTAAAGTACAGTCATTCAGTAAAGAGCTTACTTTTAGTAAATGTGACCTTTAAATCTTCCCCTTACACCCTTCAGTGTAATACTTCAGCCTTCAGCCATGCTTCAGTGAGCAGCCCTACATGGTGTAATGTCTATACATAAAAACAAGCTGACTGCGACCAGCTCCTGTTGTGCATGTGTGCCACTCAGCCCATTCACTTCTGTGGCTGGTTCATACTCATGGCAGATTCCAGCCATTTAGCAGAGTACTAAGCAGTCATAGAAGTGAATAGGGCAAGCCAGGTGCAAGCAATGTATGAGTTGGAGGTAAGTGTTTAGGTAAGTGATTTAAACTGATAATGGCATTTAAAGGGCAAATTTACTAAAAGTGACATCAGTGACTAATTTTATTACTCCTCACAGATGTTGGCAAGGTACTGTGTGTGTGGGAAAACATATATTTTGCAAGCCACGTTGCCCAATAAAAACATACTTTGTATACAACAATTTGTAAAATCATTTAAAACATAAATATAAATATGACATTTTAAGAATTAAAGTAGATCTAAACTGTTAACGCTTTAACAGGTAATGTAGTTTCACAATTCTTTTTAAATCAAGCGTTCATGAAAATAATACCTGGTGATCCCACCATGAAAGTCCTTGTTCAGACACTTCCTGTTTTAGGGTGATGGCTATCTCCCAATTGCTCTCCTGTTTGGTTACACTGTCACATGAGCCTCCGGCAGAGGCTATCGGAGGCCATCATGAAACACATTTCAAAGGTATGGTCCACTGCTATCACCATCATGAAGAAAGTCCAGAACAATGATGTGGAGCTGACGTGAGAGTGAGTGCATGTAAACAGAAAGTGACTGAAAGAGGCTGAAGGAGATCAGCAGCAATGAGATGCAAAATAAATGTTTTTTAAAAAAGGAAACATTATTTTATGAAAAAACTGCACCTTCACAGTGCCTGAACAAACTAAAAGACATGCAGTTAGAGTTTTAGATCTATTGAGTTCAAGGGTCAATGTATTCATTCCATACTATCTATGAAAAACACATGATGGAAATTCAAACTGTACATAAAGTGGTCTGGTGTCAAACTGGAACAGAACATACTCACCATTCTGTTTTAAGTTTGACACATTCTCCTATATGCACTATGCAAATAACCAGAGCCAAACCCTCACTACATTAAGCTATTCTTTAAAAAAAACTCTGTCATTGAAACAAACACCAAAGCTAGGGATGCATGAACTTTATACCTGCAGCAGTTTTGTTCTTGTTCCCCATTACAGAGAGTACCGTAGTTATTTACTAAAAGATTCGCTTAGTAATTTGTAGCTGTGTTCACTTTCACTTTGCTTTTAGGTAATTGGATAATTGAAGTGAATCTTCAGTCAGTTTGAGTAAAGATTCTTAACCGATTTAGGAAATCAGCCTCACTCTCTTTAAAATCCTAAAAGCAAGGTTGTGGGTAGCTGGCCTGCCTGGCACTAGATAGTATAATTGTCATTTTTTCTAAAATATAAAATGTGGGCCTAGCACTGTGTAGAGCAGGGGTAGCCAAACTCCGGCCCTACAGCTGTGGTGGAACTACAAATCCCATGAGGCATTGCAAGATTCTCTCAGCCACAGACATGACTCCCGAAGAAAGATGCATCATGGGATTTGTAGTTTCACCACAGCTGGAGGGCCGGAGTTTGGCTACCCCTGGTGTAGAGCCTTGGCTAAACATGCTTGCGTGCAGTGATTCACAGAGCTGAACTGCTGAATGTGTGATGAGATGTGGGAAATGACAATGGAGTCACTGGAAGCTCTCTCTCTTGCAAATAAAAGTACAGATGCTCCAGGTAGCAGTGTAGGCTCAGTCTATTTTCTGTTTCAATACATTTTTACTAGGTGAATAATGATACACGCGTTATTAATTCAATCTAAATATGCATATGAATAATCCTAAATGAATTGTGCTAATAATAAATATTACAAATCTGAAAATGTTTTATCTGAAATACACGTCAATTAGCTTGTGACCTAAAATGGGTTACTTTGGAGGTGGGTATAGGATATAAATAGAGTTAAGTTGGAACCTCAGTACGTCTGCCTTACCATGGACAAAGTCTGTATGACGAAATGCATCGGGATTAGGTTCAGGCACGTACTGAGGTTACCCCAGCAGGAAGTGCTAGTGGAGGTCATCAGTTCCGACTCCGCTCCTAAGAATCGGTCGACTGTTTGTTTGCTACATGCTTATACACTATGGCCATCTTGCAAGTGTTTCTTTTTATCCCTTATTAAACTTAATGTGATGTACTTCACTATTGGAGTTTTTTCTCTTTTGGTTACGGTGATGGTCCTGTGTGGCATCTTGGAGGAATAGCCTTTCCGTCTATCTG
This sequence comes from Nanorana parkeri, assembly GCF_000935625.1. NCBI lineage: Eukaryota > Metazoa > Chordata > Amphibia > Anura > Dicroglossidae > Nanorana > Nanorana parkeri. The sequence continues at coordinate 1,297,552 of NW_017306333.1, forward strand.
AGGATCGCTCATCATCTTCTTGTTTGCACTGCCTGCCATTCTGATTTATATAAATCATTGAGAGATCTGGATATATTTGCCTAATATCGTGGAGGAATTGCTTGAAGCATCCTTTTGGACCAGTTGATTTTATAAAGACTATGTATTATCCTCTTATATATACTGCTCACTTTTTTTTTGTTTAATTATTGTAATCATATGTCTTATTAGTTTGATGAGTGGATTTTTTTATTTTTTACACGAACACTGTGGATGATTTTGTTACTTTCTATATGGATATCTATGAGAATTTTTATACTATTATGGACTATTAGTTTTGTTTTTCTACACTTCCTGGTTACATTGTTTTTTATGCTCTAGTGCATTTTTTTTCTATTTTTTCTATTTATTATTAGCACAATTCATTTAGGATTATTCATATGCATTTTTAGATTTAATTAATAGCACGGTGTATCATTATTCACCTATTATCACTTTATTAGCACAGCAGCTTGCCCACTTTAGGAATTATTTATTGTTAGTTCTACTACTAGCGCAGTGTACCACCTTTATCTAATACATTTTTATTGAAAGGTTTTGAGTGAGACAGCAATATACAACAGGATACAGTCCATATACCCACCACACTCAGACCCGCTGTTCCATCAATATAAAGTGGGTGCATCGGATGTTGACGGATGGCTACCACCTCGATACGTGAATAGAAGAATGGACACCGGCACTCCAAAGGCAAATCAAGTATGTCTATTTATTGACATAAATGCATAGCAAAATACACTCAGTACAACATTTTGGGGTCACACAGCATCCCCTTCATCAGGCAGAAACAAGTGATACAGATGCAAGTGAAAACACCTCAATATATACACACCAACAAGGGATAGGTCTGTTATCACTTGTTAGTGTGTTTATATTGAGGTGTTTTCACTTGCATCTGTATCACTTGTTTCTGCCTGATGAAGGGGATCCTGCGTGACCCCGCAACGTTGCAATGAGCGGATTTTGCTATGCATGTACGTCAATAAATAGACATGCTCGATTTGCCTTTGGAGTGACGGTGTCCATTCTTCTTTTCAGCAATATTCAACAGTTACATATAGAAGCGTTTGGACAGTAAATCACAGTTAGAATAGGAGATTAGAACACTGCCGAACGCCAGTGATCAGTATGATGGTTGACTACAGAATGTATACCCATAACAGAGTGCAAGAAAGCATGTAAGAGAAGAGAATCATGAGTGTAGCCCACATAAAGCTAAATATATGAATGAATTATCTAATGGAAATTGTAATGCACAGAGTGGGATAGGTTTGTAGAGATTGGGTCCAAACAAGAGTTTGTAAATAGGTCCAAAGTCACATGGACAACATGTGAAAAAAAAAAGTGAATTAGACAGTAAAAAAAAGAACAAAGTACCGTATTTTTCGCTCCATAAGACGCACTTTTTTCCCCCCAAAAGGAGGGGGAAAAAGTGACTGCGTCTTATGGAGCGAATCCCGACGCCCGAGACATGCAGTTTCGGGCGCCGGGCGAGTAGTAGGAGCCACTGCTTGTTTAATACGAGTGATCTAATGAGATCACTCGTATTAAAACCGAGCAGCGGCTACGATCGAGATAACCATAGAGCAGACGAAGAATAGACGTTCTTCGCCTGCTCTGTGTCATCACTGAGACCATGGCGCTGTAATCACAGCGCCACCTGTCTCAGCGGTCACTAACTGCAGCTTCTGTGACAGCTTCTGTCATAGAAGCTGTCACAGAAGCTACAGTCTCGAGTGCTCCATAAGGCGCGCTGGACCTCCCTGCGTCCTATGGTCCGGTGCGTCTTATGGACCGCAAAATACGGTAAATGGGGGCATAAATACTGTACCACTTGATGCTCTCATACAGAAGAGGCTCCTGGGATGGTTAAGTGTATATAAGAGAACCAACAAAGAGCGGTCAAAGTCAATAGGAAGATAATGCTCGAAACAAGGAGTCCAAATATGTTTCAACTTATGCATCGAATCCATCGCAGCCATTTTCTCTGAAGTAAAAACCATACCATCTTTTGTTTATTTTGAGCAATCATAGGCACGGAGAACAACCACACTTTGCCGAGAACCTGCTTAGACATAGTAAGCTAAAACGTTTGGAGGCGAAATTGTATGTTTGAACAAAAATCTGCAGGCTTCAAGTTTAGCGGGGCTTCTTTCCAGTTTTTCGGGATACCTTTGTCTAAAAAGATGTAGACTAATTGGTTTACATTGGTCCTATATGTCCTAATGTTGGACCATTTCCACCATATTTAAAAGAGGGTAGCAGTGTACTGACATCCCTGGGATTCATACTCGAAGAAGTGTGTACAGACTTCACAAAGTGTTGTGGGGCCATATGCCAGCGCATAAGTAGTTCAACATTAGACTCCACTGCCAAATTGTCTCCAGTCTATCTGCTCCAAATTACTCCTAAGGTCCCTTTCCCAGCATTTAACATATTCGAGAGTAACAGGAGCTTGATCTTCCAAACACGAATTGTAAAGCATGGAAATTGTACCCCTTAATGAGAGATCATGTAAGCTGATTTGTTCAAATGGTGTCAAAGTTTGCAGAAAAGAAGATTGATTGTGTGGGCAGGAAAGCTTTGATTTGTAACAATGATTGAGCATTGTGAGAGCTTTACAAAGAGGCAACGGTAATAACTCTTTTAGGCATCACTGGTATATAAATTCTATAGAGTGCCTGTGAGCAGCAAAGTGGCTTAGTGGTTTGGCCCTAGTATGTGTGAGGAAAGACCTGGCGATCTAACTTGTCAGAAAATTCTGTGATAAAAAAACCTCTCAAGCATATAAGACATGGTGCCCAGAGAGTTGTGACACCTACCAGCGAAATCAAGTCTATCTTGTATAGACCAGAAACATGAGGATCAGGGTGGTGAGTGAGTCAATGGGACACAGAAGTTTATATGAATATTTCACGTTATCCCGCACTTACAGAGAGTGACTGATTGGTGGTTTCAGATTGGGATTGGTGATCTGTTTATGCAAAGGAGGGTGAATCCATGGTAAGGCCTTTACTGAAATCAGATCCCCCTTAAGAGCCCCTAGGTTGAACCATAGAGGAGGTCTTGTTGTGGCGTTATAGACAAAAAGCTGAACAATTTATGCAGCAGAATTGTAGTTGGTTATATGTGGGTCCCACAGACTGCCACCATGTCTGGGTTGAAATAGCATCGTCTGGGTTATGCGAGGCTTAGTGTTCACCCACATAAAAGTTTATTAGTTGTTTATGGAGAATACACCGCATACAGGAGGGAAGAAGTAGTACAACAGTTTGGAGAGAAGGGTGATTTTAACTTTGTAATATGTCCCAGCCATGAAATCTGGTATTGGTGAAGGAAGTTGGGATAATTGATATCCTTTATATCAATAAAGGATACTTTATATTAATATACAGTATTGTTTCAGAAGGTGACCTCTAGATACAGTAGGTGAGTGGGTTCCTAGTGGAAGGGAAAAACACGTGGGGGGGGGTGACGGTGTTATCAAAACTTGAGCAGGCAGAATCTGGAGCAGTTGTCCATGGTAACCAATTATCTCTCTTCAGTTTGTTCAGTTACGCTTTTAAAATGAAAGAGAAAAGTTGATTGGTTACTATGTGCAACTACTCTAGATTTGATAAATCCCCCTCATAATCTAAATTAATTGGGCGTGTGTAGTATGCCCAACACAGCCCCATCCCCACAACTCTCTGGCTGCATTTACCAACATTAACTGAAACTTTTTTTTATAGCAGATTAATGGAGTGAGCATTGATCTGCATATGATGTCAGTTAGAAATAATCCTGCAAAAATAATAAACTGTCTTCCTGTTTAACTCCTTTATAACTCCTACTTAACCCTAAACAACCTTAATTAACTTTTCCTTTTTTTTAATTCTTATTTTTTTTAACGAAAAATTAAACTTTTTTCATGTTTTATTAGTTTGGTCATTATTTTTTAGTAACACAAAAACACTGGAAAATTTAAAAAAGGGCCTTTATTTAATTTGTAAATCTTTTCACTGAGTTTGGTAATACAAACAAAATTTTAGTGCCATTATACAGATTTAACCTTCATGATCAGCTATCAGACCATGACAGGAGACACTTCCTATTTAATCTTTTTAGCCCAGAGCACTTTAAGTAGCAGTAATAAAGACAAAATTATCTTTTTTTTTTGTATTCACTCCTGGTACCGACATAGTTCTGGCTGTGACATTATCTGGCTATAAGTTTAGAGGCACAAGACATGAAGCATATACACAGGTAAGTGACCCTGAATGCCAATGCCCGTGGGTTTTTCTGATTTCCCTGATACCAACAATAGGGCACTATTCCTCTCACTGATATCCATCCAAAAGAGAAGCAGCACGGGTCATAGAGCATATAAACAGGTAAATGGCCCCCGAACATTAATGCTGGGGGGAGTTCCTAATCCCACTGACACCAACGATGGAGCTCTATTCCTCTCACTGACATCAACAACTTAGTACTATTCCCTTCACTGACACCAATTATGGTGCATTATTCATGCTACTGACACCAACAATTGAGCTTCATTCCTCCCATTGATACCAATGGTGGGGCAATAATTGTCCAACTGATACCGCCATGCGGAACTATCTCTTTCACTGACACAAATGATGGGACTCTATTCCTCCCATTAACACCAACAACGGGATACTATTCCTTCCAACTGGCACCAATGGTGTGGCGGTATTCCGCCCATTAACACCAATCATAGGCCACTCTGCTACCTCCCAGGGCATATTTGTTATTCCTACTGACCACCATTGGTGCGATTTTGGCTGTGGTGAATAAATAGATGTAAAGCAGCACTCAGGGATCAACTATGGAATATTTTTGAATCCAGTTCCTACTCTTTTTGTCTGAAGAAGTCGAGCTCAGGTATTCCACCACCAGGTTTTCTTCTCCCTTGATGTGGGTCTCTGATGTCAGTGCTAGATTCTTCCCCACTTATTCTTCTCCCCAAATTTGCTCTTAGGGGCTCAGACTTGTGTGCCCTTGATGACTGAGGTAGATGACTCTGGTGACATTGTTAGAGAGCATGGAAACATGTTTTCCTGAGAATAGTGGCCTGAAGTGAAAAAGTGCTTCCAATACTGCTCAAGGTTCCTGCGCGTTGGAGGACTCTTGAAATACCCACATGGACTATACCCCCTGAGCAACATCATCTCCATTGTGGAGCCCCAGTCACAGGAGCTGGCATCTCTGGTAATTTGTACTTGGACCATATAGTTCCAGAGGTATCCTTGCATTAAATGCTACCTTGCCAACCATCATTGGAAGTTCTCTTTAACTTGAGTAGGAAGACATATTATATAGTCTATGTATCTTGTTAGGCCACTTCATTTTCGCAGAATTAAGTTTTGCAGACTCCCTGTGTGTGTTCTGAAGCATGAGATTGGTAGCATTATGTGGTGGGGATGCATTTTATTGACAGTGCCTGGAAAACTGGACTGAGGGCAAAACACAGGGCAGTTCTAGGAGGAAACCTATTTCAGTCTACCATAGACCCAAGACTATGATTAATTTCTCTTGACAGCAGGACAATCCTAAACACACAGCCAGAGCTAAGCTGGACACCTGCGTGTCATAAAATGGCACAGTCAAGCCCCAGACCTCTTATCACAAATCAGAATTTTCCCCATCTGTACATCAGGTGGCTCAAAAATATATCTCCAACCCCCTTACATATCAGTAACATACTATTGTCATACAAACATTTATAGTTTATATTTATCCAATTATTCAAATATCCCAGTCACTCGTTAAAAAAAGCAGCTCTGACAGCAAAACTCACCTTCAATCCATAGCTAACCCCTGCAGTACCTTTTCTTGCCACAAGATGTTATCCGTGTTCTGGGTTGAATAACACCCAGCATCACTGATCCGAGGAGACTGAGGAAAGGCAGTGAGTGCAGGGCCTCTTGGGCCCAACCCCTGACCATGGCACCCTTAACGAACAGTGTATTGTTGCCATAGAACAGAATTGATCATCATCACATAACATCAGCATGGGTAAGAATTGTTCAAGCCAAAAATGCACATTTTATGTGTATGTGTTTGTTATGTGTGTGACATGTTTGTCATGTGTGAGTCATGTGACTGTTTGTTTAATAACATCATACTTTGATGATGAAAAAGCACATTTTAGAAGCCAAATGTATTTGCTGGAAACAGTTCAGTGTTGCTGGGAACAGTTCAGTGAGTAAAGAAGCTTTTTGAAATTAACGTATCCCTCAGAACACAGTAACCTTCTGGGGGCTGTTCACAGTTATACCTCCTGAAATATCTGATAACATTGCCATTTAGGGGCTTATGTTATGATATTGTAAAGTGGAGTAATCCACAGCAATCCATCGCTAAGATCTTATTGGTATCAGATTAATTGCTTTTTGTGGATAATACCTGCTAAACATGGAATGAGATGTTTGCACAGTAAAAATACTTGTGCAGTTTGATTTATAAGCGATGGTAAGGGGGGAAAAAACACATTATAAATAAATAAACAAATTAAATACATTAAAAATATTAGAGGAAGGGGGTAAGGAGGTCAGAAATAATGACTAAAGGGAGGATAAGTAATAGAAATATGCATTATAAATATATATATATAAATTATACACTATAAATATATGGTAGGGGGCTCCTTGTTTAGATAAATGTATAATTTTGTTGTTGTAAATTACATTATTAATTATGTGGTTGTAAATTATTATTGTTGATTGTCGGAAATTTTTTTTTGAATAAAGAGGAATTTAAAAAAAAATAGTTGTGCAGTAGTCTCCACAAATATGAATTTTGATGGATAATATTGTCAGACTGCTATATACCAGTGGTACTAGTGAGTAGGCTGTAATGGAGAAATTACACAAAAAAGTCTGGATAATCAATGTACATGTAGGGTGAAGGTAATTTTTCATTTCCAAATAAATTGGACATCCAGTATCTGTCCAGCTTTACTTCTCTTTGCATATGTTTTTTTGCCCTATTAACGGAAATGTACACAGATCAGCCATATAACTAATAATCATTAGTTTCAGCCCTGGTCTTGCCATTCATGTGGATGTTACACGTACCACCTGACCAAGTACACACCATCATGGAAACGGTATTCCCTGATGGCAGTGGCCTCTTTCACCAGCATAATGTGCCCTACCACACAACAACCAGTTTGATGGGTTGACTTTGACTCCAAATTCTCCAGATCGCAATCCAATTTAGCATCTGTGGTATGTGCTGCAACAACAAATGAAATCCATGGAGGCCCCACCTTGCAACTTACAGGACTTAAAGGATCTGCTACTGACAGCTTTGTGCCAGAAACCACAGCATATGTTCAGAGGTCTAGTGGAATCCATGCCTCAAAGAGTCAGCCCTGTTTTGGCAGCAAAAGGCGGACCTACTCATCAAGCGGGTGGTCATAATGTTACGATGTTTATTGGTTTTGTAATTTTTTACAATTATGCTTAGATCTAAAAAAAGACATTAAACATTTCACTTCTAGTTAGGTACATGATTCATTTAGTTGTGATTTCCCCTTTTGGTTGGTTTATGATGACATTTATTTATGTGGTTCATGCAGCAACACACTACGGTGTTGAAACATGATTTCAAAACATCTATGCAATATGGAGTTCCTCAACAGGATATGCTTCATAGTTCCACAACGAGCATGTGATAGAATGTGTAATTTATTGAAGCAAGAATGATAAAAATAGATGTACCTGATTTTTTTTTCTTTTCTTAAACTATGAATCCAGAATAACTATAGATCATAATCATTTTATGATCTAAAAAAAGAAGATCCTTGTATATTTAAAGTAGCTAAATTCTCTTAAAGCTGTCTGTTTTTGTCTGCACTTCTTGGCATTTAATTGGATTGAATTAAATCATATCTGAAAAACACTTATCTCTTCAAAATCCAACCTAGTATACACTATATTACCAAAAGTATTGGGACGCCCTCCTTTACACGCTCGTGAACTTTAATGGCATCCCAGTCTTAGTCCGTAGGGTTCAATATTGAGTTGGCCCACCCTTTGCCGCTATAACAGCTTCAACTCTTCTGGGAATGCTGTCCACAAGGTTTAGGAGTGTGTCTATGGGAATGTCTGACCATTCTTCCAGAAATGCATTTGTGAGGTCAGGTACTGATGTTGGACGAGAAGGCCTTGCTCGCAGTCTCCGCTCTAATTCATCCCAAAGGTGTTCTATCGAGTTGAGGTCAGGACTCTGTAAAGGCCAGTCAAGTTCCTCCACCCCAAACTCGCTCATCCATGTATTTATGGACCTTGCTTTGTGCACTGATGTGCGGTCATGTTGGAACAGGAAGGGGTCATCCCCAAACTGTTCCCACAAAAATGGGAGCATGAAATTGTCCAAAATGTCTTGGTATGCTGATGCCTTAAGAGTTCCCTTCACTGGAACTAAGGGGCCAAGCCCAACCCCTGAATAACAACCCCACACCATAATCCCTCCTCCACCAATCTTTACACTTTGCACAATGCAGTCAGGGAAGTACCGTTCTCCTGGCAACTGCCAAACGCAGACACGTCCATCGGATTGCCAAACAGAGAAACGTGATTCGTCACTCCAGAGAATACGTCTCCACTTCTCTAGAGACCAGTGGCAGCGTGCTTTACACCAGTGCATCTGACGCTTTGCATTGCACTTGGTGATGTAAGGCTTGGATGCAGCTGCTCGGCCATGGAAACCCATTCCATGAAGCTCTCTGCGCACTGTTGTTGTGCCAATCTGAAGGCCACACGAAGTTTGGAGGTCTGTAGCTATTGACTCTGCAGACAGTTGGCGACTTCTGCGCGCTTCAGCATGCACTGACCCCGCTCTGTCATTTTACGTGGCCTACCACTTCGTGGCTGAGTTGCTGTTGTTCCCAGTTGCTTCCACTTTGTTATAATACCACTAACAGGTGACCGTGGAATATTTAGTAGCAAGGACATTTCACGGAACACCTGAATCCAATACTTTTGGCAATATAGTGTATATGGAAGAACAGGACAATAAACATGAGCTGAATGCGACACACCAAGAAAACCTTTGTACATTAGGAGATCTTGGTTCATTTGTATTTTACATTGAATATATGTACTACACAACATTTTCATAATCTTAAGACCAGTGATTTCTCTGGCTGTCTCTGGAGCATATATACACTGTGTATGCCAATGCCATTAAATATAATTCTTTAGAAACTGACTCCTTCTTGCAGGGAAGGGTAGTAGATACTTCCTCATCCACTCTGCTAGAATGAGACATCACCTGAGTTAGCTCTGGGGTGTTCGGAAAATCCATATCGGAATCATTCAAGAAAAAATGGAGGGTGCTTCCAATGAAACTTGTGCTCAGGCTGCAATAGCATCTGCACGATCAACAAAACAAAACTCTGTAGCCGCATTAAAACTTACAGGGATCCAGATAAGGGGGCTGAATGTCACAGGGCAGCGCTGCAGAGAGATCTACTTACCCTTATTAAGGTCATATTTAAGATTGCAACCGTTGCATGCAGAGAAAGCATTCTGCATCACTAGCCATATATTTTGGAGATCTAAAGTGCTCAGTAAGACTTTGGAAGTTATGTACAAATGTACAGGGTTCTTTTTATAACATCCATATGCCAGTTTACTAATGCCAAGCTAACCAGAACTTTACTTTAAAATACTGGCAAAATGCATCTTCTTAATCCAAAAAGAGATTGTTTGGTTTGCTATCTGCTGCTCTGGGCATATGTCCAAATGTTTTTGTACCACAGCAGGAAACATTATTTTTACTTTATTCCTCTTTTCTGAACCACATGTTTTACTTTTCAAGCTTTTTTCATTGTGAAGTTTGTGGTGATGCTATGGCTCCATCTAGTGCCCATAGTGCAGCTTATTCTGACAATCATTCTGCACAAGAAAACATTCAATTCTGCCCTATTAATATAAAACAAATGTCAGTTTTGCAGAATGAATGACTTTGCAAACTTTTTAGAAATACACCTCTATGTGTTGTCAGTGTCCAGAAGCACTCTATGACCTTATCCAGACAATGTCTCTTACTGCAGCTTGTTATAGTGGGTACAAAGGGGAAACTAACTGCAAAGACAAGAGCTTTATCGCTCAGCTTTAATTCAAGAGCATGCACTGAAGTGTCACCTCTATTAATCTACATATTTTATGAAGTTATAGGTAGCGCTGGTAAAAATTAAGTGCACCCAAAACACACACACTTGTGGCAAACAATGTTTTAGACATTAGATCTTTTACAAAAGAAAATAGTAGACTTACATCTAGTGAATAAAAATGTAATTTACGACTGATGTTCTGCTTTTTAGGGCATTCGGCTACTGACCAAGTCACTGTTTTATTAAAGCATCTTATTCATATGCTTGGAATAATTGGGCTACTTTCCCAATTTATAATTTATGCTATATGCTCAGTTATAGGTCACATGAGGGCATAGTAAATGTCCTCCTGTGACCGTAAAGAGAACTACAGCCAAAAAAAGGTTTGCTCATAGTTCTGTTTTAAAACAACAAAGTTTAGTACTAAACTGACAAATCGATCTGTATATTTGGCAGAGGATATTTTTTTCTCATAGTCTACAGGCGTATCTCCATGTTTTGGTACAGCGTATTTGGTTAAAAACAAAACGAAAAACCTGTTTGCTACTTCTTTGTTGCAGTTTGCAGCAAAGCAAACCTTCTATAGGGATGAATGGTAAGATATGTAATGTACACCACATGAAAATGCAGAAGTGTGAATGCAGCCATACTCCTCGTAAACTGTGGGTTGTGAAATTCACACTAAGTATGATTAAGTCAGTTTAGCAGGGAGGAAACACCAGTGCTTTTTATGCTATTCATGTTTGACCTCAACATAGTCCTCAATCCCTACACACTGTACCACTTGTCATTGTTTTTACTTGCCTAATATAAACTGTATAGACTATTAATTACACTTACTGTAGAGAAAAATCCATTTTTGTTAAAGAAGCCGATATCTAATTGCTCCACAAGCGTTTTTGTGATTTAAAGTAAACCTATGCCTTAATTACACATACTAAAGTATTTGCACAATGTGAACAAGCAACATTTACCTCTGTATCTATAGGCATTGTGGAGGGGTTATTTTCAAAGCTCACAACACAGGCACAGAAACCTTGGTAGTAGAATATTGGTAGACTGCCAGCCCTCTAGAGCAGCGTTTTTCAACTAGTGTGCCGTGAGATATTTTCTGGTGTGCCGTCAATAAATCGTTAATTTCTTTGATCGATCAAAATTATTTTGATCGATCAAAGTTACTCACCTCTCCGCCGGCTTCCGGGTCTTCCGTCGGACTCCAAGAGAATTACTTTATATATACTCAATATAGGCACAGAGGTAAAATTTTTTAACATTTTCTAATGGTGGTGTGCCTCGTGATTTTTTTCATGAAAAAAGTGTGCCTTTGCACAAAAAAGGTTGAAAAACACTGCTCTAGAGAGACAGACTGAAACTCCAACTTCAGAGTATTTGTTGTGGCCTTTGAGAATGAACAACCTCACATTAAAAGCAACTAGAGAGGTGAGTGAGGGCTTGTTTTAAAGTTCTTTCTACTGCTTGTTAAAAATATGTAAAATGTTTAATGTTCACAGTCTGGGCACATGTGCACATTACATTATTTTTCTGTTACAAACTAACTCTTTAAAGTATTAAGAAAAGGATTAGAATGCATGTGTTAATTTCCAACAAACATCAAAAGATGAGGATCTGCTAAAATGTTTAAGGTATCTGAAACTGACCTGAGATTTTTTTTTTCCAGAAAAAAAGTGGAGCTACACTAGTACCTTGTTATCATTCCTTTTCCTTTAAAGGGAACCTGTGCATACACTATACACATTAAACTATGTACATATTCTGAACTAGAAGTAACAAGTTCTCAATCAGTTATGCAGCTAAAATCATTGTGGAGAAATTTCTCTACAACTTTCACAACAGAGACACTGAAATCACAGCTCCCCTTATTTTCTATGGCATTATGGACTTCTAATGGAAAAAAAAACTGAAGCCCGACTTCAGGGTCTCTATTGTGATCTTTGAGGATGAATTACATCATATTACATGCAGATAGTGAGGTCTGTAATACAGGGATCCCAACCTGAAAGAAGCACTTTCAGGGAGGTGTCCCTCTCATTTCCGGGAGGTGCTCCCCCCCCCCATCCACGGAGGAGAGGTTGGGGGGGCTGGGAGAGAGCACCCCCCTGAAATGATGGCAGATAGCACAGGAAGCAATAGCTTCTTTGCTATCTGCAGGCTTTCTTTTTTTTTTTTGTATTCTGACAGTTGCAGTCGTCAGAATTAAAAAAAAAAAAGGCATACGATTGCATAGCTAGATTCCTATTGGCTATTGCACTTTGCAATAGCCAATAGGAAACTAGGTAATGCACCCGCCCACTGCTGCTTTCAATCAGCAGAAGAGGACCTGATAGAAAAATTCAGGTCCCCCTCTGCTGATTGACAGCAGCAGTGGGCGGGTGCATTAGCTAGTTTGCTATTGGCTATTGCAAAGTGCAATAGCCAATAGGAATCTAGCTATGCAATCGTATGCCTTTTTTTTTATTTTCTGACTGACGGTCGGGCCGCGGCTCCCAATGTCAGAAAAGAAAAAAAAAAACGATCGCAGGGAAAGGTTTAATCTGCTTGATAGAGCAGATTAAACCTTTCCGGGAGAAAATGTTTCTCTCCCGGGTGGCCGGGAGCCGCTATCTAATAGCGGGAGACTCCCGGAGCTTCCGGGAGAGTTGAGATGTCTGGTAATACATTTATCAAAGCTAGATTACTGCTCGATAAGGATATGTCCATAATCTCAGTACAGGTGTGCTTCAAGCCCAGAACCACCACCATTTTCAAGTATTCTGCAGGGTTGGGTGGAGAATTCATTGCAAAGAGCAGGATTTGTGTAAGTGGATTCAAGGCTGCAGACTTGAGTTTCAAAATACACCTGACTGAATTCTTTCCAAAGCACATTTTCTGTTGCCTATATATTTCTATAATGTAGGACCATGTATTTATAGCAAGCACCTGCAGTAAACAACAGTCATTCCTTAGTTACTACATCACTCCAACCTGATGTTTACACCATATGAAAGACATTTTATTTGAGACATTCCTCTAGGGTTTTTTTTAGCTAACAAAATCATTTAATGATTCTGCTCTAGACAGACATTCACATGAAGTTTGTGTGATACAGTGCCATTGAATCTGAATGACACTCCAGTGCATATTGCCGATTTATGTGCATTGCGCTACCAGATTCGCAAATGAATGGGCTGCCCTAAAGTCAAATGATTTAATGCACCGCAATAGTGTGAAAAAAGTGTTTGCACACAAGTTCGGATCTAGTAAAGATCTTCTTTAATTGAAGATCTTTCCCAAATCCAGAACCTTGTGCAAACACGTTTTTACTGTTTATAACAAAGGGCTGGTGGAAGCACCGGTGTTCCATGAAACTGCATTGGAGGAAGTAAAACACTCTCTATTTGTGAGCTTACTGCAATAGTGTGAATGGGCCCTAAAGCAAATTGAGACAGAACATTCTACAGCCTGACCTGGCTACTAAAATTAAAGCAGAAGTATAGTAGAGTACCCTAGGGAAAAAAAGCCCCAGAGGGGTTTGCCATAATGTGTTAATATGCACATGTGGACTGCTGCTTACAGATGCGGCCGCTGTCAACCGGTCATCAACTTGATCTGGTATAGCGGTCACATCTGAATGGGACACCTGGGATTCCTGCCGCAGAAATCCCAAATTCCCCCGTGTGAATGTGACCTAACACAGTCCCTTCTGTTATAAAAAAAAGCTTAATGTCAACAATTTTTACCCTAGACGCCTTATCTCCACTTTAACGGATTTATTTGCTAATTTTATTACTCATCACAAGTGTTGGCAAAGTCTGGTTGGAAAAATATGCTTTGTTAGATATAATGCTCAACAAACACAGAGAGGGGAATTTATCAAAACTGGGGCAGACAGAATCTGTAGCAGTTGCCTATGGTAACCAATCACCTTCTTTCTTTAATTTGAAAAGCTTAACTGAACATACTAAAGAGAGAAGCTGATTGGTTACTATGGGCAACTGCTCCAAATTCTGTCTGCTTCAGTTTTAAATTTACCTTGTGTCTCTGCTCCTCTCCAGGCCGAAAATCTGAACTGAGCCAGCCCCAAGATGCTTGCGGCCGCCTGAGCATTTTCGGATTTTCGAACGGGAGCGCGCGGCGAAGACGGGGTAAGTTTAAACCGCTAGTTTTTTTTTTTACTTTTTGCATATATCTACTGCTTGCTAGCAGTAGATATATGCAAACAAACGTGAGGGTGTAGAAATCCTTTAAAGAATATGCAAATATGACAGTTTTTAAGACATTAAAGTAGGTTTAGGCTTAAATGTGTAAATGTAACTTCAAAAGCTGGTTTAGAATTTTATTTACAGCTTTCATTAACATAATACCTGGTGATTCTGCCATGAAAGTACTTGTTTAGACACTTCCTGTTATAGGGTGACAACTGTCTCCCAATTGTGTGACACCCAACATCACCCAGTCACATAAGCCCATGGTGGAGAACACAAGTGACCATGTACACACATAATGTACATGCATGATCAAACATCAAGGAAGGGGTCCAAAGCAATGATTCTACAGCCGACACACGTAGACATGAAGTGATAGGAAAAGGCCAGGAGAGATTAGTAGCACTAAGATACAGAATGAGTTGTAAAGCCAGCTCTTTCCTGGTAAAAGTGCTTTCCTGGAGACGCTCAGCCCCTCTTGCTGGGAGTGATGGGTGACTTTGATGCCACATTATACCAGGTTTATTGCCATGGAATGCCACAACAGCCTATGTATAAGGTGCAAGCTGATACTCTGCTGGGATTCATCCAAATAATTCGAACTGAGTTTGATATTTGACTACCAGGTGAGAAATACTTGGTATAAATCACTGACTGGTATATCTATTTTCTTATAGAGTGAGCACAGCAGACTATTATCTTTATTGTTTACAGTATTATAGTGTGGATGCTTGACTGCAAGTGCTATACTCGGTATTGCGGTACCATGCGTTGCAGTGCGATCGATCACATTGCAGGCAGAAGGTGTGTTTGGAGTGCCATTTAAATTAATGGCAACACAACACAGCTCATGTACTGTTAACGCATAGGTGCATTGTGCATTGTACGGTACGGTGCATTCATTGCACAGAACCGTGCCATTAACTCATCGCACCGGTGTGAATAGGCCCTCAAGGCCAACTCCACCCACCTCTAACCCATCCTGATAGGCTTTTGTTTCCTGTTACCCTGTGGGAGTACAGGGGCTGTGAACCCAGCGGTGTGATGGTCCTCTTCACTCCTCTCTGGTGACATCAGTCCTCTTCTGTATCCTGGCTAATGGACATCCAATAGGAAGTGTCCACGTCATGCAGGCACTGATATGGACACTGTAAAGCCCATGACACACTGCATGCCAATCTGTGCAGAGCAAAGCAAAGCTGTCAGGCACGGAGGTTCGCATGCAGTGTGTGAGCTGAGCGCAGCCAGATGAAGAACTGCATCTTCAGCCAATCGACTCGCGCATAACAACCGAATGGACTTTGCATCATGAAGCATGGGTTTATATGCGCAAGCCGATTGGCTGAAGATGACATTTTTCATCTTGGCCTGCTCAGCTATTTGAGCTCTCTCAAGCTGAGGTGCCGGAGTAAAAATGGCATGACACACTTTATGCGAAGGTCCGCACACCACCGCTCCACACTTCTTCGTGTGCAGTGTGTCACAGCATTAAGAAGGACCCAAATAGGAGTGGAGAAGACTGGGTTGCAGCATCATGTGACCACAACTTAAGGTAAGTAAAAAGCGCTTTTGGTTAGGGATTCAGTTTTTTTTATCCAGTGATCAGTGGGGCTTGAAAAGGGTGAAACGTACCCTGCAGTTAGGCTTTTAGGATATATAAGCTAGGAGAAAAAAAAAACTAGGGAGCTCCTTTGCCTTGGTGCCATAAGCATAAGCAACTTAGAACTTAGTGTTTATTGATTAATCCAGCTCTATATGTACACCAGCCTCACAGCCTGACTCCATACTGAGAACTCCGCCCATGAAACCTCCCCAACCTTCCTGCACCACGTGACTGTAGTGATGAGATCGCGTCACTATCAGGCTCCGCCCTTGTTTCTTCACCACGCGCGCTCTCTGTTGTGACGAGGGGGGGAGTAGGTTTGCCTGGATTGTACCATTCTCACAATAGCATAGGAGGGTACCGATTGCGGCGGAAGGTTAGTCTCTGGACATCGCTATCCGCTGGTGTCGCTGAAATTGCCTCAGCACAGTGTGCGCTCCCCGCTATCTGCTCGGCTTTGTCTGGTAGCTCCGTGCTGCGAGAGGCGCTGGCTCCTGTGTGAGCTGCTCCTGCCCCTCCCCGGCCGCCTCCCGCTGCAATATGTTCAAGAGGATGGCTGAATTCGGCCCGGACTCCGGAGGGAGAGTGAAGGTGAGGGGCTGGGGACCCCCTGTAAGTGTCTGGCCGCGGTGGGCTCCCCTTTGTCTTGCAGGGCTTAGTGTGGGGGGCCTACTCTCTATGGCACTGCATTGTACGTCCGCGGCTTATTTACATTTTATCCCATTTTGTGTGCCAGGCGGTCATACATGTGAGGGAGTTCTGCTCACCGGGCCACCACACAGAGGAATAATAGACATTCTCATAGAATTCTGGGCATGTCAGCTGTTCCAGCCTTCCATTGATTGTACTGTACAGTGACTATTGTCTCTGGATGCTTAGGGCTGGTCTACAGGGATGTATGTGAAGTACATTTCATTGTAAAACCCCAGGACAAAAATTGAATATATTGCAGATTACCAGTCCTTATGTGGTGACTGCATTAGTTTTATTTTTTGTTTATCCTCCCTTTTTGTTATCACCTGGAGATCCTGCCCTCACCTAGGGTGACAGTGCCCACTTCTGCCACGTATCTGGAGAAGCAGGTTGTCACTCTTGGTTCATGGCTACAAAACAACTCCCTTTTACCTCTTCGTAATGGGGAGGGATTGTATAGCTTGCAAAGATGGCTGGGAACATTGGTAACTGATAAGACTGAAGCACAGAAAGTTATTGACTCAAATGATTACTGGCAGCACCTTCCATACACTCATTGTTGGGGTTTACATATGCTTTCATCACCCAAATGACACCCTAAACATAGGATTCCCAAAGCCACAGCTGCTTATAGAAAGTATTGTTGTCTTACAGCAGAACTAACCCCTTTTTGCACATTTGTCATGTGACAGGAACAGAAATGGATATGTTAAATTAAAGTGCATGAAAAATGCTCTTAAACACGTCTTTTCAGGCACTCCCACTTACGTCTGTGGGACCAAAAATGCACAATTTTGCCCAGAAGAAGAAAAGTCAGCACTCCGCTTAGACATCAATATACAAATGTACTGAGATAAAAGGCATAACAAATCCAACACATGGAAAAGGTGCTAATGCATTCAGCCATGGAGAGACCTTGGTCATAGCTACTTGGACACCAATGTATTCAAAGGGTCAAGTGGTGCTCAGCCAATGGACCATGTGTCCTCCCCAGCACTTTGTGCAGGGTGCTGTACAGGCCAAAGCCCATGGTCCTTTTTAATGGAGCCCTGACCCTTAAGACCCCACTACTATATCTTCGCTGACCACTGCTCATCTGTGATGAGGATCAAAAGCCCCTCGGGTAACACTCACCCAGCCCGCATAGGTGCTCAGTTCTCTCAAGGGTTATATCTGCGGCGTTGGTGCGACTGCGGTGCTACACTTTTAAGCAGTAGTTCAGCTTTAAGAAATTTAAATTGGGGCCATTATTTGTCTCCCATGCGGCCTTGGGGCATGAACTACGTGTGTGCAGTCTCCTTCCCGGGTACTGTATTGCTCATGTGTACACCATTTTCTCTCTTGTTGCATGCAACTCTACACATGGCAGAAACCTTACTGTTACACCCCTGAACAGCGCTGCTTTTACAAGCCTGGGACACCTTGGTGACTACAGTGTCTGGACACAGGGCACACCTCTGGCCGCGAGTTTTGAGGGGGAATAAACCTGACTGATCATAGATAATAGGTTACAGGAGTTGGGGGCATATGGGTCCCTCATGGGCTTTTATGAGGGTTTAACCCACTCTGGGGACCCAATTTCTGTTAGTCCAATGCTGTGCCCTTCACTGATAGCATGAGGGTCCTGCTCTGTCTGGAAGGCCTAATACCTGGAGAGGATCCAGCTGTAGGGGCCACATTTATCCTGCTCCCTGAGAGAGCCTCTCTGACTCTCCTCTGCCTGTGTTAGCACTACCTGAGGGAGAAGAATGACATTTTCAGTCTTCTGAAGTCATCTAAGGGAGGGGATCTCTTGACATTTTCCCTAAGCTGCACAAAATTCAGTCAGACAATGCCACAATTGTGCCTTACATCAACCAAGAGGATTCCAGAAGTCAACTGGTTCAAAGAGAAACCATTCCTCGTACTCCCCAAATGCTACGATGGCTAGCACTATACTTCCGGTATCAAGAAGCTGAGCAGCGAGTCATTACACGCTGCCCAGCTTTCTGATTGGCCAGGAAGCCGGCTCCATGCTCCCTCATCACAAGTGACGAGGGAGCATGGAGCCGGCTTCGCCGGCCAATCAGGAAGCCTGGGCAGCGTGTAATGACGTGGCGCACGGCTTTCTGATTGGCCAGGAAGCCGGATTTATGTTCCCTTGTCACTTCATGATGAGAGAGCATGGAGCCGGTTTCCAGGGCCAATCAGGAAGCTGCGTGCCCCGTCATTGCACGGCACCCGGCTTCCTGATTGGCCAGAAAGCCGGCTCGATGCTTTCTCGTCACCTAGTGACGAGAAGCATGGGGACAGCTTCCCTGCTAAGCGGGAAGCCATTTGGCGAGTCTTTACACGCAGCCGGCTAATCAGGAAGCCAGGTGGCGAGTCATTACACGCAGACTGACTTCCTTTATGGGACTTTAGGTATCGCCGAGTACTGGAAAAAAAATATCTGTACTCGATACCGAAATACCAGTATTGGTGCATCCCTAATAGGAAGTGGTCTCACCAGCTGGAGTTCAGTCACAGCCTCTTTCACAGGCCTGGCGCTACCGCAAGGCAAGTTAAGCGGCTGCTTGAGGGCGCCCAAGGTGAGGGCAGAAAAAATTGTAGAAGTTCAAGTGACGGCAGCAATATGGATGGAGCGCCGGGCTTTGGTCGCCGCCGTTGTAAGCTCGTCCCCGCCCCTACCTTGTCCCTGGTGCGCACGCTTCGTGTGTGGCTGCAGCATAGATAGGGATACAGGCTTTGGCTGCTGTAAGCTCGGCCCCGCCCCCACCAATAGCTTCTCTCTGGTGTCTGGACAGCTGAGCATCCTGTCTGTGTCACATGGTGCCTGTGTCCGTACAGTGCCCGATTCACTGTGACTGCACTGCTGCCATCTGGGTTCTGGATCTCTCTGAATGTGTAACCCTTTTGATCAGGTGAGACCCGCGTGCCCCCCGCCAGGAAGTTCTCACCTGCAATCCCGCCAGCGAACTTTCTCGCAGGAGACAGTGAGGGGAGAGCTGCACTCGCAGCCCTTCCTCTCAGCTGTCACATGAGTTCTGGCACAGTCTTGTGCTAGAACTCCTGTATTGGAGGTGGCAGGGTCAATAAAAAGAACCTGTCACCTCCATATGCTATCGCACAGGGGATTGTTAGCTCCTGTGTGATAGCGATAAAGTTAAGTGGGAAAAAAATTTAATTACAAAAAATTTTTGATAAAACATAAAATAAATAAAAATTATGAAAAAATAAGAAACATAATAAAAATGATAAAAAGTAAAATATAGTAAGATTAAAAAACAAGTAATAAGAAAAAAAATAACAAATAAAAAAAAGATAAACAAAATTATAAAAATAATCAGATAAATACATATTTAATAAAGTAAAAAAAAAAATTAACATTTAAAAAAAAGTGATACAAAAGTAGAAAAATTAGAGGTGCACCAAAAAGGAAATTTCAAAACCGAAATGAAAAATAAAATGTCAGACCGAAACCAAAAATGTTTTTTTTTCTAACCTTTTAAAGTTTTTTTTAGCAGCCGTCTGAGGACGCGCGGGGGGAGGGGGTGGCGCAAAAATGAAACTTTGCCTGTGTAGGAAAAAATACTTGCACCGGCCCTGCTCTTTCAAGCCTCTTGTCACAGGTTTGACAACAGCTGAACAGGTTTGTAGCCAGGACCAGGGATCCCTGACCTTTCGCTGTGGTTGCCTTGGTGACTCCATGTGATCAGTTCAAACTGACCTATGCTTTCCTTCCCTGAAACTCTTTACTGTCCTTCAGATTGTCTTGGAGGACATTCCAGTGATCCACATTGCCCCCAAGTGACTCAGGAGACCCTGTCACGTGGACATAGTCAAACTCCTGGCAGACTCCATGGGCACTTGCATACCTACTGTCACAGGGTCTGGAATTACACCCTTCATTTTGATCACTGGCTTTACCAGCATGGTTGATGAAGCCCAAGTCCTGAGGAACAGAGGCCTTTGGACATTGTCATCTTCACGCTCCCTAAGACTAGGATATTGACCTCCCAAAGGGTTTACCATGCAGCTGGAAGGTGTATTTTGCTTACATCCTAGAAAGAACTACAGGGATGAGTTTTATCCTTCCTCCAGTGTGGCCTGGACCAGTGTTTAACCTTGAGTACCATTAAGGGTCAGATGTTTGACTTGGTGGTTTGTTTCTTTTTCTGCTTGCCTCACATATGGTCAAGGCCTTTGTGCAGGGGGTGGTCCTTTTTCCACCTTTTCGTGGCAGGGACTCCATGGGACCTTAATCTGGCTCTGTCGCCCCTTCAGAGGCCGCTCTTTTAACTGATTAGGGAAATCTCTCCAAGTCGAGAGTTACTCGCAAGGTGGCCTAACATATAGCAGTTTCTTCTGCAAGGCGAGTTTCTGAATTAGCGGCTTTGGCGTGTAAGGAGCCCTTTCTGGTAATCCATAAAGATAAGTTTGTATTTGTCCCCCACCTTAACCTGGATGTTGTTTTACCATCCTTGTGTTCTGCAACATAGAACCCAAACATTATAAAGACTTTTATCTCCACTGTTTGGATGTAGTTTATGCGGTTAGTTTACCTCTCTGCGACTGCTTCCATTCGCAAGTCTTGCTCTTCTCTTCACCAGTTCCACTATTGCTAGGTGGATTCATCGAACAACCTCTCAAGCCTGCGATCTGAACGGGAAATGTACTACTTCCGATCACTGCACAGTCCATGAGAAGTGTTGGTGCTTTTGGAGTGTCGTGAAGGTTTCCATTATATATCTTAGCTGTGCTTCTTGGTGGTCTGCACACAAATTGGTGGACACAATCCTTAGCTTTGTCAGGTCTATAGATCGGCCTAACATACAGGGGCATTTGCATGAGAATCAAACCAGCCTACTGAATGCAAGATATATTTATATCTGCCTGGTTCAAGGTGAAGCTGTATGATAGCTTATTACAAGCCTAGCCTGGGAACTGTCAGACTAAAAATATCTGGACTGCACTTCAAATTAAAAGAACTATTGGCTAACCTTTTTTGGCCATAGTTCTCTTCAGGGTCACAGGAAGACACAAACTAGTGTTCTCTGGTAACCTAAAACTCAGTATATAGCATGCTATTGCCCGCTATATGTTGAGAGCGCAGAGCCGCGACTGATCCTGACAATACTCGAGATCCACCCCACAGGCTGATTGACAGCTGGCTCTTTCTGCCCCCTCCCTGTCTGTTTCTCCAGTCAGTGCTGGAGAAATGGAGAGGGGAGAATCCCTTCTGGGAGTGGTGACTGAAGGTCACTGCTTTTTGCAGGCAGAGGATCAGAAGTCTGTGATTGGCAGTATGTGTTCGCTGACTTCCCAATCAATAGAGCCGACCAGCTTCAGTGTCACAGGTGAGCTTGAATTATGGGGATGAGTGTTTTTCACTCACCCCATAATTCTCCTTTTTTAGGGCAGGTTCACACCATTTTCTGGAATGCAGTGCATTGCGTTTTTGCCGCGATTGGAAATAGTTTTTTTCGCTTAGGTGGTCTTACATGTGGGTTCCAGTGCGTTTGGATGCGGTTTTATGCGTTCCAGTGCATTCCAGACCAGAAAAATCAGGACAAGCAGTATTTGTCTGGTCTGGAATGGGCTGCGCTGGTGTGAATAGAGGCCAGAAATAACATAGGGATGCATTTTGGGTCTGGAAACAATCTGGTCTGATCTGGAGATGATCCGGGCATGGTGAGAATGGGCCCTTAGGCTTAATTCATATTTAGGAGTTCAGTTTGAGGTCTGTCTAGGCTGAGCAGTACAAAATTATAGCAATGAAAGTTTAAGAATGGCATGAGAAAGCAATAGTCCAATCCCCATCGTTGCATATCACCAGTTTGTCATACCCTTCTCATAGTGTGGCTTTGTTTATGGATATCCCATTTACACAGATGTGAAACTCATTGTAAAGTGGACCTGTGCTGTGCCCAAGCAACAGGTTCTAAAATGGGCAAAGTTCAAGGGACTGCTTCCAAGTTACAGGAGATTATTGTCATGTGACCCTGGTGAAGAAACTCCTGTAGATTAACGTTAATTTATACTTTTATAATATAAACATAGTAAAAGATTAGCACATCAGATGTAACCGGTCTTCTTCTGTTTGGGAATCCTAGTGTTGCTAACCCTTTACGTGGCTGTAATATTTTATCTGTGAATGTTGCACTACCCTGACATTGGAAAAAATAAGCTCTGTGAGCAACTTGCAAGCAGCCACAACAACTCTTTGAAGCTGCTGTGGAATTGTGAGATCTGATCTGTGCTTTATTAAAGCCAATCTCTGGGCAAATCATATCCTTCCACTCTACACCTCACTGATTTATACAGTTTTGGAGCGTTTAGGTAGAATTTTAACAGAAGGTGTACCTTTTTAAAGGCAGCTGTTGTGGCTTGCTTGGGCTTTGTTTGGCGTTTATGCGATCAAAATCATGGATCAGTTGTCATTGCAGTTTCAATGTCCCCAGAAGGCACCTATTACTGTACTTTAGGTATAGCCCATGCACACTGCAGCATGCAGACACATGAGAACATATAACTGCCCCCATGTTGATGTATAAATTATGTCAGGGGTACTTAATTTAACGAAAAAAACAATACCGGCGCCTCTGGTTGCAAGATGGGCTGGTTGTGAAGTTGGCTTAAACACTCAAAAGGCAGCTCTCACTGGTCAAAAAGACCATCGATCTAGGAAACAAGGGACAAGACAAAGCGCCTCCATAGTGTAAAAGGGTAATTTATTTGTACAACACGCAAATGAAAATGTACTTACAGGAAAGTCGGTGGTTAAAAGCATACAAATGGTGATGAAGTATAAAATCTCTAGCAGCGGAAGTCTGAAGGAGTACAGCACATCAGCGTCCTCTGCCCCCTTGAGTTCTAAAGGTCTACGCGTTTCAGTGGCATGCCCCCCTTCCTCAGAACCTCAGAGAACTCTCCTGTATCCTGCTCTTTTAAATACAACGGTGACCAATCGCAGGATTTTTAGCAGATCACATGGTGGTGTTTAAACCAATCTCCGGTGATTTGGATTTTAGCTGACACCCGTCTGACAGGCACACGAGTGTTAACAATAAAACCTGATTGTTACTTATCAGTTGAAAAGAATCATTACCTATGAGTATTGTCACATTTAACAATAAACCCAAACTTACAGTTTGGGTTTATTTACCGGAGATTTATTCACCGGAGATTTGTTTAGTTTTACAGCTAATGTTTTAACATGTAGTTTTGTGAAGTAGTTGGCATGCGTTTAGACTCTGGTATTGTAATATGTTTTTATATATATATTTTTTTAGGGAATTACAATTGTAAAACCCATAGTCTTTGGAAATGTGGCACGGTATTTTGGTAAGAAGAGAGAAGAAGATGGCCACACTCATCAGTGGACAGTTTATGTGAAACCATATCGTAATGAGGTAATAATATTTATTGCATATGTAGAACTGACACTTTTACAGCATCCAGCCAACAATTTTTGATCTTTTCTTCATGGTCCTTAGGACTTGTGTAAGTTGGTGTATGGGCCTGTGTCAGCGGGCTTTTGTTCGCTCCAAGCAGGTTTCTGCATCCCCATACAAGGCTATAGGAATGTAAAATCTGCTTAGCACACGTAATATGTACCGGTCAATTAATTCTGATTGATCTCAGAAGTATCTCAAACTGATGTTATTGACACAAGTGCAAAGCCCATGACCCAGGAAGGATGCAGTTCTTTTATGGATAATGTTATATCAAATGGCTGTAGGATTGCATGTATGTCCTTGTTGGTGTACACAGTGAAATGGAGCTTGCTTTCAGAGAAGAAGCCAGTTTCTGGTTTGTTTGCTATCTATGCACTGATGTACATGGAGGAATAAAAGCTAAACCACACAAGGAAGAGGACGCATTGCAAGTCAACACTGCCCTGCAAGGTTCTATATGTCTAACACTGCCTTTTGAATACTTTGAAAATGCTTCACAAATATGAGACCAGCTTGGCTTGATGTAACTATCTATTGAGCCAAGCTGAAATAATATAAGTTTGCAAAAGAGATCTACTTTGAAGTTAAAGTGGACCTTTACCCCCTTTAACTAAAAATCACATTGGCGTGCAGCTCTGCATGCTGATGATAAAAATCATCTTATGTTCATGAGTTTAAACATATTTCACTTGTACTTACAATTACCGTTTTTCCACTTCCTGGTCCTCTTTGGCATTAGTGATGCAATCGTGCCCAAGAGTAGCATCCTGGGAAGGTTACATCAGCAGAGCATTGCTGGGAAATCTTATCTGTAATCTCATGAGCTCTCAGGGAAAGGCATTTTCCTCCCCTGTGATGTGCATGGTTCCATGTCCTGGGTATATTTGCCAGAGTTCCAGGAAGTAAAGGGAGATAGATTCTTCTGCCCTTAGTAAAAATGGCCACTGTGAGAAGAGGGGGGGAGGAAAAGAGAAATAAGGTATGTAGAGAAGAAAGAGCCGGCAACTATCTAGAAGGATGTGTTTGTAGATTGTCATTCCTAAACATTTCTAAAGGTGTCTTTGTTATTTTAAAATTTATGGGGAGAGTTCCTCTTTAATATCGTATTAGCTAGTTTTAATACCGTATATGTTTATGTTGCTTTCAGGACATGTCTGCCTATGTGAAGAAAATTCAGTTTAAGCTGCATGAAAGTTATGGAAATCCATTGAGAGGTATTTTCCTTTTTTTGTTCTAAGAAAGAACCTTTTTTTTCCTTCCCGTACATCGGTTTTCATGGTTTACTTTTTCTTTTTCTTTCTAGTCGTTACCAAGCCTCCCTATGAAATCACAGAGACAGGGTGGGGGGAATTTGAAATCATCATAAAAATATTTTTTATTGATCCAAATGAAAGACCAGTAAGTATTTGCTTATTTTTTGTATTGTGGAAAAGAATCAATATCCTATTACATAGAAAAGTTCTATAAAGCAGAATTCTATTAGTCCAACACGCACGGTACAGAACAAGAATTCTATTAGTCCAACGCACGGTACAGGACAAGAATTCTATTAGTCCAACGCACGGTACGGGACAAGAATTCTATTAGTCCAACACGCACGGTACAGGACAAGAATTCTATTAGTCCAACACGCACGCTACAGGACAAGAATTCTATTAGTCCAACACGCACGGTACGGGACAAGGAGCTAGATTTTCAGAACTGAACCCTCAGAAAATATAAGAAAGCGGTAAGAATGAACATAGCTGTAACTGGTCTTGCTGTATAGTGGAATGACATTCCTTTTGTTTTCCTTCATTGTTTAGCATTCCTCAATACTAAATACACATGCCTGACATTGAAAAAACTAATGTCTGTATTTTATACTTAATGGTTCCAGGTCACTTTGTACCATTTGTTGAAGCTGTTTCAGTCTGACACAAATGCTATGCTAGGAAAGAAGACTGTCGTTTCAGAGTTCTATGATGAAATGGTGAGAACCTTTTTCTTGGTTGTGCTTTTTGGCTGAACAGGGTTTGGATTAAACACATAAAATATCTAGTGCATGGATGAGCAAAAAGCATACATCATTCTTTTTTTAGTTATTGGTCAATGTAAAGGTAATTGTATGCTTTGCAAAGTAACTTGTCATAAATTGTATTGGTCACATAATAATATCAGCTTGTTGTCCATGTATTTAGATATTCCAAGATCCAACCGCTATGATGCAGCAGCTCCTGACTACATCACGCCAGTTAACGCTTGGAGCTTATAAACATGAAACAGAATGTAAGTGAAATGTTACTTTGTAGTTAGACTTCCCTTGACAGTAAACGAACATGTTTTATAAGATAACCTACTAATGATTTATAGTCTGCTATATATTTTAACTAGCACAGAACCACAGCTGTGTTTCCTTAAGTAGATAATATTCAGGATATCTTGGTGTGCTATAAAGAAGGTACCAGAGTAACAGGAAATAGTGCACAGATTGTGATAACAAGCCACATAGGCAAAAGGAAAACCGAGAGAATGGTGTTCCTGGTGGGATGTCTGTTCCGACTCCTTCACTGCAAAAGCAAGGATGCCAACCACTTAACTCGCTTCTCTCCATTATCACCAGCACAAAAAAATAGCATCTTAATGTATATTGGACTTTTGAGTGTACTCGCAAGACATTTCCCATGTGGTCCTGTGCAGTCAGATGTTTTTTAAGCCATAGGAACAAGTGTACCATTCTTGCTTTGCACTGGGTATTTCTCCAGCTTCATGTATATAAACAGGCTCTTTTCAGTTGTTATATTTTCCTTCTCCCCTATTAGTTACAGAATTAGAAACAAAAACTAAAGAAAAGGTGGAAGCTGCCAAGAAGAAGACCAGCTTTGAAATTTCAGAGTTAAAGGAGCGATTGAAGGCCAGTCGGGAAACAATAAACTGTTTGAAAAATGAGATCAAGAAATTAGAAGAGGATGATCAGTCTAAAGATATATAGACTATTGTAATGATCTTGTACAGTTTTTATGGTGCAGTGTTTGTTTTTTTACTGTAAATACATATTTGTAAGTATATGGTAGCATTTCTGATCTCCGATTGTGTTCCTTTTATAGAACAGTTCAGAAGCACTTTTCTTTCTCGCCCATTAAGGGACACAGGAATTCAGATAGTAATGTTATACTGCCAGCTACTGGAGGAAAGAAGGCCACAGTATAACCCCTCCTCTACCCAGCATGCCTCAGTTTTTTTGCTAGTGTTATAGGAGGATGGATATCTTTTCCCCAGCTCTACTGAGAAATGTCTAACCAAAGCTATCCAGATTGGCATTTCCTCAGTCAGGTTTTGGAGACCATGCCCACACCCTCTTGGACTGAATGTGTGGGGCTAGCCTGGAATGTGACCTTCAGGTACTGGGCTCTGCATTGTTGCATTTCAGACTTGAGTGTACTGGTTGAGCTAGTGGTGAAGTGCCAGCGTCGGCTGCCATTTGATGTGTGGGGCTTCTGGTGTGTCCCTGTGTCTTTGAGGGATGGGCTACCTCCAGGCATACTGCACTCAATGTATCCATTGCTATACTGTATATGCTCCGAGGAGCCTTGACGAGGCATTGTGGCTTCCACATATTTAGCAGAAATTGTGCAGCAAACACCTCCACCTCCTGTTTTTAATGTTGCAGAGTTAAGAAAGCATCTCCCCTCTCTTGCCACTGTTATAAGAGCCTTGTGGAATTTTGATCCCATATCTGTTCCTACTGCCTGTCTGCCAGCTGGCCAGGTTCCTTAAGTACTTGAGACCTAGCTTCCTACCATGAGTCTTTACATTGCTTATTGCACTTATGGCTGTAACACATCTAAACTCAGGGAGGGGACAGACCAGCTGTACTGGGTGTTCCTGCCACGCTGTCAAAAAACTGATCTAGGTCTGTCTGCAGTGTGCCCTTCATAGTGCCAATGGCCATAGTGTGGCGTTATGTGGAAGTCTATCCCCTCCTCGATGTCGTCTCTGGCTCTGCTGCCCTCTAAGCTTTTTACTACAGTCACAGATTACTTTTTTTGTTGCAGATTGCCAAGCTCTTCTAGATATCTGATACTGACTTCCTCAAGTCACTGACTGATGAGCTTGCCACTGAGGTTTTCCAGTAATGGATTACTGCTAAATTGAAAGACTGTTGTAGCCCTTATTAATGTGGTGTGCCACACTCTAAAACTGGAAAATGAGCCTGTTGCTTCTACTAGTGCTTCTTTTGGGGTGGTATTCTGTGTGAAGATTGGAAGTTCAATCATAGGGTTTTTGCACCTCCCAACAGCTTGAGGATTTTGTCATGGAGCGGTCTGTTCTGGATGTGGAGCCTGCAATCTCTCACCTTTTATTGTGCTTACCATTCCAATTCGGGATGTACCTTCATATTTAAGGACAGATGCCTTGCAGTATTTTCTTATGGCAGGCCGCTATGGCCTTAAGCATGATTCTTGCCCTACAGCTAATTGATGGAGCAAATGTCTTTTTGGCTTTACATCTTAGGGGTCTATTCACGAAGCTGCCGAAGGATCTGGCCGATGCTTCGGCCCCACGACACCTTCGGTTCAGTAGAACCGAAGGGGTGCTGTACGGGCTATTCACAATAGCCCGTACAGCTCCTGAACATGGCAGAACGGCTCAGTCGAGCCGATCGCATATGCATCTGCTTGGCTGAGCCGTGCTGAAAGCCGAAGCTCGCCGCTCGGCCTGCTTCTGACAGCTGGGCGGAGCCAGCCGTGATCTTACGGCTGGCTCCGGCCACTTGCAGAGAGATCAGCGTCCCTGGTTACCTGCTAACCAGGGACACTGATCTCCAAACAGCTAACTCTCCCTGGCGCCCCGGGAGTCTCCTGCTCCCGGCCGCCAAGGAGAAAAACACTGTTGTGTCTTTTTTTTTTCTTTATTCTGACACGGAGCGATGTCAGAATAGAAAAAAAATAGAAAAATTTCCCCATTTGAAATGCATTGCTACATTACTATTGGCTATTTCAATTTGCAATAGCCAATATTAAACTAGCATTGTACCCGCCCTCTGCTGCAGTTCTCCATCAGCAGAGGGCGGGTACAATGCTAGTTTACTATTGGCTAAATCAGCCGTACCAGCCTGAAGTGAATAGCCGAACAGTGTTCGGCTCACTTCAGATCGGTCATTCACTCGGCTGCCTACGGCAGCTTAGTGAATAGACCCCTTAGCTGTGAAGGCTTGCTGGAAGCCTCCTGCTTACTGTCTTGCATTGGTTTACTGTAAATGCACTTGTGCAGGGCTCTGTGGCTGAAGTGATGTAACTTTGAAACACCTTCGAAGGACAATGTCGCTTTTGGGTCTTCACTGAATGCTGTAATTAAGGATGCTTCCATGGGTAAGAGCATCCCCTGTCCCCAACAGAAAAAGACTAAGAAGCAGGCTTGCAAGTCCTATACTACTTCTCAAATGTGTCCCTTTTGCTTTACTGCACTCCTTCCACCCACATTCTAAGTCTGCCAAATCCATGACAAGCCCTCCTTGGTCACAGACTGGGACATCTACTGGCCTTTTGCAGCTGCTTGGAAATCTTGCATGCCCAATGCTTGAGTGGAAGAGTTGGTGTCCTAGGGTTACAAGCTTGAGTTTTGTTCCCTGCCTCCACCTTCCTTTCTTAGCTCTTTCTGGTGTCTCCTCAGCACCTGACTGATCTCCATTGTAGGCTTTTCATGAACAAGGAATCATCTCAGTCCCTGCTGCAGTTTATCCTTCCATTTGACCTCAGAACCTTGGGTGTTCAAGATGCTGGCTCCAGTTTTGGCCCTCTTACACTCTTGAGGTAACCCAAATGTGCGCCTGTCCTGGACACTTCCCAGGCTGGGTTATTCCTTCCTCAGTAGAAACTTAGATGCTTTGGGGGTAATGGTGGCACTTTAGAGGCAGTTCCATGCAATGCAATCTGTGATGCAAAATTTCTGTCACTATGGGGGCAAGTTGGTCCTGTCTTTGGCAACAAAAGAATCAGCCTGTCCAAAGACCAAGAATGTCCCTGTCCTGGTGACTGGAAGTAACTACTCTCCATGTGGTGGAGGATCCTGATGTAGGAAACTGATCAGTCAGTCTGGGTTTTTTTGGGTGGGGGAAGTTAACTGGGGGAACAGTCCTGTTGGTGCAGGGGATGTACCTCGTCTCCCAAAAAACATTCTGGTACTTGGACCTCTCCTGATTTGGTCATACAATGCCACAGCTGTGGCATGCGTCAACTATCATAGAAGACAGAAATCTTGCTGCAGCAAAAGAGGTTGAGCAAACCCTGTCCTGGGCAAAACCCATTTTGTACATCCTTGATGGGAAATTTGGGCAGGCAGATTTCTTAGCCTGCTGAGTCTAGATCCAGGAGAGTGGTTTCTGCACCCAAACATGTTCCAGGACCTATGTCACAGGTGCAGGGCTGCAGCTCTGGACCTCCAGGTTCAAAAACAAACTTGACAGGTTTATATCCACATCCAGGATCTGCTGGCAGAAGCAGTGGATTCACTAGTGGCTCCATGGGATCGGTAGACCCTGATCCATGGCTTTTATTCCAGAAGCTTCTTCAGCTGCTTAGCAGGATTGAGATGGAGGGCATTGTGATTGTTCTTACTGGTGCAGGAGCGCATGCTATGGCAACCTGGTAAGACAGTTGAAGGCCAAGCAAACAAGGCAATGAGAGGGCCTTGCCTTTAAGAGGACTCCAGCCAATGTCTTACCCACTAAAGAACACGTAGACAGAGCAATCATCTACTGGTCACTCAGTGACAGGGAGAGCACTTAACATCTGTGTCAGGGCATGTGGAGCTGCAAGGGAACACATTAAACTGTAAAGACTTAACATCTAAACTACCCAAATAATATCTGACAAGCACAGGTTACCATATCAATACTTTGAGGCCCTGAAATGAGTAGGTCTTTGTGACTGGAGGAACCAGAGACATCACTGGCACCATTGTAAAGTGCACTGCTAATGACAGTCTGTTCTGACAATTCTATCTCAGATTCAGACACAATATAGGGAAGAATCCCCAACACAAAGGTGAGTCTCCAGAGACGCATTCAGGTAAAACTGCCTCCGCTTTGGACTGACAAATCCATAAAGACCCCCAGACATACTTGCCTGACCTGAATAGTGGAGTCCTATGTGAACTTTCAGTACATCCCTACTGCATAGAGGAATATCGGATGTCTGATTCTTAGGACTCTAATCCCCCTGTAAAAAAAACTGATGTAAATTTCTTTATGGCATAAAGCCATTTTTGTTTAGGAATAGAATTTACAACAGATAGAGCTTTCTTTTGGAGGTATATAATCACCATGGGGGGTGATTATAATATAATGAAAAAAGTACCATAAATGTAAAAAAAAACAAAGTTTCCCTACGTTTTGTTAAAACATTTTTTCTTACCCATATTTTTAGTCAAACATAAAATTCGGGGTCACGGCGGGTAAATAGACACCAAACATGTCAAGCCTTATTGCTCTCACTCCGACGTTTGCGGCGATATTTAACATGTGCGGCACAATCATCGTTTTTACACCCGACTCATATCTGCGTGTGTATGGGACTTAAAAAAGAAAAGTTTTCTTAATTTTTTTTATGCTTCTTTAATTTTAGTATTACTATTTAGTATTAGTATTACTTTTTTTTTTTTTTTACACACAGCTTTATTGCTATTACATGGGGGGCTAAGAAGCCCCCTATGTAATAGCCAATTTACATGACAGGTCCTCTTTATGGAAACATCAGGGGTCTCCAAGACCCCTAATGTCACCTAGGGACCCCCAGAGAAGCTGATGAAGCAGAGATCGGCTTCATCAGCTTCTGTAGCTGGAGAGTGACAGTGAATGCAGGAAGTGATCTATATTACATCACTTCCTGCATTCGGGGACTGAGAGGAGATCGTATACTGAACTCCCTTTAATCTCCTGTCACAGAGCCGTGCCGGTCCCGGCCGCATCGGATCTCGGGACCGGCAACGGCAGTGACAACTGCTGGTAATACAAGCGATCGAGCGTCGCATGAATGTAAAGCTCCCGGCCGTGTAATTACACCTGTATATGTATAAAGGGGAGTATAGCACTGATCGAGGCTATGGGCTGTTCCTTGGGTTTTAAGGTGGTCTCTCCAAGTTCCAGAGTAACGGCAGAAGACTCCTCAAGAGGGGACTTGAGAAACTCGGCATCAAAGTATTGGTGGCTGTAGGCTCTGAGGCCGCTAATACTGCAGATGGATTAGATAGAGATTCTGCAGGGGAAAATGCAGGAAGTTACTTATGGCCTCTGCAGCCAGGGTCAGCAACCAGTAATGCTATTTGGCTCACAAAGCCTGGCACTCCCTGGATAGAGTGGAGGAAGCGGCCATGCCTGATAAAACTAAAGCGGTCTCCAAAGATAGCACAGGTTCTAGCAGAGGGCAAAATTCTAGGTCTGGTGTTAGATACCTCAGGGGGCACACTGTAGGCAGCACCAAAACAGTGGAATGTGAGCCAACAGCACCCACTACAGTGGGACTGTTCGCCATGTGTGTAGAATCAGAAAAGTTGCATCAAAAGGTGGAAGGCAATATCCTTGGGGTATGCAGCAAGGCCTTTGATACTCACAAACCCAACTCCTGAAGGAGTAAGGTCAGGTGACCAAGACATTGTAGGTGGGTAGCAGAGACGAACAGAAGAGTGTTACTTGCAGAAGGATGAGCAGTGGAAAGGTGCTTCCTCAATCATGAATGTCAGAATATAGAGAGCAGCACATGCATCACTCCACCCTTTCAATCCATTAGTATTACCACTTCTGCAGTAAGACAGACAAAGTGGAAAATTTAACAGCGCTCAACAGTACTAGTAACCAGGTAGCGCCTGGTGCTCGGCTCACATGGCCTCCTCACAAGACCGAGTCTTTACAGACAGGGTCATGCTTGAGCAAACAACCTCTGGCTTCCTGTGTCAACCAATAGACAAGGAAGACACTGGATTTTTTGTACTCACTGCAAAATCTTTTTCTTGGGTGTTCATCATTATGATCATGCTCTCGGTACTGCTTGATACACAGCTGAGGCATGCTGGGAGTAGAAGGTGTTATCCTGGGCTGACCTACAGTTCTTTTGTTTACCAGTGTCCTATCCTCCTGTAGGCAGCAGTGCAACCTGAAGCTAATTACTCGGCGTTTCCCTCAAGAAAAGGATTTTACAGCGAATACAAACATTCTATGTAGGCGTGCTAAAATATTTGTTTCACTTTAAACGTTGGCATAAAGAAGAACGTTTCTGAAATACAACAACAGGTCATTTTTACTGAGCAAATTTATTTTAATATAAAAAAAATGATTTTGCAGCAACCAAGAAAAATAGATTGGGTTTGAACAGTCACAGAAGCTGCTGCCACCTCTTTTCTCAAACAGGGACATTAGGACTGGATTTCATAACCCAGAGGATCAAGCTGCATATCCAACAGCATCAGTGATGATTCTCTACATTTCTGAAGTAGCTTCCTCATCTCCGTCTTGGAAAATACCTGAGAACACAGGAAAGAGTGTTAAGCCACATTTCTAAAAGAGATCACGTGCTAGAAAAAATAAATACAATTTGTTCCTATTACTCCATTGGTAACCCAATTAGCTCTCTCCTCATTTATTTTTCTTTTCATTTGACAACTTTTGTTAAGAAGCAATTAGAATCTGAGTTAATTCTAGAAGGGGAAATCCTCAGTCTGTTTGCTTCAATTTTTAGTCCTAAACAAACATATACAAAAACACAGTAAAAGTAAATGTTCATAAACATGCAGTTATTGTAAAGGGTGCACCTACTTTATACAGCTTGTGGTTTTCTGATGAGATCACATCCGCCAGCCGTAGACATTCCTGGTACTGCTTGGTGTTATGCAGTACAGTGTGCAGCAAGAAAGTCATCATTGGTAAGCACAGGCTCCGCAGGAACATCATCTGGTTTTTACGTTCCAGATCCTCCTCTGCATCCTAATAAGGACAGCAAAACTTCAGATTGCACACAAAAGATACAACAAAATGACTATATAAAATGGAGCCAAGTTTGGTTTTTACACTGCTATAGGGGATTGCACACAATCATCATTCTTTGGAGATGCTGTACTGTTGTGAACACTTCTACGTTTCATTATATTGTACTCCGTGTGGGGACAGAGTGGCGGCACAGTTGTTTTTCAGCCCACTGACAGTGTAAACTATGGCTTACTCAAGATAGACTCGGCAGTGTCTTTATAGCTTAGCAGCTCAAACAGCAATGAGAAAGCACTCCCCCCCCTTTATGTGCCACTGACTCATATCACAACAGCACCATGGGATATAATCATGGAGAAACCAAACTAAATGTGTAACTGTGTGGTACGTATAGCACATCATTCTTTATATTGAAACAGTTGTTTTGAAATAATTCTAAAATATTCCTAATCCAGCCCCAAGTGGAGTGCAAGCTCCTGTACTTTCAAGTTCATTGTTTGTTTAGAGTTGGCTAAGTGAATGTATGTAAACTCACAAATACTGAGGATGGGCTCATTGAAGCCCTGATAATATGCCAAACCCATCATGATTAGTGTTGAGCTCACTGTCAGTGTGTATACATCTTGTTAACACCACCACACTGAACAAACCCACTTGTCCACTATGACATATGCTTCAAGGGAACAAAAAGAAAAGTTTACTTACATCTCTGACATCCACCATCCAGCCGCCATCAACAAACAGTAAGACATTGTAAATTTTCTCTTTTACTTCTGTAGTTAACATTTCAAGGTGACCCTTCCATGTATTATAATCTGCCTAATAGGAACAAAATCATAAATATGTAGAAATGACAATTACTCAATAACAGACTTGCATGGTCATTTTCCCTGCATTCCCTGCGAATCAGGTTCTTGTTATCAGTTTTCTTCTCTTTTGTTTCTATCCTAACAGCTTCTTTAGTGCTTGAGCAGATGAGCTAATACAGCATGCTTTCAAGTTACATTTCAGATCAGTTTGAGAGGTTGCCAAGTTCCTTATGATCTCATAAGCTTTTTTAATTCCCAATTGTCTTCAATAAGGAAGCAGATGAGGATAACCCAGGTGCAGAATCATCATTGTTCCCTTAAAGACAGCAGAAAACGGTCTGTTTTGGGGAACCAGACTGACCCCCAAATGGGGACATGCCAACATGTGGTGCCCTTCCAGGGAGGGGGGAAGATGCCCTAAGAGGCTGACTAGCAGCACCAGTAACCTCTTGGTCCAAAAAGACCATCCTCGATATCTCACTCAAAGATGTACAAACAGCCCCCCCAATTGTAAAAGTGGGGACTCACTTTCACACTGGCAGCTTACTAGAGGGATTGGCTGACCTCTGGCTTCAAGTTCTATGGGTTGAATGGGAATAAGGGTCAAAATGCTTAAGTGTAAAGACTACTGAAGTAGAGGAAGCAGCAGGGTGGGTGTCCTCTGCCCACTCTACTGACCCTCTGTGTTGAGGCAAACGTGCACTCTGCCCACACATGGCATTACCATAAAAAGAGGGACTAGTCTTCCAGGGAATCCACCTATTCCGACTTCCAAATAATGTTACTGACAACACAGGACAGAGAACCACGCCAGTTTTAAACAGGGAAGTGATTTTAACAGAATGTCAGTAAAATGCCTAAAAGTGAGCATGCCGTCTACCTGCTTGGTGGTCTGCTTGTTGAGGTTGATCACAGGTGCATCTACGGTGAGGAAGGACCACCGATTTATAAATCCCCCACTAAAAGGGAAAAGTTCTAACACACTCTGAGGTGGGGCCCAGGAACTGTCAGGATGTTTCCAAGATCCAAAAAAAGGGATGTATTGGGAGTCCTTTGCAGCTGCAGAAGCTCTAAAAGACCCAAGGCCTGGAGCTGCAGGCTGAGGCTACCGATGCTCGAATCATCTGAAAACAGTCTCACAGAGAGACTGGGACTCCGAGTCAGTGGCAGTAAAAAGGGTCCCAGAGCCAACTTGAGCTAGGAGATATCAGGATGCTTGTAGCCAGACCCTGAAGGGGATGGAGCCGGAGTGCGCTTTGAACCTGTGCAGGCAGAATGCCCCAGTACATGCAGATAGCAAGTACAAAGTAGACGCAGAGTTCCCTGTGGACATAGGGGAGGCATTGGCCAAACCTGAAGGAGTTGAATTAGACTCTGATGAGAACGAACCGTTGACAACAGGGGTCCTAGATTCCAAAGTTCTGCTTTTCCTAGAGATACCAGTTAAATGCCCCCAGAACCACTAGGGCAGTTTAGGCGGAGATCACACGTGGCAGCAGGACAGTCCTTTGTCCATACAGCAATAATGCAACTAGGCCTGATGTGAGACAATGCCTCCGGTAATTACAAACCGAGCCAGCTGGTACTAATGAGGGATCCAGGCAACAGGAGGTGACAAAATCACTGTAGGCAGGCAGTGAAAACAAATAGGAGATCCATGTGGTGTTTCAGGAGCCGCAGTAGGATGGTTTTCCCTCTAGGCTGAATGGTAGGAAAGAGCACAGAACACGTATGCAACACTCTAACCCAATGGATGATACTTGTGCTTAAACCCTTGTGGCTTGTTCACACCAAGTGTGGAGTAGATGCAGAGCAGTTACAGAACGCATCAGAAATGCATCCAATGTATTCCAATGGTATTTTGGGCTCTATTTCACACCACAGCGTTCAGTTCCAGATCATGTGAAAAAACTGCGGCATGCCCTAATTTTTCTGCTCTGGGACGCACCAAAGGCTTACAATTTTTCTGTTTGCTAGTGTCCCAACCTCTGACTGTTCCTAAATTCCTGTGTCCTTCATTGGACGATAAAATAACATTTTAGGTATTAGGTGAAGTCTGGTGGGCTTTCCAGCAGACTCCTTATTTGTCTTATGGACTCTGGTAATAAAATGCCCATCAAATTTCTGTGTTCTGTTCCCATCCCCCCTCAGGGTTTCCAGTGTTCCTGCTCAACGCTGGCCCTCCCACTCACCATGTATAAAGACTAACACAGGTACGCAGGTAACTCAGCGCAGAGTCTCTGGGAGGCATAAGGTGGTGAACGTTTCAGCATCTACCAAACTAAACAGTTCTGCTTTTATCCAAAGTATAAAAGACATGAACAGTTAAATGTATTTAATACAGAACTCTTGGTAAAAATTGTATTAACCCTTTGCAGTGGGGGCTACCCTGGCACTGTAAGGTTTAAGTGCTCGTTTTTGCCTAGGGTGAAAAATTACAGGTATACTCACCCGATTCTCTGAGCCAGTTTGCTCTTAGACGGGTCCCTGGAGCCTCTCTCTCCCTCCGCTGCAGCAGTCTAAAGTCCCAAAGTCATCATGTTCTATACCAGGGGTGGGGAACCTCTGGCCCTCCAGCTGTGGTGGAACTACAAATCCCATGAGGCATTGCAAGATTCTCACAGCCACAGGCATGACTCCCAGAGACAGATTCATCATGGGATTTGTAGTTTCATTACCCCTGTCCTAGACACAGTGTATAGGACGCGAGGACACTGAAGGATATACCGTCCGGCCTGCTTAGAGGATCGGGTGAATGTTACTTTATTTTAGACCCTAGGCAAAAACAAGCACTTAGCCCCACTACAAGGGTTAATCACATTTTTACCTGGAGTTGTTCTTCAAGCAAACATTAGGGAAATAAACACCATGAAACTACTATAACAAAATGCGTACTGATACTGATACTTAAAGAACACATTTTATACAAATGTCCACCATCAAATGCTGTATTTATTTCCTGCTCTTATTTGCTATTTTTTTCATTCATTTTACCAGCAACAGGAAAAAAAATAATACCTCATATTTCTTTTCTTTGTGTTCAAAAGCGACTTTCTCTGTGAAGGTGGCATGCCCAATCAGTGTTGGTTTCTGAGGAGGCGAGTTCATGTGCTTGAACCACTCATTGAACACTTCATGCGCTTCCTATGAGACAAACATATTTCTATTTACTTCTCCAACGCTAAGAGCTTATTCACTCCACACGTATAACAATAGCTCTGTTAATACTCAAATGCAGGTACTATAAAGGTTATACGTCGATTGTTCAGATTGGAAGCTCTTATCTTGCCAGGATGTCTACTCTCATTTAATAATTAGAAGTCATATCCCAAACAGATGAATACTTCTAGAGAAAGAAATGGTTGCTCTAATCATGTTATACGATCACTAAAGCCATGTTACACACCTTCCTTCCACCCAACAGGTATTGCACTCACTGAAATGATGCGACCAAACGTAACGTAAGGTAAGTATGCACTTATGTAATGGTTTTTCCTACGCAAATGAGTCCTCTGATAAAGTCACCTGATGGACCACATTAGACACTGCCACTGATTTGTCCAAGTGGATGCTTGGTAACTATTTAGCATTTTATGTGAAATTTCCATAAACAGACTGCAGGAGGACTCTTCTCTTCCTTACTGGTGGAATGCTCCGTTATGGCTTGAGTGCACGTTGCTTTGCAAGAAAATGGTTCCAGAATTCTGCCGTGATCATGGTATTGCAGAGAGATCGGTGCCATGTTGGAGACGGATGCCCTGCAGTTTTACGGAGTATAAAAGACTACTCTATAAGCACATACTGATCTTACTTTGTTCTCGGTCACATACTTTCAGTGAGTGCAATCTCTGTTGAGTGGTTTATCTTTTGAGCCTTAAAGTGGGTGGAGGAGCTGCTGTTTTTAGAGAAACAGTCAATACTTGCTATTATATAAAGCTATTGTCCATCTAGTTACCACGGAGAAGGACAGACTACAAATCAGATATATATATATATATAATACATATGGCTTACCAAGTACGCTCTTATACACAGGTGTTCACGTATAGCGTTGTCATCCTCTGCTGGCAGAATGCTGTCCATCCCTTGTTCCTCCCATTGGCTGTAGATCTCAGCTATAGAATCCGAGGGAATTTTGGAAAATACTTCTTTTGCCGCATCATGTTTCTTGGATGCTACAAACGGCAACACATAATCAGGAAATATTAATAGAAAAGGATTGTTCAATCTGCCTTGGAAACATCCAACCGCTACATTCGCTTATACAGGTATTGTAGTAATATAAGCTCATACATTTGTAAGACAGGCATAAGATTCTGTAGTTTTCCCTGCAGCTGGACTTATTCCAATAATTTATGAACTAATGAAAGAACAGCTACGTACTGCCCCAACCTTCAGTCAGCTCATCTCATTTAGACATTTCTAGGACACGGCATGATTGAAGGAAAAGCAGACACATGGAAGCATGAATAAAAATCTAAGCAGTTTACTTTGCTATCACAATTTATAAAAGGCATTGAAGGGTAAAAGCAATCTCCCTGCCCTTCAATCATGCCTTAATGTGCAACTCATTGCTTTCTGCTGTCACAGATAGATATCAGACACCAGACAATATTTTCTACCTAAAAATTTCCTGATGATGGCATTGCTCTGCTTCAGTGCCTCAGCTCTCTGTGCAGGATCAAACACCAGCCAATCTATTACGTCAATCTTTGCACGGTCCTCCTGCCGGGAGAAAGATTAGGGTCAGTAATCAGAGTTTGGCAATAAATTGGTCATATGCATCTGGTGAGGGCAATAGAGTTCAGCATGTGGATGCAACAAAAGAGGAGCATACTAACAGCACATTGGAGACTGTTTTATTTGGGACAGAAGTGAATCACAACTTTGGACAATTTGCACATGGTGGATTGGTCGTTATTGGTTAAGCAACACTGATGTTAGACTTATTTATATATAGATTGTGATTGAAAAACTGTAATTATGCATGGTTGTTTAGGGGATTGATGAGAATAGTAGTTCTGATTGCTATATAGATCGGGTCATACAGTTTTATAGGACACATTTATTTTTGAAGCACAAATTAATAAACGCGCTGTTGATTAATATACAGGTAAAGACAGTGGATGACTGAAATACGCTGCAGCAGAGAATGTTTTCACATTTAGTTTGGATAGTACAGATTAGGAATAAGGTTATGGATGAGGAGCGCAGATCTATATGTGTATACAACAATTTTAAGCGATCCCCCAACAGAAACCCACAACCCTTTTGTAAGGGGTCACTGTAAGATGGATAGATTTTAGTGGAAATAAATCTCATTTACATGTGGCATGAAGTGCTGAAATAATCCTGTGACACTAAATTCAGCAAATAGTATGTAGTCAGGTAGGTTTACAGTAGTTCTCACACTCAACCAACTGGTTCAATTAACCCTCTCCTAGCAGTAGCTCCTCAACATCCTGGCTGCTCCTTAAAGTCATTGGGAGTTAGGAGAAACGCAAGGTTTGGAGAAGCATGCGACTTCCTTCCCTTCGTCACACATTACAGCACTGGTAAGTGGCAAAGAGTTGTCAATTGGGGGCAAGGAGAGAGTCCCCAATCCTGTCTAAGCTCCAAGACTATGACACAGGGTTTCCTCCCTTTGCTCCTGGCAGCTAAATGAAGGAGAGTGAAAGGGATGCAAGTATGTGCAGCTAAGGATGGAGATATGCAGACAGGATCGCCGCTGCTCCTTTTATACAAGTGATCTAAGCAGATCACTTGTATTAAAACGAGCGGCGGCTCCACACTATACATTTAGCTCTGCTTGTCAGGAGCAGGGCTAAAATGTACAAAAAAACTACTCGCCCGGCGCCATTCATTTCAATGGATCCCAAATGCACCTCCCGTCTGCAGTGTGATCAAAAATACGGTATTATGTTCCCTTACCATATTCTACACAACATTATTCAGGGTTATGATGTAATGTCTCAAATGATCTCACGGTTCAGAAACACAGCTGACTTACAAATGTGATGCAGTAACATTCTGGAACAATTCAAACTGGTCCTTCTCTTAATCCAGTTGGGACAGAAAATATAGTTACTGCATTGATGTCACGAAAAACACCAATTTACATTTTCGTACGCCAATATCCAAAAGGGTGCAGAAATCTTACTTTATCTGCATTCCTAAAATTGATCCCGATCGGATGCCCAATGCAAGTTTAAGGGTAGTCCATTTACACCCGGTTACCCTCGGCTCAGGCTTCCGTTTCGACAGACCGGACCATGCTGGCATGGAGTTTTCTTAGGTAAACAGACACATGTCCGTTTACTTCCGATTCCCCATAGACACACATGGGTTCGGCAGTTTCAGTTTTTTCCTCCATTGCAAGAAACACTGTACGGACACGGATGTCACAGCGGTAATATCTCCTCCGTACCGCTGTGATCAGGAGGGGATCTGTGCATGGATCCTCTCCTGATCAGTCCGTGTGAAAGGGGCCTTAGTTGCAGCTGCTTAGTGATCTTGGCAAGTCCAAAATTGTGCACACTAGGCTGCTAAATGAAATAGTCGTTTATTAACAATTCTAATAGCATGGATACTTGCCTCACTTGTGGCAGGAGCCAGGGCAGGTGCAAAGTCATGATGGGTAAATTCACCGCTATCTTTTTTTCGTGTGTTTTCAACCACAGTCTTTGTTATTGTTGCAACATCCAAACCTTCAATATATACACAAAGTTAAGCAAGCATGACAGACAAAACATTAACCAGCTTAAAAGTAATGTCCACCTTAAATAAATAAATGCACGCTTCATAAAAAAAAAAGTGTATTTATCGTTTTTTGCTTTGGAGCCAGAAAAGAATTGCACCCGCAATCAGTGGATCGCAGGTGCAATGCTCTGGCTCCTGCAGATTCCCCTTGCTGTCCCTGTCATACCTCGGTATGGACATTTTGTAACAAGGACAGGAGGAAGAATGAATGGACTGCATGTGTGGTGCTATCACTGCACTTGTACAACAATGAGAACAACCTTCTGCTGCAGTGGCTGATGGGACTTGCAGTTTCTCCATTCGCAGATTGTAAGCCAAACCCTAGTATAAGCTCTCCTATACTCAGCATGCCTCAATTTTGTTACACAGCAGTACTCTTGGCAAAAACAAAAACAGAGGACATTTTAAATGTGTTCATTTTTGGAATGACTTGTGCTTTAGAACAGAGGTAGGTAACCAATTCTCCAGATGTGAATCTCATATTTGCTTATATCCGGAGACAAATGCTTCTGTAAGTCAAATGTAATGTTCCCTAAAACATACATATACAAAAATAATTGAGCTGCTTCATATCAACATTTATGTTCTAGTTTTGTGTAGCCTCAATGAGTTTGGTTTAGTTTTGTGTAGTTCAGCAAGACTCCATACTCCTAAAGAGTTACCTTCTGAGCCCTGAGCTTCAATGAGTGCTCTCTTTTTTGGCAGTTTTAATGACTACTTCTGCTGTTAAAAGTTGTTCTGACTAACTTTGTCACCAGAACACGCACATGACCGTTTAGCACGTGTGCAGTCTTTATAGAAAATTGCTGCTTGCAAAGAAAATGCCAGACCAACATCAGCATCATACACAAGCCTTGCAGCTCTCTTCACTCCCGATAGCTGAGCAGAGCGGGAGTGAAGAAGATCCACAGGTATGACCGAGTACAGCTGCTGAGACTAACACTGTGGCGCTGCAACTAGCTTGCAATGCTTACATCTAATACTTCAAGCATTTGTGGAATGTACTGTCGATCATAAATGCTTTAACAAGTGAGAATTACCTGCTTCCTTGGCGAGCTCCAAACACTGATGCCGCTGTTCTGGCTCTGTGATATTCTCCAAAAATGCAGCATACTGTGTAATAGCCAGGTCTTGGGGAAGGTGACAAACATAGAAGGCTATCAGTTTTATGTGCTTGTCATTTATAAGTCGCTGAAGTATAAAAGGAACAATAAAAACAGAAAATGAGATTTCTAATAACACATTTCTGGATATTAAATACATACATTTGGTTTGTGTTCGATCATAAGTCCAGAAAGCCTCTTACAAAACATTGCTTCTTCAAGGCTTATAACAGAACAGTAACATTGTAACAAAACAAAAAAAAAGAAGGTTTGAAATGTTCATCACTTGGAGGAACAGTATGAGAACAAGCTTTTCGTAGCGCTACAAAAAGGTTATAAATCTAGGTTTTCATTGTGACAAAATTACAGATTAATTTTGCCATTTGATAATGGCCTTTTGTCCTTTTTTTCTTGTAACATGTGCAGAGTTTTACCACCCTACCTGGTGTAATCCACTGTTAACTAAAAAGCTAGAGAAGGTACTTCATATAGACAACCTCACTAATTTGATTTATTCTTCATTAAGACTATTTGTATTTATTGCTACCAACTTGTTACTTAGCACTTTGATTTTCTTTTTCTGAAGCATATTGTGGAGCATGTAAATGCTGGGTATATACAGCATAGGAGGGAAAGGTTATGAGAAAAACAGTGAAACATCAGACAATTTATAGCACTTAGCAGACTGACCTGTATGTAGGTTTTCAGCACTTCCACTGAGACTTCCTCCTATATTAAAATTAGTACACACTTTAGATGCAGATCCACAAAAAAAAAAAAAGAATAATAACTATTCAAAATACAGTTTTGATACATTCTGTAAATTTGGCCTAGTTTATATGCAATGATTTACTTTTTAAACAGGACATCATGGAGAATGCGAACATGCATTTATCATTTAATTTGCTGTATTTTGTCTTTAAGAAAATGCAACATGTCTAACCGCTGCAACATGTCTAACCGCAGCATCGGAAGTACTTTTTCCTCCAAACAAGTCAATGTAAATTAGGCAAAAGCAATTCAGAAGCATTACAAAAGCAGGTCAAAAGAAGATCAAAAGCAAGATCAAAAGCAGCTAAAATAGAAGACACTTCTCCGAAAGCTGCATTTGACCTGCTAGTCTGAAGCCCATGTACATGTCCCATAACGATGTCTGGCATCAAGTAAAATAAGCGGGCATGAAATACATAATAAAAATATATATATATATTTACTTATTTTTCCTATAATCACACACACACTTGTCAGACTTCCTCTTTAAGGGAGATTTTACCTTAGTGTGCAGACCCAGAGTTCGGAAAAACAATATTAGATGTGTCATGAAGCGCAGCAGATGACCTAGAAGAAGCCTTTTCCCTTTTGAAAGCCACTCGCCGAACTCATCCATTAAACCTGCAATTTATAAAGTGCACACTAAAATATGAGCAA
Source organism: Nanorana parkeri (assembly GCF_000935625.1). Lineage (NCBI taxonomy): Eukaryota > Metazoa > Chordata > Amphibia > Anura > Dicroglossidae > Nanorana > Nanorana parkeri. The sequence continues at coordinate 1,341,711 of NW_017306333.1, forward strand.
ATCATAACAAAACATCCATTGCCTAACAAGTTTCTCAGTGACACAAGTCAAACTTAGGAATTAGTTCAAAAAGTATTTGCTCTTTTTTTCATTTTAACAGAATATAGACAAATGTGTGCAACAATGCATAGTAAGGAACCATAGATCAGCCCAATGAGATACTGGTATCTATGGGTTAAAGCAAAGCCTTAGGAACTAAACCTTCTACGCAAACATTTGTAAGAGACAGCTACTAACATGGGCATGCAGAACATACTTTACCTTCTAGTTTTGTCATTCAACATAACTATGTGTAATCGGGGATCCCCCAAAACCCCTTCCCACAACACAAAGCCTGATCCAGCCGGCTCAGCTACGGTCAGGAATTGCATTTTGAAAAGGAGCAGAAAACTGAGGCATTGCAGAGATTGCGAATGAGAAAGCAGTCTGGGTATATGAAAAATGAATCACTCTGGAACTTACCATCCACATCGCAAAGGATTATATACTTCTGAATAATGTGATAATGTTCTTTATTTTCTTCCAACACCCTCTAAAAAAAACAAAAAAAACTGGAGTTAGGTACTTCCAGGACAGCATCTGAGAGATAGTCTCCTCCCACCTGAAACAGGAAACACTTCATACACACCAAACAAAAAGGCGCTTAAAACTAGCATGCCTCAGTTAATGAATAGAACCGAAGGATACACATAAGCATACCTAAATCATATAGATTTCCATGGGGGGGAACCATGCTGTCCTGGAAGATTCCTGCAAACCGAGTTACCAGGTACCTAACTCAGTTTTTCCCCAAGTAATCTTCCAGGACAGCATCTGAGAGAGTAGGCAAGAACCCATACTCACATGGTTTTATGGTGGGCTAACTGCTTGCACCTTTCTACCAAAATCGTGGTCCTCCTTGGCAAACACGTCCACATGGTAGTGCCCGACAAAGGTTTGGAAACTGGTCCAGGTAGCTGCCTGCAGATTTTATCTGGGGTAGCCCTTGCCCGTTCAGCCATAGAAGAAGCCCAAGCCCTGGTGGAGTGTGCAGTCACATTTTTAGATTGTAAGCCCTCAGGGGCAGGTCCCTCCTTACCATCTTGTCTTGAATTGTATTGTGATTGTAATGTCTGCCCTATATTGTAAAGCGCTGTGCAAACTGTTGGCGCTATATAAATCCTGTATAATCATAATTCTGTGGCGGAATCAATCACTGCTGTCTATAGGCCTCCGATATAGCCATTTTGATCTATCTCGCAACTGTGCTCTTGGATGATCGTAGGCACTGAAAAGAGGACGAATAGATTATCAGATTTTCGCCAGTGGCTGGTTCTATCCAGATACTCCAGAACACATCTCCTGACGTCGATGCCCCGCAGCATCTTTTCTTCCTCTGTAACTGGGTTAGGATAGAAGGAAGGAATAACCACTTCCTGAGCGCGGTAAAAAGTGGAGACCACTTTTGGTAAGAACCCCGGGTCGGGTTTAAGGACGATCCTGTCATCATGTATCGTGCAGTAAGGCTTTGCTATGGACAATGCATGGATTTCGCTCACTCTTCTGGCCGACACAATGGCAATTAGCAGTGCCGCCTTGACAGTAAGAAGGTGAAGTGAACAAGAATCGATAGCCTCGAAGGGAGATTTTAGAAAATCACGGAGGACACTGACAGGTCCCAGGTTGGGAAGCTCCTCACAGCCGGAGGCCTACTTCTGACAGTGGCCAATAGGAATCTCCGAATTAACAGTTATTCCGCCAGTCTGGTCTCCAAGTAGACTGACAGGGCGGAAATTTGTACCTTGAGTGTACTGCAGGATAAGTTCATGTCTGCGCCCTTTTGCAGGAACTCCAAGACCGCTATGGGGACTGGCTTCCCCATCAGGTCATTAAGCTGGACCCAGGAGGAATAAGTCTTCCAAACCTTATTGTAGATTGCGGTAGTGGTAGCCCCTAAGAAGGGAATACCTTGCGCAGTAAGCCCCTGCAACTTGCACTCAGGCATATACAAACATGACGGTGCTCCTGTTAGGCCGATGAAACACAAATAACTGAGGCATGCTAGTCCTATGCGCCTTTTTATTTGGTGTGTATGAAGTGTTTCCCGTTTCATGTGGGAGGAGACTATCTCTCAGATGCTGTCCTGGAAGATTACTTGGGAAAAAAGCCTGCTTATACAACACCCCAAACCAAATGTGTTCCAACACAATAGGAACTTAATCAGTCACACCTTTTTATCAGTGGCCTGAAGCTCCTCAAAGACTTTGTCCAGAGTCCAGCTAAAAGACAACAAAAATATTATAATAATGCAAGGATGGCAACCTGAATAAACATGTGTAAATAAACAAGTCATCTTACTGTGCTTCCAAGTATTCCCTAGGCAGTTCATCTTCTTCACTAGAGGATACAAGCGAGGCTCTGATATCCTGCTCAACCAGACTGTCCACCATCACACGGAAATATGCCCAGACTGTATCTTCCCATGTATCGCACACAGGAAGAAGCTAGTAACAAATGACCATTTAGAAAATATTAGGTACTAAAAAAAATAAAATACATGATTACAGTGTTTCGGGTGCTTTTGAGATTTATAGTTAATGTTAAAAAAACTAAACGGTTTGTGAATATATGATTAAATATGTTCCGCTGTTAACTATGGCAAGCATTTGTGTGTGTCCCTGCAAACATACCTGCTTTAGATTTCCACTAAGGGTTGCATAAATTGCTCTTTCATATCTACTGAACTGCTCCTGAAATACAGAAAAAGATGCTTTATTGTAGAAAGGTACTGGTTAAAGTTGCTAAGTATAAGTAGTACTAATCTATAAAAAAAATATAGCGTAAACAAAAAAAACCCCATGTGAATGTTGACCTCTCTGCAGTAAGTAGAAAACAATTACTGGCGGTGACGAAGTGAAATGTAAGAAGACATCAAACTGTTGTGTGTAGCAAAACAAACTGTATATAGCAATAGCTTACATCATCTGCCATACGCCAACAACAAGCTTTCCATACACATCGGTGTGGATTGCCTTCCACTGGCTTCAGTTCTCCACCTGCAACTGTAAATTATAATATAATATCTATTAATAATAATAATAATAATAACAAAAAAAAAAG
>NW_017306333.1:1344963-1346165 GCF_000935625.1 Nanorana parkeri
ACAGATACAAAAGGGACAACAATGTAGAAAACTCAAGTGATGGAAAGATAAGGGTTAAAAAGCCCCACTACCTCCAGTTATATTTGGATCATGATAAAGCTTCCATCCTTCCAGTGTTGCTGCCCTCCAGGACTGGCCACATCTCTTACACAAGCGCTGGGCCTAACATGACCAGAAAATGCACTCATTATTGAGGGTATTTACACACAAGAACATGTTTTAATACTGCCTGCAAAACCACACACGTGTCTACATTTCAGTCACATTTTTATTGTAAGCACACTGTTGTATCATTTCACTTGAATTAAGATCATCATCACAGGGAATACATGGACTTTTTCAAACACTAAGGACATATCTCACGAATTAGCAGTTTTAGGCCACAACATACTTAGAATACAACAGTTCATCACATAAAGCAACCAGTAAGAGACAATAAAAGCACATTATACCTCATCAGTCATGCCAGCTCTGATCAATGTGAAGAGATATTTTAGAAGTCTGATGTCATCTTCACGATCCAGATCATCCAGAGGAAGTTTCTGTCTAATGGGGGCATCAGGATCCTATACAAAGTTAAGAACGAAAACAAATAATGAAATGTCATCCCATTTAACATTTATATGTATTTGTACAACAGTGGAAAAAAAGATTATACTGGGCCTCATGTAAACAAATGTCTCTAGAACAGCCTGTGTGGCCCTTAGCAAACAACTGTATTCAAGTTTGTGCTATAAAATACTAGTCAGTAAATGTTGGTTAAGTGCCTGCTAGGGGCAATACTGATAAATGAAAGGAACTGCTTGCAAATACCCTCCATGAGTTGAAGAATGCAGTCTTTGTCATACAGTCTGCAATCATTCAATTTGGATCTTGTACAATGCCTACAATCTATATTGTATACATAAAAAGTGTTTCCAAGGCATGTAGATGCAAAGAGTTGTAACATTTATGAAGAACAGCTCTGCAACTTTACAATTAATACTTACCAGTTCAGAGACAAGTGGACGACCACTGCCTAGTGCTGAAATACTTCTTTTTTTCAGCAAGGACAGCGTATTCTCCCTAATTAAAATAGAACAGAAAATAATTTCATGATAGTTTTTACAGTATTTTGTGTAGGATTTTGAATCAGCAACTGTTATTTTAACTCTGGAACTACAAGCCAACATCTCATATCAACAATTTGTATGTTCTGCAGT
>NW_017306333.1:1346227-1346801 GCF_000935625.1 Nanorana parkeri
GGTACACTGAATTGACCTGTATATAGCAGCAATATACTTAGTAACTGGATACAGCTGCTGAAAGGAATCCAGACACATAAATTAAATGAAAAGTTTCATTAGTATCAACAAATTTAAACGGATGCTGAAGCAAGGTTGCAGTACAACCTTCTATTCTAGTTTGTAGGTGTACACAGAGTGGGGGGACATTAACACCCGTGAATCAAATCATGTGCAATTTGTGTGCAAAAATGTTAGCATTAATCTTTGGGTTTGTTTTGTGACCAGAGCAACTGGATGACAGTTTTAGTTTTAAATAGCAAATGTCCACCTATTTTCTCGGTTGTGCTGCAATAAAGTTTATTAAACAAATCATTCTACTACATGTTTTGTAAAAAGATGGAGATGATGATGATGATGGAGATAAATACAAAATGCATAACAGTGTTATCACAGGACTAGAGTTACAAGTAAATGGTAAAGAGTAATGCTTTGCAGATGTACAACGTTTACATGTAATTGGGATCACCCCGTGTGTATTATAGGTACAGGCTGTGACTCCAGGAGCACTGAAGGGGGATAATTCTGGACATGG
>NW_017306333.1:1346926-1368425 GCF_000935625.1 Nanorana parkeri
ATACATATATATATATATATATATTTCTTTTTTTGTTAGTGTATGCTGACCATACACTATACCAGGGGTAGGCAACATCTGGCCCTCCAGCTGCTGTGGAACTACAAGTCCCATAAGGCATTGCGAGATTGACAGCCACAGGTATGACTTCCAGAGGCATGATGGGACTTGTAAGTTTCACAACAGCTGAATGGCCTGCCCCTGCACTATATAATCTGATTCTCCAATCTCTTTAAAGCGACCAAATCTATGTAATGTAAAGACAAAACTACTCAATTTGTATATAAAATCAGACAAACTCCTCCACTACATAGTTGATGGTAGATTTAAAAGGAGATTGTACAATCAGACTGTACAGTGGCCAGCCAAATTATTATAATATTTATTATTAATAAATGTAGCAACAAATTAGCTACTGCAAACTTTATAAAAACAGTTCCATTGTGTTTGTGTGACTGAACTATAACACAATTCAACTAACACGCTGGTACAATGAAGAAACCTTTTTGCACATACCAGTATACTGCTTTAGCGTAGTACTCAATATTTTCAGAGAAGTCGCCAACATCATCTTTCGCTATACTTTCTAACCAGTCGACCACCAACTAAAAACAGAAAATACAGTTAAGATTGTTACAATTTCTAAATTTTCTACATATATAAAAGATGGTGTTTGGTGGATACATTTACACAAGTGCTATTAAGGGGAATGTGGGGTTCGGTCGTCTACACTATGCTTGTACACCAGCAGTAAGCCTCCGTCATTTGCCCACCCTTTCTCATACACTGTCTCTTTGTGATTACACAACAGTTTGTTCCACCTAAGCACACTTTCCACTAAAACAATAGCTTTTGGTGCTGGGAGTTAGAACTCATTCTAGTATACCAGGGTCCTGCTACACTCCTTACTGGGTATCCCCGTCAGCATGGGTGCTCGAAGTGGCTCCGGATGGCGCCACTCATAGCAGAATTGACAATATGCGTCAATAAATAGACGCTTGCCTTACTATACTTCAGTGTGCTGGTGACATCTCTAAGAAATAACTAATTCTAGCCCTCTAATCTAATGTAAACACAGATCAAGTGCCCTAGGTGGGGGATCAGGGGAGCTGAACTACTGAGAGAGCCGACTTAAATAGTCCAGTAAAATGTTAAGACCAATTGGTGTCCAGTGCCTGCAGCTACAGAGGTCAGTGCGAGCTTGTATTAAAGCACCTCTAATCTTTGTTAAGAATATTTAATGTCCATAGTCTGGTTACACTTTCATGTGCAGGTTCCAGGGCTATCAACACTACCTAGTAAGTCACTGACGTGAGACAAGCTTGCTGTTTGTAAAGATCAAATCACCCTCTATCCTTCTTGCATGTTAGTGAAAAGAGACCTAAGACAAGTAATGGCAGCTCCCATATTTCTATCCTCATAGGTTTCCTTTAATACAGACAGAAGACACAACCTTCTAAAGCAGGCAAATGTAGTACTACTCAGTGCCAGTTACTTTATTCATCCAATACAATGCAACACAACATTTTGTTTCTTGGGGACCTTTACAAAGCCTTGACAAACAACTGGAGAGTAAAGGTTCCCAATAAACACTGCAACATTCTTCAAGGTTCTTGATTCTAACACTCCTTCACCTGGCTCTGACGAACAAGTGAATCCCGCTCAAACAGCTTGTCCATGATCATCTTTTCACTGGAATTTGGTGCCTGTATATGAGAGAGGAATAAATAACTACAGGTATGATCAAAGAATCCCAGCATTGCATTTTCATGTTAAAAAGCTGAATAATGATATCAGGCTACCCAGCAGTGCTAAGAATAAGAAACCCACAGAACAAGATTTTTTTTATCCTTTAGACTAAGAACTGAACAAGAGAGCACTGTACTTTCAGACAACAGGGATTTGAAAATGTGGTACATTGATAACTTACTGTAATAAAAAACATATGTACATCCTCTGTGGCAGACTGTATCCGATCTCTGGAAAGCACAAATAAAGAAATTGTATTTTTAATTTATCAACCAGTTGAAATACTTGAAGGAAGCTGCATCCAAAAGAAATGTCAGTTTAGTTTGACTGCTGGCAAGTTTTTCAGTATTCCCAGTTCGACCCAAATCCAGCAGCCACTACAAGCAGGCAACTCAATAAAGCTAAACCAGTTTAGAACTATAGAGGATACATGGGGGAGAGTGATACCTTCATAATGGACAGGGGAAATGACACAAATCATGGAGGGAAACTTTCACAATCAAATAATAAGCCATCCAATGAGTCAATTCATCCAAAAATGAAATTATTAATGGGGTACTTGTCCTTAAAGTAACACTAAACTCAGAGTTTAATTTAAAAAATGCCCTCTAGTACCCCATTAACAAAACTGTATCTTATTGATGTATCACTCAGCTGTAGATCCTCAAATCATCTCTGAATTCATGCTGACACTGTCCTTCCTTCTGGATGGCGACTACTTTTGTTCCCCATGGTCCCTGTGTGTGTTGTAAAGTAGCAACCACTCCAAGCTCGATCTTGTCATGGACTACAATCTCACATTTAGTTAGCTAATTTGTATTGAGATTGTAGTCATCACGGGATCAAGCTTGGAGCGGTGGCTTCTTTACAATACACACAGGGACCATGTGTACAAAAGTAGCCACCCTCCAGAAGGAAGGACAGCGTCAGCATGAACTCACATAATTTGAGGATCTACAGCCGAGTGATACACAAATAAGATAAAAATGCATTCAAGTACCTTAATTATTAAGATTTAACTTTTGAGCTTAGTGTCATTTTAAAGTAAACATTTGAAGAGTAAATTCAAATTTCACAGAAAATACTTGCAACAATGATTTGTTGCTGTAAACCCTAAAATTTAGGAGGTTCAACATTACAGAGTCATAACAAGTCAGTTGTAGACCAGTACAGGTATCCCAATGTACATGTCTACAACTGCCTATATTAAAAGTGGGGATTCTGGTTCTGGTCTACATAATGATAACAATATCCTGAAAAGTGTAAGTGATGAAAGACAAACCTGTAAAGTGATGCAATGAGCCTCCAAGTTACCATTTCCTGTCGTAGAAGCCATAACACACTGGCAGTTTTGGAAAACTTCTGTTGTCCTGGAGTGACACGGCTTACAATTTTTTTTAGTAAACCGACCTAAAACAAACAAAAAATATTTTAATGCACTTTAAAAGGACACCAATAAAAAAGGCTGCTGTTCCACTGTAAAGCAGTACAGTAACTGCCCTACTGCTCTTGCTTTTCTTCCAGTATTTTATAAAGGACCGCCATCTCATCTAGTTTCACTGTGCTCACATCTAGTCACTGTTAGCGCATTACAATAATTTGAGATTCCTACCTTAAAACACAAACACACAGCAGATGCTGAATCTTACACACATTAACTTACAGTATCCACTCATTCCCAAAACACCAACTCAACTCGTCCCCCGGCTGAATTACACTTTGGGTTCTATTTATCAACAATTTGCAGAGCCCTACAAATCTCTTAGAGCATTCATTCTGCGCAGAGGAAAAACAAACCTTGCTATATTTTCTTTTCAGGTCAAGTTTAATGCAACACATTATGGCCACTAGATGAAGCTGGGAAGCATAGTTAGTTATACACTTTCCATGCTCCCCAGGTTCTATTAAGGTTTAAATACCTGGTTTAGATCAGTTTATTCTTTGTTCATGTTACCTATTTTAGTTACCAGGTTAGGTAACTCTAAACAGTTCTTGCTCAATGTCCTTAACATCTCTGGTACATCCCCCTGAACACCACGCCACTATTAATTGTGATGGCTTCTAAGAAATATGGCTTCCTCTCTTGGATATTCCACATAAGAGGGCAATGGTTTTCAGATTCAGCAATCCAATGCTAAAGATAATATGCTTACAAGAGGCACACCTAATTAAATATGGTATTAAATGTGTGCAAACATTGGTCCTGCCTTTAACACAATATCTGAAATAGGAGGTGCAGTATCAATACAATATCTAATTAACATGCATTATATCCAGGGCTTGAAAAATCCACTCGAAAGCTCGTCTGTGACGAGAGGACGGTGGAGCCCAACGAGCAGCTTCCCGGCCGGTCATTGTAATTACACGGCCGGCCGGGAGCTTTACATTCAAGCGACTGGGTGTCTCTAGAGACGCTCGATCGCTTGTATTAGCAGCTGTCACTGCCGTTGCCGGTCCCGAGATCCACTGTGCCCGATGCGGCCGGGACCGGCACGGCTCTGTGACAGGAGATCAAAGGGAGTTCATTATACGAACTCCCTTTGATCTCCTCTCAGTCCCCGAATGCAGGAAGTGATGTATATTACATCACTTCCTGCATTCAGTGTCACTCTCCAGCTCCAGAAGTTGATTAAGCAGCTCTGTGCTTCATCAGCTTCTCTGGGGGTCCCTAGGTGACATTAGTGGTCTTGGAGACCCCTGATGTCTCCATAAAGAGGACCTGTCATGTAAATTGGCTATCACATAGGGGACTTCTTATCCCCCCATGTAATAGCAATAAAGTTGTGTGTAAAAAAAAAAAGGAAGAAGTAATACAAAAATTAAAAGGAGAACTATGGGGTTAGGGCTTTTCCCCATAGTTCTCCTAAGGGTAACGGGAGGACACAAACTAGCGTCCTCCCGTCACCCAAAGCTCAGTATCTTGCGGCATACTGAGACGCCTCAGCTGAAACGCATCCCGACAATTATGTCTGGATCCACCCAGCTGCGTGAGTGACAGCTGGCTCTGTCAGCGCTGGAGGATCGGACAGGGGAGGAGGGAATCCAGTCCCTCCCCTGTCACGGCTCTGCAGTGACAGGATCTAGAAGTGAGCGAACGCCGATCTACTGAGCCGACCTGTGACAGTTTCATTGTCACAGGTCGGCTAGAACTATGAGGATGAGTGAAAATCACTCATCTCATAGTTCTCCTTTAAAGAATCATAAAAAAAATAAAAGCATTAAAAAAAAAAAAAAGATTTTTAACCACTTAAAGGCCATAGTGTTTCACCCCCTTCCTGGCCAGGCCATTTTTCAGTATTCAGTGCTGCGGTACTTTGACTGATGTTTATTCCATGCAACACTTTACTGAAACGATTTTCATACCATTTTTTGAAAAATTTCACATAAATTGCAAGGCTATAGTCCGGTCATGCTGACTGGTTACATTTTTGACTGACTGGTGAGACACCATCAAATTTTTCAAGCCCTGATTATATCCAATCACTTCCCTCTCTTGCTATTCCTCAATCTCCTTAAAAGGAGAACTATGGGGGTCAGTGTTTTCCCCCATTGTTCTCCTAAGGGTCACGGGAGGACATAAACGAGCGTCCTCCCATTACCCAAGGCTCAGTATACCGTGAGCTACAGCTTGCGGTATACTGAGACGCCGCAGCCGGGACGGATCCCGACGAGATCCACCCAGCTGCGTGAGTGACAGCTGGCTCTGCCTACTTAGAGGCAGAGCCAGCAGTACCCGCCACCTTCCCCATCCGTTCCACCAGTCAGCGCTAGAGGATCGGACAGGGGAGGGGGGAGAATCCCTGCAGGGAGCCGTGAGTGACAGTCACGGCTCTCTGCAGGGACAGGATCAAGAAGTGAGCGAGCGACGGTATGTGTTCGCTCACTTCCCGATCTATTGAGCCGACCTGTGACAGTTTCATTGTCACAGGTCGGCTCGAACTATGAGGTTTAGTGAAAAATCACTCATCTCATAGTTCTCCTTTAAGCTAAAATGGAAAGTGCATCCCTTTTGGCTTGGCCTTATGGGTCCTAATGTTCATAACCCTGATCAAATCTATTTCTTGAAAAGCACACTGATGTCCCCAATAACAATCTTTTTGCCATTTTTAAGAGGCTCTCTTAAATTAATTATTTCCTTCAACAAACAGTCTGCTCAACAGGTAGATAAAGACCTAAGGCATGTGACCAGGCAGATGCTACTTTCGTCTCAGACCCTACCGAGTTAAATTGTGCTAAATGGGAGACTTCCACTCAAATATCGAATACCAGGTTACATGAGGATGGGAAACAAAAACTTTCCTTTACTAAACATAGTTTGGATGTGGTAACCACTCCAGCAAACTACTGGCATATATAGCAAAGCAACCACCTGCTATCTCTATTGTTAGTACCCAGGGTGTGAATGACTCTCAGATGCTGAAGGCAATTTGAACCGTTTGTAAATTCTACCAGTATTTGTACACATCCGCACTTACTAAATCCCACTGGCACATATAAATATATCTGGGTGCCTTATCCTTCCCACAATTATCTACGTCTCAGGTCCAAATGTTAGACAGAGATATTACAGGGGATAAAATCAAACAGACGATCTTGTCCCTTGCCTCAGGCCCAGACAATAAACAATAGCTAGATTCCATTTCACCTACCCCTGGAATTGGTATATATAAAGGCCATTATATAAAAGGCCTTATGTATGATGGCACTATTATTAGTTTGCCGATAAGGATCCAAATCAAGTGTATCTCTTATAGACCTATATCTCTGTTAAATACTGGCTGTATGTCTGGTGAACCCACCGCAAATCTACGCAGAGCTCAGGGGGTTGTCTAGCTCTAGGGACAAATCCCCACATCATGTGTCTTGGCCTCTTTGAATACAGCAAAGGCTTTTGATTCTAAAAAATGGTCAATTTTGCAAGCCTGTCTTGCCGCCTTCGGTTTGAGTCCAAAATTGCAGAAATAGATCAATATCCTTTACACTTGCCCAAATTGTAATATTATGGTCAATTATTTACTTCATCTTTTCCCATTTATCGAGGCACAAGGCAAGGCTGCCCCTTATCTCCACTTCTATTTGCTATGGCAATATAACCCCTTGCCTTTAATATCTGACAAATGGAGACTATTAGCAGGAAAAAACAAAACAAAAAAACAAAAACACCCAACACAACGCATTGTGCTATATGCTGCCTCCTTAAGTTCCATTAAATGAGAACTATGAGGTGAGTGATTTTCACTCAGTCTCATAATCTGAGCCGACCTGTGACAATGAAACTGTCACAGTTCGGCTCAGTAGATCGGGAAGTGAGCGAACGCATACCGTCGCTCGCTCACTTCTCGATCTATCCCCGCAGAGAGCTGTGACTGTCACTCACAGCTCCCTGCAGGGATCCCCCCCCCTCCCAGTGCTGACTGGCGGAACGGGAGGGTACAGCTGGCTCTGCCTCTAGATAGGCAGAGCCAGCTGTCACTCACGCAGCTGGGTGGATCCAGACAGAATTGTCGGGATTTGTTCCGGCGTCTCAGTATGTCCTCCCGTTACCCTTAGGAAAACTATGGGGAAAAGCCCTAACCCCATAGTTCTCCTTTAAAGTTGGGATCTGTGGAGTGAATTAGCCCTAACTGTGATTTCAAGATGAACTGCCCTGAACAGGACCTTCAGATACATCTTACGTTTTTTAATGGCCCTCTACATTCATTTATTATGATTACCATGCCTGTAACAATAACTCAACAGAGTCTGTCGATGGTTATATTCCTTTATGTTTGCTCTATGGTATTACTCATAGTTTATTTGCACTGACATACATTGAACTCATGTACACTTGGGATTTTGTACAAGAGTACAAACGTTCAATAAACAGAGTTACAAAAAAAAGTCCTAAATATGTATACCGTAAGTAAATTTACCTCCCGCAACACTTAAAATTACCTGTTCGCAGCACATAGTCTCATACTCTTCTATAAGCTCAAACACTGAACTGGAAGGAAGCTTCAAGAATGAATTAAGAAATTCCTGATACAGGCTCATTGTGGCTACAAATAAATGGATAAAAGAGCAAGTATGAGATGTAAGACAGCAAAACACATATGTGTTGTACCAGTGTTGTCACTTACCAGCTTCTCCTGGATCTTCCTCTTTCATCATAACTGCACTAAGTGTTATGTCTTCAGTAAAACTAGGACTATCAAATGTATTATACATTCCTGTCCGCTGAGGGGAGAAGGAGGCTGTGTACACACTGTCTTCCATGTTGGACAGCTGCAACCAAATAAAAGTTCTAAGTAAAAAAGCCAAAAAGTATTCATATTCCAAAACTGTTAATGAAGCATTGTAGCAAATTTGACACCCATCACATTTTTATAACTAGAATAGTGAGACAGTAACCAGGCACAGGGAAGCAGATGCCGTCCCGAGTTCCAGTTTAACATGATCTTTAATTTACTAAAATGGATAGTCAACCTACCATGGAAATGTCCCGCAAACGGCTTGGAGTCTGTACTAATCGAGGCGATCTCCCTGCTGACCCCATTATTGCAGAAATATCTGGTGGCCTTGATGAATTCCATGGCTGTGGAGTCACTGAATAAAAAGACAAATCAAAAAATGCATTTAGAAAGATATATAGTATATACCTCAAGCCTGGACAGGTGGGTTTAATAATCCGATTAAGAAAGGTGAATGCAGAGAGCCGTGACAGGATCGAGAGGTGAGCAAACGCCGGTACGTGTTCGCTCACCTCCCGATCTACTGAGCCGACATGTGACAGTCTCATTGTCACAGGTCGGCTAGAACTATGGAGGTGAGTGAAAAGCACTCGCCTTATAGTTCTCCTTTAAGAAAGACAAGGATACGCTCTATGGTTGCACTTTACTGCATAAGCTCTACTGAGGTGAATCTTACTCTGATGCCGCAAGAGGGATCCAGGAGTCCTAAGAACAGTCTTTGGATTGGAACCAGTCCAGTTCTCATCTGCTGTGTTTAAACTAAGGAAAAAAAAAAATCTACATCAAAGTATTTTATTCTTTAAAAGAGCAACTACAGGCAAATAAGCAAAATGTTTTTTAGCTCACTTATTTTTCCATGAACACTTTAATAACCTCAGCTAATGTAAGGAAGTAAAATCTGTTTTTATATCAACTTAGCACATACTGTTAATATTTCCACTTTTGCTAAATAATGATCTTAACTTTCTCTTGTGTCCACAGATTAACCCTTTCCCTGCCACCGATGTGGGGCATATGGCAGAACTGTTTCCAGCTGGTCAGCTCAGTATGCCTTACTTCGCTGGATTTTACCCTTCTGCTATAAGCTCATGGTCGCTTCAACCACCATGAACTTATAACAGAAGGAATATCAGCCATCAGCAGCTGACAAGCTGCTGATGACAGCTATTAAACAGGAGAATAGCTTTCTCCTCCCCGCTGACAGCCGGCTCCATGCTCCGAGCTGTGCACTTTCCGATCACCCCTGCTCTCCCCCACTTGTATCAGCAGAGGCAGTGAGGTTTAGAAGGGACACAGAGCTGCAGCCGGCAATGGGACGGAAGAGAGAACAGTGGCAGGATGCCGAGTGGGGATGAGAAAGAGAGCCGTGTGTCAGGATGGAGACCAGGGTGGTGCCGACCGGAGCTTCAGGATGTGAATATTTGCTGATTGTTCGGTGTGCAGACCAAACACATTTGTAAATACCTGAGCACATAGTAAGCTATGTCCCCAGTGATGAATGAACAGGACGTGCTTACATCACTTCCTGTTCATTCATAAGTGGGAACATAGTGAGCTCACTATATGTTCAGTTTATGAATAGAGAGGAGCAGTACAGAGGCTTACTGCCCATTCATAAGTGGGGAGAGTACTATGCCTCCTCAGTTTGTGAATGAACAGAAAGCCTCTGTACCAACTGCTTTCTGTTCATTCAGAACAGGGGTTGCAGAAAAAGAGATTGAGGACTCAATCTGTTTTCCTATTTCAAAAGGGAAATCTCAGGAGTCTGTTTAGACCCCTAATATTTGCCTGAAGCCCCCCCCCTAACAAACGGCACTGCAGATCAGGCATTTGAAAATAAATTTAAAAAAAGAAAAATTGCAAAAATGGAACACAGGGCTTGGCAGTGAAAGGGTTAAAGCAAATCTTTCCTAGCAAACCACAGGGAATGGGACTTTCAAATAGTTTGAGATATGTAACTTTTTTATTTATTCCATCATCATAAACTGCCGGGCAAAAAAAAAAAAATCACACACTTCAATTTCCGCCTTTAGCTTTGATTACTGCACACATGCAATGTGGCATCATTTTGATAAGCTTATGCAGTGTCACAATATATATTTCCAACCAGAGTTGCATTCATTTTTTCAGCAATATCTCGTAGTGATGATGGGAGAGTCAGACCTCTGTGCAAAGTGTCTCCAGCACATCCCAAAGATTCTAAATGGGGTTAAGGTCTGGACTCTGTGGTGGCCAGTCCATGTCTGAAAATGGTGTCTCATGCTCCCTGAACCACCCTTTCACAATTTGAGCCCAATGAATCCTGACACTGTCATCTTGCAATATGCCATCAGGGAAGAACAAGATCCATTGATGGTAAAACCTGGTCATTCAGTATATTCAGGTAGGCACCTGACCTAATTTGTTGCCAGATGAAACATATTAATCACTGAACTATCCGCTGGAAGGCTCTCAAGGTGCCCATACACCTTACAATTATCGGACGAAACTTTTCGTCCAATGATCGAACCGCGTACTATTTTCGTACGACGGCCCCATCTTGCCCCGATTATCGCAAGGTCCAATTAGCGGTAGTTAGAAAAAAACACCTGGACGACTTGCGGTAATTGACCGCAATTATTTTCGTTTCGCATGCGCAGTGTTAATCGTACGACTTTTGACGGACGGAAACGCCACCAACCATGCGAACATCGTACGATCAACCAAAGTTTTCAAACATGCTTGACCGTCAAAAGTCGTACGGTTGTACAGTACTATCGGTCGGGCACTCTATTCACACGTTACGATTGTCGTACGAAAAGTCGATCGCATACGATTATCGTACGATAATCGTAAGGTGTATGGGCACCTTTACCCATTTGATAGCTTAATCCAGGTGGTGATTTTCTTGGCCAGGCAGTGCATATTTGTGGTTTACTAGGATTCTATGAACTTAGGGATGTGGTATTTTAGACTAAAAGAGGGAAAGGGAAGTCATTTTTATGTAAAGGAAACCGGTCATAAGAAAAATACATAGGTTACCACTGTTTGCCTTTCCTTCTGGACATGCTAGTTGCTGGTCATGCTGACTCTCAGGCTTTAATAGTCTGAAAGTGACACTGAACAAGCATGCTAATCAAGAGTTCTGCCTTCACTTGCTGTATACCTTCTTCCGGACCAGTGACTTAAGTAAGGACGTCAGAGAACTAGCATTTTCAGGAGTAGGTATAGTAGAATAAGAGATCAGATAGGATCATTCATATTGGGAGCCCTCTGATGGTTAGGGGGTGGAGGGCTCATACAGAATAAAGAAAACTGGCATTTCTCTGATGATGAGGGGGGGTGGTTTGTGTCCGACAGAATAAAGGATACTGGGAGCTTTCGGATGTGAACTTTGTCGTCTGGCTGTTCTGGAAATCTCTGACTCCCGAATGACAGGTGAAGACATATCCACATGTCCCCTTCTGTAAACAAAAGATGGAAAAAAAAAAGTAAAGTGTAAAAGTTGCAACCAATGTCACAACCCTGAGCAATTTACAATAACAAAAATGCACAAGCAGTTAAATTAAATTAAATGTAAATCATGGCTGTAAAAGTTGACTTCTAACCACTGCAAGAGAACTCGGTGTACTGAACTCCCTGAAGTCAAATTAGGCATTCCCCTCAGCAAGTGTATCATTTTTTGTGGGGATTATTTCCAAAAAACAAGTTTTGCCCATTTGCACTGAAAAACAAAATAATTAATAATGAAGTGTGTGCAATGAGTGGCATCTCCTTTACAGCTCACCCGTTCCAAAACATTTTGTAATATTTTCAATGAATGCAAGGTATTCTGTGATTGGAGGAGGGGAGACTGTGATGCTCACCCACACTTCCCCCAATAACAGAACATCAGTGCTGACTGCACTTTACAGGAGGCAATTAAATTAATTCTGGCCATACCAAGACAAAAGATTCCCACATCCATGCTAAACAGTGCGGATGGGGGAAAGTCTATTGTGTTTTGACAATGGCACGCCTGTCGTCAGCTGAGAATTTTCAGACTGGCTCGTTCATCAAAAGTCAATTTCTCTGAGACTTTTGTTGAACAGGGGTGGGGTGGTTTGGGTCCTTAGGAGGCCAATATGGCCAGCGTACGAGCATAACAACGCAGCAGCGACCACACATTGCACATATATCAGTCAGTGATCACTTATTTCTGCAGTGCAAATGGCCAAAATTGTTTTTGGGTGGAATTCAACTTTCAATAGCTTATAGCCAATAATGCAAGACGCCAGGCAGAGCGTCCCAGGTGGCTGGGAGGCCTTTACACATCTCCCCACCCCATGTAACCCACAGAGATGCCCTGAGGACCTGTCATACAAATAAATGGTTGAATAGGGTGACTGTCATCTTTTACCCATAGGAAAGTCAGCCTTGTAAACAATGCCTTCACCACCACAAACACGTCAACATGTTAGATTCTAAATAGAAAATGATACAGTAATTGTTACCCTGACTCAGCAACCTATAAATGAATGTATGTATGCCTTATACTATTACTCCTCGTGATAGGTTCCTTGACTGGAGCATAGAGCTCCTGAATTCCAGCTTGACTTGTACAGGGCCCAGCTCTACATGATAGAGTACAATAACACGTGACTGCAGAGTGTCCATAGAGAGGAATGAATGGCGCATTCTGTCTATACAGGGCAAGTCACGCTCCGTCCCCCACGACAGCCTACACATTGCACATAGAAGAACAGTGGCACCACAACGCCCAGCTCACCTGTCCATGTTGGTACGCACACACTTCCCGCCCGCCGTACATTGACTGGTTCGCACACCAGCCAATGACAAACGCCGACCCCGGAAACTATCAGAGGCTGAATGTCACGCTTCCGGCGTACCCTCTATTTCGCCATCTTTGTTAATGGAATGTTGCCACCACCAAGCTGTTCTGAAATGTTTGAGTACACAGTTGTAGGCTGCGGTGCCGAGAACACATGTATTGAAGGAAAACATAGCTGATGACATTTAATTTGCTAAAGCACTTTGAGGGGAAATTATCCCTTCCTGGAGCAGACAGAATCTGAAGCACCTGCCTATGGCAACCATTCAGCTTCTAGCTTTCATTTTCAAAGCTTAAAGGGACATTAAAGTCAACATTTTCTTCCCTCCTCCTTCTTTCCTGATGTTTTCATCTGTCCCTCCAGCGGTGGCGGCGGCTCTCAAATCCAGCGCTGACTCCTTTGTCCTTGCTGGTACTTCCTGTCCCAAGGTGTCTGCATGCGGGTGCACGCGTCCATAGACTTACCTTGCGTCTCTCCTCGTCTCCCGTCCGAAAATCCGAACTGCCCATGTGCCCGCCCCAAGATGCTTTGCGGCCGCCCGAGCAGTTTCGGATTTTCTGACGGGAGCACGCAGCGAAGACGTGGTAAGTTTAAACTGCTGTTCAAGCGGGTTTTTTTTTAAAAACAAAAAAAAACTTTTTGCATATATCTACTGCTTGCTAGCAGTAGATATATGCAAAAGAAAAAGGAGGCTTTAGAAACCCTTTAATTGAACAAACTGAAGAGAGAAGCTGGTTATTATGGAGAACTGCTCCAGATTCTGTCTGCTCCAGTTGTTACCTGTTTTTGTACTCATTATAAAGAAATTATACAGCTACAACATTTGGCACAGCGCTTTACAACAAACAAAAAAAAAGAAAAGATGGTAGTTACAATTTAATTTAATACAATTTGAGTATCTCACTGATGCTGTTCTCTTCCAGCTTTTTACACTCACTTCCTGTCTACATCATTTTCTTTGGTCCAGGTTCTTGATGGTGACAACAGTAAGCCGTATCATGTGTCTCAGCACAACTGCTTGTTGTTACCTCTATGAGGCTTGCCTGAAACAATGTGACAGCAAAGAGGAAACATGGCACCCTATTACAGGAAGTGCCTGTACAAGAACCCTCATGGCAGGATCTCCAGCTATTATTGTAATGAAAACTAGTCATTCATAGTCACATCGTATTTAAGGTTGGAAAAAGACTCCAGCCAATTCAGACCAATCTATGTACCACCCATGAATGCAATACTGACTGGCCGGGGTTATTTGGCACATGTGCAGCCACCGATGAATGACTTATTCAATGCCGTCATGCACCCTTGGTTGCTGGGATGCAGGCGACTTGAGCCATTTATTGCCCTTCATTGCTGGGATGCAGGTGGCTCCAGCCGCCTGTCTAGTGCCCTTCATTGCTGGGATGCAGGTGGCTCCAGCCATCTGTCTAGTGCCCTTCATTGCTGGGATGCAGGTGGCTCCAGTGGTCTGTCTAGTGCCCTTCATTGCTGGGATGCAGGTGGCTCGAGCCGTCTGTCTAGTACTGTTCATTGCTGGGATGAAGGTGGCTCCAGTCGCCTGTCTAGTGCTCTTCATTGCTGGGATGCAGGTGGCTCCAGCCGTCTGTCTAGTACTCTTCATTGCTGGGATGCAGGTGGCTCCAGTCGCCTGTCTAGTGCTCTTCATTGCTGGGATGCAGGTGGCTCCAGCCGTCTGTCTAGTGCCCTTCATTGCTGGGATGCTGGTGGCTCCAGTCGCCTGTCTAGTGCCCTTCATTGCTGGGATGCAGGTGGCTCCAGCCGTCTGTCTAGTGCCCTTCATTGCTGGGATGCAGGTGGCTCCACTATAGAGCACATTTATGCTATACTCTATACATATGTAAACTTTTGTGTAACGCAAAAAACAGGGAGATTTATGACAATGAAATCAGCTGTGTACTTTTTTTTTGTGCATCTGAAGGCAGCTCCAGATGTGTCTGGGCCCACAGCATATCATACAACTGTGTTCAGATCCATAAAAATGTATGCTTTCCAGATCTGAATGCAGCGTCTTTTGTGCCCCTGTGCTTTAACCCTAACAGAGCTGTCAAATCTCTGGGGAAACTCAGAAGTTCTCTCTTGGCTGCTGTTTCAGGTCTTCAGCATTGACATTGCTGTATTTCCCCCAACATCACTATTATTAGTGTATGTGCTTTGCTAAAAATCTTTCATCATTTACAAGCTCTCAGCCAGAGCCCCCCAAATAGAGTTCATTAAAGGGCCCGCATACCTTCAGACTCTTCCTTTGGTCCTCGGTTGGTGGCACTTGCTCCCTTATCACTCTCCTAATTAGATGACAACTGTAGCCAGTAAGGTACCACTTACCTTAAAGTCCATTTCCACCTTTGTAAGTGATTTGCATTTATTGTGGTAATGTAGAGGGGCAGTGATGATGTATACATGTGCACATTTTCATGACTCAAATTGCAGGCTTTCTTCATTTTTTATGATTTTTTCTATTAGGCCTGAATACTAGACACTCAAAATGTTCTCCACAGGATATATATTGTATATTGTAATATACACAGATTGCTTGCAAAACAAAGAGGAGGCCATTTCCATGAGGATATGAGGAAGAAAGCTAAAAAAAAAGTACGTTTCTGTGTTCATATACAGCAACTACATATGCCAGCTTAATGTTCACTTGGTGTACATTGCTGGCGTATGTTTTAAATGGGCTTTAAGGCGTATTTTACCCCAAAACGTATTTCATATGTATATATATGTATCTTTAATTATATGTTGTGTAAGGTGAATCTTGCCTGTTCCTTATAGACTGCATCAATTCTTACCAAATATTTGGTGATACTGCCAGTTCCTCTTCCTTTTTTTTTTCAATCTTCCCAAGCCCGGCACGGAAGCAAAGCAATGCTGGTGTGGTCAGGTTGTAGATCTCTGCTTCCTCTTTTGAGAAACAGGACGCTGTACCGATGTACAGCAACAGCATGACTGCATCTCTCGTAGTCAGATTAACTGGCACGCTACCTGCTCTGCATGGGGGGGGCCTGCAAGCTAATCTGTCCATTGACAACAGATAACGTGTAGGGGTGTGGCAGCTCATTTGATTATTGACAGCGGCTCACAGCAAGAGCCTCACTGTCAGAACATCAGCAGAATCAGCTATCCTGAACACAACGTACACAGCAGGAATGTACTTTGCTGCTGTGTGTGACGAAAGGACGTCCCCACGGTTTTGTAAAGTGTATGCAGTCACTGTTCGGATATTCAGGGGGCCATGGGTGCTCAGTGGTTGTCTAAATACATTATCTGGCAGTGCAGAATTCTCAGTCCATGCTGTTATCACAGATGGGGAATTAAGTGATTTCTCTTGTTTAGCTTGCGAAGCTGGATGAGAAAAATCTGTATGTGACTAGAGGATATAGCGCATTATTAACCCAGTACCTCCAGCACCTCGGCGCCACTAAGGTGCTTTTGAACAACTGGTATGCCGCCTACGTCATGGCTGCACTGCCTGGCTCGGGGAACCTCCTCTTGGTTGGCTGTGACCACCTGTTGTGCTGCTCCTGCATGCAACTGTTCCTCTGAGCCACTGCTGCAGGTACCAGGCAGGGCCAACCTCAGGATGGGAGTTTCCCAAAATGTAAGGCAATAGATTTAATGAAGGCCCACATTGTTAGTAAAAAAAAAAAAAAGATCATAATGCAATATCTGTGCTTTTCCTAAATTGTATGACGATTATTTTAATAGTCTGCCAGCTAATAGCCGAGCTGCAATATTATATGTTTGAAAGCCTAGCAAATATGTTTTAAGGCAGTTCAGATATCAATAAGCAGGAAGTTGCTTAAAATAATCATCTTGTAATGTATGTAAGTAAAACACATAGAAGGGAATTGATCAAAACTGGAGCAGACAAAATCAGGAGCAGCTGTGCATTGCAAGCCATCAGCTTCTCTCTTTCATTTTCAAATCTTAACTAAACAAACTGAAGAGAGAAGCTGATTGGTTCCCATGCACAGTTGCTCCAGATTTTCCCTGCTCCAGTTTTGATAAATTCCCGCCCTACTGTATATAAGAACAGCTGATTTCTAACTAAAGAACTTATCAGTCCATTTTTTTAAAATAGAATTTTGAATCCCAATGTAAGATTTATTTGGCTGATAACGACTTCCAGGAGCTGAACTGTTACCAGATCTCCATGAAACGGCTGTTTTCTGTAAAACACGTATTAAATTATGATTACTGTATTATTTTCTGTCCCTTTTTTTTTTTTCAAATATGTTCATGTCTAGTAAGCCAAGCACCCTAATCAAATTTGCTACACGCATATTTATTCACTGCACACAAATGTTGCTTCCTTACCCTTATCAATATTTGCCCGGGTTGACAAATCTTTTCGGAAGGAAATACCCGGTGCTTTTGCTCCTTCCAGCATCGGGAACAAAAGGAAATACCCGGTGCTTTTGCTCCATTCAGCACCGGAAACGGAAAGAAATACCTGGTGCTTTTGCTCCATCCAGCACTGGGAACGGAAGGAAATATCTGGTGCTTTTGCTCCATCCAGTACTGGGAACGGAAGGAAATACCCCGTGCTTTTACATAGTATTTGAGGTTGAATAAAGACATTAGTCCATCAAGTCCAACCTATTAGGATCTCATTCTAGGAGTACCTGTACCCATGTATATTACGGTCCCTTAAGAAATCGTCCAAAAGTTTCTTGAACAATTCCACATTATTTGCTGAAATCAGCACCTGTGGCAGTGAGTTCCAGACCCTAACTGATCTTACTGTGAAGAACACCGTGCTTTTGCTCCATTCAGCACTGGGAACGGAAGGAAACACCTGGTGCTTTTGCTCCATCCAGCACTGGGAACGGAAGGAAATACCTGGTGCTTTTGCTCCATCCAGCACTGGGAAAGGAAGGAAATACCTGGTGCTTTTGCTCCATCCAGCACTGGAAACGGAAGGAAATACCTGGTACTTTTGCTCCATCCAGCACTGGGAACTGAAGGAAATACCTGGTAGTACTGCTCCATTTATCACTGGGGATTGAAGGAAATACTTGGTACTTCCAAGTATTGAACAGCTTGCAACTCACTGCATATGGTGGTGCTAAGCTAGTCAGCACTGTATTAAGACATGTCCATAGCTGTGTGTAAGCCAACCCTGGCATCTTGTAGCTTAAACATGGCTTTGCTTCTGGCATCTGAAGGGAGCCATAGAAAGGTTTAAGTATATAGTGTTGAGGAATACATCCAGTTATTGCTGTTATAAATCAGTTTACGCATTCCCCTTTTTCTGCATTCTGGTGATTTGAGCTGATCTGTAATGCAGGAGAGCCATTTTCAGTTAATTATCTGACAAAAGTGATCCACACCAAGATCTTTGAGGCAGAGCTTTTGTTTCATATACAAATATGGCAGTGCCAAAACAAGATCTGTCTACAGTTGCTACGTTTCAAGACCCAAAAAAATAATTTTACTATAAATCGAAAACCTCTGTGCAGCTTACGTTTAAAAGATATTTTAGGATAAAAAGTCCCCAGAGGATTTGATTTGGGCACAAGGCAACTGTTGGAGGAATGCAGTATCCTTGGAGAGCTTTTCTCAAATACACCCACTGCAGGTTCTTTGCTCTCACATAAAGAAAGCCTGATCATGTCAGTACTAAGTTGTTCCTCAGACACCAGATTATTACCCGTCTTGAAAGAATAAAGAGACCTTGTCACCGTTCAAAACAATTGAAGGTAAAAGCATAGACAAATCATATATTTAAGTGCGTACTTGCAGTGTTACTCCTTTCCATAAATGACTTGCAATGTGCCCCTTAAAGGAAAACTATGGGGTCAGTGTTTTCCCCCATAGTTCTCCTTAGGGTAACGGGAGGACACAAACTAGCGTCCTCCCGTTACCCTAAGCTCAGTATACCGCAGCGGATCCCGACTTAGACGACGGGATCCGCCCAGCTGCGTGAGTGACAGCTGGCTCTGCCTATCTAGAGGCAGAGCCAGCTGTACCCGCCCCCTCCCCCGTCCGTTCCGCCAGTGAGCGCTGGCAGATCGGAGCGGGGAGAGGGGAATCCAGCCCCTTCCCCTGTCACGGCAGAGAGCCGTGACAGGATCGAGAGGTGAGCGAACCCGGTATGTGTTCGCTCACCTCCCGATCTACTGAGCCGACCTGTGACCGTCTGATTGTCACAAGTCGGCTAAAACTATGAGGTGAGTGAAAAGCACTCACCTCATAGTTCTCCTTTAACTTGTGACAAATTTGACTAGTTCAGAAGAGTCAATTCCCTAGAACAGCCTTCTCCCCTACTTGCATGTCATAGCCCTCTCATCTGAGTGTCTAATGTCTGTGCAAGCAGCCCCTCCACCCCTCCTCACCTTTTATGTAGCTACCACTTCTATAGAGTATCACTTGAGTGACAGCCCTGATTCTGTTGCCACCACATCCAAGATAGTGGCACCCAGCAGCAGTCTCAGGGCTTTAGGCTATCTGCAGAAGGGTAAATAATACGCCTAAAATAACATGCACATATACTCTTATGGGAATATTAGTTTTGATATCAATGATTTGGAGACAGGGTCTCTTTAAGGTCACCTTCAAATTGTGTTGCATTGTTCCTTCACTGCCACTGGCATAAGGCTTACGGGCAATATGGGCTTTTAAAAACACACTTCCGGCTATTTGTTTAGACCACACAAGCCGACTGTCAGCTGGAATGTGGGCCTGAGATAGCCATGGTGGGTGTCAGCGGGTGAAGGGAGACCAGCAAACATCCACTCGCTGATCTCTGCCCTGCAACAATCAATTTTTCACTTCCATGATCATTCCCCAGCCACAGAGTCTAATAGACCCTTGAATGTCTCCTTGAAGAGAACCTGTTGCCCTTTAACAGAGGGGTATAATAGCCCCCTATGCGATAGCAATAACTAAGTGAATACAAAAAATAATTTAGCTTGATAAAATATTAACATTCAAAAAAAACCCTCAAATTCTTTTTTTTAAAGCCCCCTGCCTACATACTGATG
This sequence comes from Nanorana parkeri, assembly GCF_000935625.1. Lineage (NCBI taxonomy): Eukaryota > Metazoa > Chordata > Amphibia > Anura > Dicroglossidae > Nanorana > Nanorana parkeri. Next base: position 1,366,724 of record NW_017306333.1, read on the forward strand.
ACCTGTGAAGGGTTTTGAAAGCGTCGCTTACGGACTATCTTGGATACTGAAGTTTGTCACCATTTCATAGGCACACGCAATTTTAAGGGTTGACATGTTTAATATTCATTTATTTGACACAACCTCATCTTTTATATTTTACACAAAATTGGGTATTCTATTTTATGTACCAAAGTTAATTTGAATGCATTTCTAACAAAAAAAATCTGGTTTTCATAAATACTGAAAATACCTTGTGACATAAAAATTGCAACTGCCACCATTTTATTCTCATAGGACTGTATTTTCAGAAAATATATTATTGGGGTTAACTAATCTTCAGGCCTAAAACACGTGTTTAACATAAATAGCAAAAACAGCTCTGCCAGTGAAAGAGTTAAACACATCACAATACATTGCGCTCAGGCAACCCATTCCAAAAGGGCTGGCAACACACCTAAATGAAGGAAAACTCAGACATGCGCTTTTTAAAAAAAAACTCAGCATACCACACCACAAGCCATGTGCGTTGGCTGCTATACTGTGTGTAAGGGTATCAATGAAAATGGCACATTATCCAAACATGTCAATGCGAAGGGGGATGGAATTTGAATGTAACTGAGGCAGAAAGTAAACCACCACAAGCTTCAGGGACAAAACTTTTAGTGACCCTGTGAGATGCTCTCTGGATTTGTGCTGCACTGGATTACCCAGAGTTGAGTTAGTGGTGTTTGCTGCAGTGTACTGATTGGTTTCACACATTCCTTGCAATTGTTGTTTAAAATATGTCCAGCCCAAAAGATTTTTGTTTAGTTTTGGAACTCGTCATGTCTTATCCTTCCCCACTTCATCCAAAACTAAAACAACATTTTGGCTGGACATACACTTTAAATAGTACTATAGATGAGATTTTTTGTTTCATATAAACAGCTTCCTAGCTGGAACCCAAATCCTGTACTTTGTATATGGGCAGCCATTGATCTTACCACTCCTACAAAAACTGCCCTCACCAGCCGAGATGACCCAATGTCCCAGGCACTAGAATGGATACATGCGTTCCCGACAAGGCCACCGAGGCCCGGCCTCGGGGCAGCACAGGTTTGAAGTCACCCGACGCCTGGAACATGCAGTTCCGGGCGGTAATTTGTTTTCTACATTTAGCCCAGCTTTGCACAAGCAGGGCTAAATGTAGAACGGGGAAGCCGCCACTTGTTTCTTTACAAGTGATCATGGCGATGTCGCCAAGATCACTTGTAATTAGATAGCAGTCAGTCCCCCTCCCCCACTGCTTCCCCCGCACCTACCTCTCTGCATGCTGACTCCGTCCTCCCCTCGCTGTCCGCCGACATCCTCAGTATGGAGATCAGTGAGCAGAGCGGCAGGGTTAAAAGTAACCCTGCCGCTCCGTGTAAACAGTGAGAGGGGAGAGCAGTCTTCTCCTCTCACCTGTCACAGGAGTTCTAGCACAGTGCTGTGCTGGAACTCCTGTATTGGAGGTGACAGGGTCAATAAAGAGAACCTGTCACCTCCAAATGCTATCACACAGGGGCTTGTTAGCTCCTGTGTAATAGCAATAAAGTTAAGTGAAAAAAAAATGGAAAGTAAAAAAAATATATATATAAAAAAACAAAAAGTGATAAAGTAAAAAGAAAAACATTAAAAAAATTCAAACCAACCCTGCCACACCTGCTATCTGGGGGGAGGGGGGGGGGGGGGGCGCGGC
>NW_017306333.1:1369584-1437196 GCF_000935625.1 Nanorana parkeri
CGCATTGCAGAACCTGGCCTTGGGGCAGCAGGGAGAGTAAATCCGGTCCTGGATACATGCATAATATTTCAACATCAGACTTTACGACCATCCACTTCAAGTAAAGGTGTCCAACAGTTCCACAATTGCATAGTGTTGGTGAGTAAGGCTGTCATACAATCAGTCTGGCCTAGTCCTGACTGGTTCTTTTTAAGTGCACATCCACAGCAGTGATATGATTGGCTATCCATAACATTGAGAGACAAAACAGACTAATGTTTTAGAGTAATAAATACATCCCTGTGGTTGAGACCTTATTCTGGCAAAGGTATTTTACAGTCAGGTAAAATTACAATGCAGAAATGTATATTAAACTTAAGGTTATGTTGCTTAAAAGGAGAACTATGAGGTGAGTGCTTTTCACTCACCTCATAGTTCTAGCCGACCTGTGACAGTGAAACTGTCACAGGTCGGCTCAGATCGGGAGGTGAGCGAACACATACTGGGTTCGCTCACCTCTGGATCCTGTCACGGCTCTCTGCCGTGACAGGGAGAGGCTGGATTCCCCTCTCCCCGCTCCGATCTGCCAGCGCTGACTGGCGGAACGGACGGGGGAGGGGGTGGGTACAGCTGGCTCTGCCTCTAGATAGGCAGAGCCAGCTGTCACTCACGCAGCTGGGCGGATCCCGTCGTCTAAGTCGGGATCCGCTCCGGCTTCTCAGTATACCGCTAGCTGTAGCTCGCGGTATACTGAGCTTAGGGTAACGGGAGGACGCTAGTTTGTGTCCTCCCGTTACCCCAAGGAGAACTATGGGGAAAAACACTGACCCCATAGTTCTCCTTTAATGTATTTATTTTAAGAATGTAAAGCGCTACACAAACTGTTTTATAGTGCTATATAAATCCTGTATAATAATATGGCAGACTTATGCAGTGGTTTGCAACTTGCCACATGTTTTGACCCATTATAACTACAAAATGCAACACTTTAAGGTGAGAACAGAAAATAATTATACTGTATATAAAATGTTATAAATATTTTTACACTAGGTATTTTTAAATACAAGCTACAGAATTACAGTGCCGAGTGGTTGTTTTTTTTTCAGGCGGTGCAACTGGAGGTATGGGTTTTACAAATGTTCTTACAAATGCTGGGTATGACATAATTTATGTTAATATTTGAAAGAAATGTGATCTTATTTTAACTGTCCAAATATGTCCACCTTTCATTTATTAAATGCACTAATAGGTCCATTTATGTCAGATATTACGAGCTTAAGTGATGAATAGTCAGATCACATTTGCTCCACAGATCTCTAAGCTAAACTGATAAACTTTTCAGTCTAGCATGGGGAGCATCTTGCAGTCTTATTATGTTAGTAGTAGTTATCACATTTTAATTTTTTTATATTTGGGAATGCTATGGGTGCAGCTCATTGCATATGCCCCTGGGACATGACATTTGTTCCCCTTGATAGGAAAGCAGAAACCATACAATGTGAAATTAGATCAATTTCTTTCAGCTTCTGTGGAAGACTCAATTGTCACCTTCAATAACCAAAAGAAATGTAGATGGGGGTGGGGGGATGATTCACTGGGCAGCAGAATGACATATGATAGGGCTTGTTAGTGAACAAGAAAATGAGGTGTGCGTCTGGAAACCCAAACAATATTACAAGGCAGAATAACACATTCCTTTATACAAGTGATTGCTGCACAGGATGTATACCGGTAGGGGTATGGCTAGCGGGTGATCATTTGCTGCACAGGATGTATACCGGTAGGGGTATGGCTAGCGGGTGATCATTTGCTGCACAGGATGTATACCGGTAGGGGTATGGCTAGCGGGTGATCGTTTGCTGCACAGGATGTATACCGGTAGGGGTATGGCTAGCGGGTGAATGTTTGCTGCACAGAATGTATACCGGTAGGGGTATGGCTAGCGGGTGATTGTTTGCTGCACAGAATGTATACCGGTAGGGGTATGGCTAGCAGGACTTATCTGAGCGATGAAGATACAAATAACGAGTTATACATTTCATATAAAAATCATACACAAATTGTACTTTCAGGTTCTACTTGTTGTGGTATTATAACATACAAAACGTTTTATAGGAGTGCTTGAATAATTGTACAGTAAATCCAATAGCTTTTATTATTTTGGTTGATGAAACTCTTGGCTTATAACAGACACTACAGATTCAAACATTTCTTGTGGCTACGTACATACATATAGCTAACAGAACTGAGTAAGAAATGCCACTGCCATTCAGTCAGAAGATTGTGAGACATTATTGCATACAAGAAAGTACAGTATTTTATTTTGATTTTGTCTGTGTATAAGCAGAGTTCAGATGTCAAACAGTTACGGGGTGAGGGGGTGGAATAAGCACATAATCTGTAAGCAATGGAAAAGAAAAAATAGAGTTGGGTGACAAACAGGCTTAGCAAATGAAAGTCACTAGAGGACTCTGGGATAAAACTCTATTTATCCTCGGTCCACTGTATCCTTCAGTTTGCTGCCCGAGCAAAATAAAGAGGAAAAAGAAAAGTGATAATTGACTTTTAATGCACACTGTGAACACAAATACCTGCAACTCACTTGAGCAGCTGTCATCAAATTACCTAGTTCTTCACCCTATATTTACTAGATTTTTTTTATTATTATTATTATTTTTTAGAAATGTCCCATCTGTCAAACTGCTACATGCATCTTTCAAAAACAGTGAATAAAAAAAAAAGGACACCAATGAACATTCCATTACCATTTAACAGCACTTTGTGCCATCCTAGAGGGCCTGTATGCAATACTCTAATTGGCACAAAAAGAATCAGGAGGCTGCAGAATGAATACAGTGCACTCCAGTGACGTCGGATTTGTTAATAAGCACTGTGAATATACTGCACAAACTATCAAAGTGGCAGATGATTATAATGCAAGCCCTTGCATGGCAATCCAAATTTATTGAACTGATGCTAAATTGTACAAAAATTGCACCATTTTATTTAAGGCTTCTTAGTTTACATTTGGCCACCTCAAAGCAGTTGTAGCATTAGGTTGGTCAACTGAATTTCTGTGGTTCCCTGTTGGATATATACACAATCTTTACACCCAAATGTTAAATGCATACAAAGCGACAAGGCATTGATAAATAAAATCAGCAGAAAAAATAAGGTAAATTACTGCAACGCAGGCCTGGTGACCAATAACACAGGAGTTAAAAATTACGTCCCACAGTCACATCCACTGGACTCTTCCACCATTTAACAACGCAACCAAAACAATACACGTGTGAAACGACCACTGACGGGAAAAATTACTAAATCAGTATATTTGGTATTGCAAATACACATATGCATGAGCAAGCGAGAGGGGAGGACAAAGGCTCACAGTGAGAATCTACAGCTGCAGAAGCTTGAAAATGATTTACAAAATATTGATAAATCATTAAAAAAGAACTCTTAAAATATACACTTCTTGTTGTAGACCCCCACTGTATACACATCTATAAACAGTATTCCTTATGTAAACAAAGAGTGGGGAAATGGTTAATAAAAGAGAAGGAAAATGTCTGTCTCTCCAGAGAAATCTTAAACGCAGAGTGTTCAACAAAGACTACAAGAAATCAATTTATTAGAACCGCTCTTCTGCTTCCAGAAGGGGGTGCAAAACAAGATTCCACAGGATTCCCTAAAAATGAAGGAAAGGAAAACAAAAAGAGAGAGTAGTTGTGAGAAGCACTTTGTACAAAACAACTAATGTTGCTCTTGTATTTCTTTGAAGGGAGAGGAAAAAAAAATGATAGTTACAAGAAGCTACAAATACCAAAGATGCAAGATCATCAGGAGTAGTCTATAGAAGAGCTCTTTGGACTTTCTTGTTTAGTAAGCTAAAATAGTGGTGCTTTTCATTGTATACTCCGACGGAAAGGGAGGGCTTGTGAAAGAATACAGTACACGTTCTCTGACGTGTGAAAAACATTGTTGGGTGAACAATGTCTCTGTTAGCAGTAATACTGGATGCGGGCTCTGTTGTTCCCAGTTGCATACGTGAAGTACATTTCGAAGCAGGCATCTTTCTCGTGACTTTAGGAGGGGAGGGTCTGATGGTGCACAATCTGAGCTTGCAACTTCCATCCATAATATAAAGGGTACCACCACAGGAAAGTCCATTGGAGTTGTTGACAGGGTAATTTGACTTGGAATGCTGGCACTGCTGTTAGACAACAGTTCTTCAGACCTACAGGGGGCAACAAAATCATTTGTTATAGAGGTAGAAGAAAAATGATCTCCTGATATTTTAACTGTATATGCACTGATGATGACCACCTATAGTGCAAGAGTACTTACTATCCACTAGTTATAAGAACTGTGTGGCTAAAGCCATCTTCTCCCATTTTTCCGCTTTGCCCTGACCTAACCCACCCTCCCTCTATACAGATGCATACGTGCCTCAAACTGACAGCCAGGGCCTGTGGTATTTGTTTATATCCTGGTCGTGCCTGCTCAATAAAGCCCTATAGATTTCTATGATGCTGTCTCCCATTAGTTTCTGGTGTCAAGACACAATCCTAAAAAAAAAAGTCTATTAGGCTGTAATACACAGACATTGCTAGGACAGCAATACCTGCATCTCAAGATGCAACCACAGGAGGTCACAGAGCTGCCAGATCAGGGTATCATGCATCTTTGTTTTAAAGCACACTTAGTGGGTGTTTTAAAACGTCCTTGTCAAAATTTGAAACAGCCAGTAATGGCTGTTTACATACAATCGGTCCAGCGGCTGTACAGAAGCCAGATCCCTTGTATTTTGTGCCGTGCTGCTCTGTGCGCGCATTGGCATGCATTCAAACAGCACAAGTAGACCACGTGATGCGCTTGCAACCCCAAACACACGTCTTTATCCACACGCTGACGGACAACAAAGGCCTGAAAGCATGTTGGCCAAAAACGTGTGGCGCTTGCAACACAAACTGCTGCAATGGCTTCTTTGCCAAGCTTGTCACACATATGACAGTCCATTGAAATGGATGGGCTGATGCCTGGCAAAATGTGCCACACGACACAAATGTCAACGGGTCCAAAAGGTTGCAACGGTATAATTAAAGCCATCCTTGCCTTTTTAGAGCTGCTTAAAAAAAACTGCAGGAAACTAACAAAAATTATAAAGACCCTTAAAACTTCATATAAAAAGGCGATAAAATAAAAATACAACCCCAATTCCCAAAAAGTTGGGATGCTGTGTAAATCCTACATAAAAACAGAATGCACTGATTTGCAAATGTCAAAAACCCATATTTTATTCACTATAGAAAACATATCAAATGTTTAAACTGAGAAACTGTACCATTTTAAAGAAAAAAATTAGGTAATTCTGAAATTGATGGCAGCAACACATCACAAAAAAGGTGGGACAGGGCCATGTTTACCACGGTGTAGCATCCCCTCTTCTTTTAACAACACCCTGTAAATGTCTGGGAACTGAGACCAGTTGCTGGAGTTTTAAGAGAGGAATGTTGTCCCATTCTTGTCTGATATAGGATTCTAAATGCGCAACAGTCCTGGGTCTTCCTTCTCGTATTTTTCCTTTCAAGATGTGCTAACTACTTTCAATTGGTGAAAGGTCTGGACTGCAGGCCGGCCAGTTAAGCACCCAGACACTTCTACTACAAAGCCATGGTGTTGTCTCTGATGCAGTATGTGGTTTAGCATTTTCTTGCCGAAATATCCAAGGTATTCCCTGAAAAAGAATTTGGATGGGAGCAGATGCCGCTTTAAAACCTGGATCTATCTTTTAGCCTTGATATGTGCAAGCTGCCCATTCCATACACCTCCATGCCATGGAGATGCAGGCTTTTGAAACAAGCGCTGATAACAAGTCAAAAAGTCCCTCTCCTCTTCAGTCCATGGGATGCGGCGCCCATGGCTGACAAAAAGAATGTCAAAATTCAATTTATCTGACCACAGAACAGATTTCCACTTTGTGAGCGACCATTTTTAATGAGCTTTGCCCAGTGATGGTGGTGTTTCTGGATCATGTTCAGATATTGCTTCTTTGCATGATAGAGCTTTAACTTGCATTTGGATGGATTGGATGGCACAGAGAGCTGTGTTCACAGACAGTGATTTTTGGAAGTATTCCTGAGCTCATGCAGCAATGCCCATCACAGAATCATGCCTGTTTTTAATGCAGTGCCATCTGAGGGCCCAAAGATCACGGGCATCCAATATTGTGTTTTGGCCTTGTCCGTTGTGTACAGAGATTTCTCAAGATTCTTGGAATCTTTTGATGGATGATATTATGTACTGTACTGTACTGTACTGTAGATGATATATTTAAAGTCTTTGCAATTTTATGTTGAGGAACATTATTCTGAAATTGTTGGACAATTTTTAGACTCTGCTTTTCACAGATTGGTGAACCTCTGCTCCTCTTTAATTCTGAGACACTTTATACCCAATCATGTTACTGACCTGTTTGCCAAAGAACCTAATTAGTTGCAAAATGTTCTTCCACCTCTTCCTTGTTAGTAACACTTACTTTGCCAGCTTTTTGTTGCCCTGTCCCAACTTTTTTGAGACGTGTTGCTGCCATCAATTTCAAAAATGTCCAAATGTTTTTCTTTAAAAGGAGAACTATGGGGTCAGGGTTTTTCCCCATAGTTCTCCTTAGGAACTTTGTCCAATTTTGCTATAAAGGGAACACGGTTGCATAGATTTTAGTAAAATTTTCAGTCATGGTTGGACTCTCTGGCCTAATTGTCAACGCCACTCCACACCCACCCACCTCAGCTTGTGTGCAAATGTAAGATAGTGATTTATTGTTATTTATAAAACAGACATCATATACCTGGCTCAGAGCTACAGCACATATGTGTATTAAAGCAGCCGGCATGTTGATTTTTTGCGTGCCTTGCCCGGAACAGGAGTTTTTCTGTTAATTTGTCGCACAAGGTCATAAAAAATCTGGAAAGAGAAATATTTCTTAGATGCAGAAGACTGAACACACTAAAGTAATAAAAGCTTGTGACAGCCATGACAGTATTCTGATTGCAATGGTACAAAGTATTTGAAAAGAAAAAAAAAAGGCAAAAAAAAATTTGTTTAAATAGTGTAGGAGTTCAATAGAAAAATAAAAAAAGGTAAAAAACATAAACCTCCTAAAGGTTCTAAAGGATGCACACAGAACATCTGTTGCAATAATCAGGCTTGTAGAGTACTGTAAGCAATTTTACACAGATTTTTGCAATAAACTTAAACATGTCGATCCCAATGCTGATCACACAAACAATTTTGCGTTAAAGGAGAACTATGAGACGAGTGATTTTCATTCAACTTCATAGTTCGAGCAGACCTGTGACCATGAAACTGTCACAGGTCGGCTCTATAGGTCGGGAAGTGAGTGAACGCATACCGTTGCTCGCTCACTTTCCGATCATCTCCCTGCAGGGAGCGGTGACTGCCAGTCACTGCTCCCTGCAGGGATTTCCCCCCTCCCCGATCCTCCAGCGCTGAGTGGCAGAACTGATGGGGGAGGGGGCGGCTACAGCTGCCTCTAGATAGGCAGAGCCCGCTTTCACTCACGCAGCTGGGTGGATCTTGACAGCATATAGCTCGCTATATGCTGAGCTTTGGGTCACGGGAGGGCGTTAGAATATGTCCTCCCGTGACCCTAAAGAGAACTATGGGATAAAAAGGTTGCCCCATAGTTCTCTTTTACGTTTTTTAGACTTGACCAAAACTGTTAATGTTATATACAGTTAAAACATTTTCTTTGAAATATAAAAGCACACATCTGCTGTTTTTCCACTTCCTGGTCCTCTTGGTCATTAGTGATGTAATGTGCCCAAGCGTTGCATCCTGGGAAGGTTACATCAGCAGAGCATTGCTGGGAAATGTCATCTGTAACCTCTTGAGACCTCAGGGAAAGGCATTTTCTTCCTCTGAGGTGATGTGCATGGTCACATCTCCTAGTTAAATAAGCCAGAGTTCCAGGAGCAAAAGGAGATATATTAATCTACTCCTGGTAAAAACGACCACGGTGAGAAGAACGGGGAAGAACAGAATAAGGTACGCAAAGAATAAAAAGCCTGCAAATATCTATAAGAATCTGTTTGTTAATTGCCATTACTAAACATTTCTAAAGGTGTATTTGTTGTCATTTCAAAAGAATGGGTAAAGTTCCTCGTTAAGATAAAAATCAAACCATGTCACAAGAAAATTGACACACAAAAGCATATACAATTTTACCTCATTGACATTAATCTTGGACTTGGCAGAGGACTCCAAGAATGCACAGTTGTTCCACTGTCTAGCTAGATTCTGCCCCTGTTCTTTGCCCACGACCCTTTCATCTTCTAAGTCACACTTGTTCCCAACAAGAATCATTGGCACCTAAATAAGACAAAACATTATATTTAAATATTATTATTGAAAAAAAAGTATTTAATCTGTTGTCTTTGGATGCAAGGTAAACAATTAACCATACATTACGATATATAATTAGGGGCAGGTCTTAAACCTAACATGGGGGGAATTGGGAAAGAAAATTAAATTAGTATTAGGACACAAAGGACAGTTTTTTGCCCAACAACAAAGTGAGTTTTCTTTACATCATTCTTACCTTGCATTGTGTTTTACATGAGGTATGGCAATAGGATTATTCCCTTGTCTTACTTGGAGAACTAAGAATATAAAGACAGACAGATGTTCTAGCTAGAAAATGTCTTTGAATGCCTCTGTACTGGTGATCCGGTGTTGTGCCATGTACCAAATACGTAATAAGCATTGCCCGAATCTGCACAGTTATAGAATGTTTTCAGTTCTTGTTACCATTGGCTGCAACTCTACAAGCAAGGTTATTGGCTGTAGGTGAACAAGCCAAGAAATAAATCTGCCCACCAACATTTCCCAAAAGGCACTAAACTCCTTAGGCATTATATACTGTATAAAGTCACTAAAACTTGGGGTGCATTCCCAAAACCCACTAGGCACTGCCAGACATCCTGGGCCAAAAAGTGTTTTTTTCACTGCAGAGGGCATAAAGTGAACCTGTGCCTTCTCCTCCCCAGTAGCATATACTTAATTTCCTTACGATCCTCCACCATTTCTATTAAGCCACTGGGAGTGACGGAAAGTCCTGTAAAAGCTATGATTTGCCAGAGTTGTCGCTTACCCAGGGCTAAGGACACCATCATAAACAGTGTCACATGCTTCTCCATACCTGGAAGTACAAGGTATTTTCTTAAGCTCCCAGCAATGAATGGAGCTCCAAGAGTGCAAAGGAAAAGTATATAATGGAGGGAGGTGGGAGATTAACGCAAACCTGTTGTTCTGTCCTCAATGAGCAAAACACAGGTTTGCATTAAAAGAAGATAGGCTTCACCATTTGTTCTGACAATACAGTGTTTATTCTGTTCCGTCACCCCTGGGCTACCTTCTCCTGATGATCCCGTGGAAGGCACTGGAGAGTTAAATGATGATGCTCTGTGTACCTGACATTTGTGTGTACAAGTCCTTTTTAGTAGAATTGCTTTCTATAAAATTCTATGTATAAGGGAGAAGGGGGTGTATTGAACAGCTGATATTTCTCATAAAGCGAATAACACTCACAATAATTTGACACTACAGTTCCACATTTCTTTCCAGCTTTTTTGTATGCTATACTATATTGGGGTAGTATATTTTGATTAATCACTGTATAGTTACATTTAAAGTTTAATTAGAAATTTTAATGCAACTTTAACATTGCTATGTGCTTGATCCATATTCACACAGACATGATTGTTATAGAGATTTGTAGATTATCCCTCTAGTTGTCATTATGTCAGCCAGTGAAGTCACCACCTTGGTTTAATGACCCGAGATAAACCAGTTACAGGGCATGCAACATGCAGTTTACATGGCTTTCAGTCTAATAGTCTTTCACTGAGAGAGGGAGGCCATAAGAAACAAAATCACTGTACTACAGATGTAAGGGCCAAGTATGGCTGCCCCGTTTACATTCATTTTTCTTTTATTAATTTAGCTGGTAGGTGAATCTACATTAAGCTGATCACATTTACATGTAATGTGTAACTAAAATAAACTTTTAGAAAAACATCATAGACTCCTATGGAAAGCTGCATGTTGGGATTTTTATAGCGCTGACAGTTTAGATAGCACTTTACATAGTTGCACATTCACATCAGTCCCTGCTCTCAAGGATTTACAATCTAAGGTCCCTATCTCACATGCAAACATACAGGGTCCATTTAGACAGGAGCCAAGGATAAGTTTTTAAAAGTAAACTTTTCATGAAAATAATATAGGGCTGCCATTATTGATCATCTTCTGAAAATGCCAATCAGAACTTGTACAACCATACAGGTACAGATGCATGCCCTGCACATCCATGAGAATGAGGCCCTATGTTGACAACTCCACAGTATATTTATGCATGTATACCAATTCAGTATTGTTTTCCATGAACTTTATGTCACTGCATAACTATTATTCATATCAGTAATTGAAATATCTGCAGGTGGTTTGCCAGCTGGTGATACAGCAGCTTTGTTGAATCATGTTTCAACAATTTCTAGTTGCAGTCCTTTAAGGAGAACACCGTAAAGAGGACTACAGTGGATTTAACTGTAAGGTAAACTCTTCTACTACTCTGTGCACTCTGCTCCCCGAAAATCTTTAATAGTTATTTTCACAAAAGGGCGGAGAGTAGGACAACATAGCTGATTTGGAAAAATTCTCCAATTCAGCTTACTTTCCAGTTCAGATATGTTGGCCTAGATTATTCACTTCTCCTGCCTTCTCCAAACTCTTCACCCTTTTGTGAATAACCCTGTAAATATATAATGATCTGGTCATGTGACTGGCTGCTGAGAAATCTTTTTATATATACAAAAATATTAAACTAATTTAATAAAATGAGGTACCATTTCCTTTTTTTAAAACAAGAAGTTAAGCAATTTTAACAAATGCAGAACAATCCCACAAACATTTGCTGGAATGAGTGGTCAGAAGAAGGAATATACAAAGAAGCTGTTAAGTGACCATGTGGGCCTGAAGACAGTTGCACTCTTTTCACCCACTGCAGTTGTATCACAGTGTAGGCAGCAGCATACAAATCATTCCTTTATTTTCCTACAGCCAAATGTAAATCTAGGACAACTGATGTACAGAACAGAAACAGACAAAGTATATAGAGACTTTATCCAGCTTGCAACACAGACGTAAAAAAAGAAGGACAACAGCATGATGTACAAAGCAAATCTTGAAATCTAGAAAGGGAGGTAAGCAAAGGTTTACTGCAGAAAATAAAGGCTGAAGACAAAAGCTATAAAATTATTCAAGCAAATTAAGTACAATAGAAGACAAAAGCTGTTCCTCCCACACAAGCACTTTAGATGCATTTCATATCTACATTTGATTGCATACTCCAAACTGCATTGTGTTGGGCAGTAACGAATTCAGACTCATCAGACTAGCCAATCTCCTGTCAAACAGGTCACAAGAAATATTCCTGGCTGCACACGCTGAAGATGAATTTAAACAGACTACATGACAACTTTCATTTTACCTTTCTTGAGAAATGGCAAAAGGATGCAAAGCTATTCATAGCAAAAAAGGAAAATAATAATGCCAATAAAGCTGCAGTTTTCATTCCCTCAATGGTAATTTATTTGAGCTTCAGTATGACTTTCTACAAGTGCTTTACAGTTGTCTAGCAAGCATGTATACTTGGTTACTACTTAGAAGCTTGATATAGGAGTGTATCTAGTGCAAGGGAAATGGCAGTATCATGGTTCAGTACACCTTGGAACCAAGCAAACCAGTTAAAAGGACACCACCAAAACAACATATATCAAAATAAACAAATCTAAAAAAAAGGTACTTTCAGTGACTGTCTTAGACTTCTGCATGATATGCATACACAACTCAACACAAGTGATGGTGTAGCCATGATGCTGCACTGCTCTGGAGTAGAGCTGACAGACATTCTTATTAAGAATGTGCCTGGTCGCACTACAGCGAGATGAGATGTTGTAGAAGATGTGAGTAGCTTAAAAAAACGAACATAAAGAGTTGGAATCCCTCAATAGTCACAGCAGATGTGCACATCTTGGAATTCAAGCTCAGATAGCTCAGCAATAAAGTCCCCGAGAGGAACGGAACATTGTCACATGATTACTCTGAATCTACAAAAACTGAATTTTGGCTGGACTGACTCTTTAAATCAGCTGAACAGTAGAACAAACCCATCAGCATAACTTTCTTAAACATTACACCAACTGCAAACCAAGGGAGAGCGAGCAACAGAAGGTGAGAGAAAGAAAGAAAAACAGAGAACCAATTGCTTACATCATCAGTATCTTTGACTCGTAGGATCTGTTCTCTGAGGTCCTGTAAATCGTTAAATGTAGACTGGGCAGTTATGGAGTACACTAAAGCGAAGCCTTGTCCATTTTTCATATAGAGATCCCGCATTGCTGTGAATTGCTCCTGCAATAAAAGGAATGCAAATCTGGATTAATAAAGACCGATACAAAATAACCCAAACTAAAATGGAAATATTGAAAGTATCTAAACCACTTTTTAAACATTCAGATATGGTTGGGAAGTGATGAAACCCTTGACAGCCTTTTCTCATTGTGCTCCCACTTGAGATACTCGATTTCTCTTGGTGACCACAGGGATAGATAGACAGGAAATCAAAATTTTACAGTTGTCATCCAAACAGGAAGAGAAGGAAGTTTTTTGTGCAGGAGAAGTTAGGTTGAGGGTTTGTTCATCCCAAATCTGGAACAGATCTACATGAGTTTCTGCACATGCAGTGCAGTGTGTTTTGCCACGTTCCGGGCCTTTTTTTCTTTCTTCTTAGCTTAAAATGGACTTTTAGTGCGTTCCAGGGCGTTTACATGGATTTGGTGCATTCCAGAGCAGAAAAAATAGGGCATGCTGCAGTTTTTCCACATGCTCTGAAACTGAACGCTCTGGTGTGTACTAGAGCCCAAAATACCATTGGAATACATTGGATGCATTTTTGATGCGTTCCGTAACTGCTCTGCATCTGCTCCGCACTTGGTGTGAACAAGCCCTAAGGGTTAAGTTAGCGTTACGTGTAAAGTTGCATGTGTTAAGTTTGGGGGCAAATGATAAGCTTACTTTAGGGATTAAGTGTTGGAGTCAAAGGTAAGTGTTAAGGGCATAAAGTACGGGAACCTGGGGAGTACCAGGTTGGTCTGATGCCCACTCAAAACAGAGATCTTAAAATGTCCTAACGGCTGGCTTTATTTTTATTCGACACATTTTCGCACAATCAACAGCAAAACATAGCTGTATCATATTCTATGCATAATAAAAATACAGCTTAACAATAATATATATGTCATCAAATTTACAGTAGGAGATGTATTAGGCACTAAAGTAACACAATTTGGAAAACCATTAGAGAATTAATTTCTTATTTCAAGAAAAAATATTCTTAAAGATGGGCTATAGAGAGGTATGAAATACAAACAATACCAGAGCAATCATTCTAAATTTAAGGATATGCATTAGGATGTGCCGTTCATTAATTCCAAATTAGTGGGGGGAAAAAAAAGCTAAAAAGAGAATCAGATGAAAATACTGGACCAAAACGAATCGGAGATTGTTCTGCAGTTCTGCCAGTCCAGTGCTCATATTAAATCTTCTTTGCTCCTATGTGGCACCCTTTGTAATCTACAAGTTGATCTGGCTGGAACTTAAGCTGGGCTAAGGCCTGTCTAGGTAGACAAACACTTGTAGGAGCAGAGCAGAGGAGTAAAGGGGAGGAGAGTTCCAGGGGTGTATGGACAAAAGCACTGTGTGCACGCGCGCGCTCCTTCCTCTATGCGTCATACACTCATTGTTAGGCATAACCAAATAAAGGATCACTGAGGAAACAAAGCAGGTCACTGATCACGGAGTCACATTAAGCCATATCAAACACTAGAGAAGCTTGAGCTTTAGAAAAATAAAACCCTTATCAATAGTATCAACTCATACTGACAACATCCAAACATGTATAAAACCAAAAATCAAACATACCGTTCCTGCAGTGTCTAAAATTTCGAGCATACATTGCTGACCATCAACTTCGACTTGCTGTAAAAGAAAACCAACAGTTCATTGCACTATTATTTAAATCACAAAATATAGAACAGATCTTCCAGCTAAAAAGAAAGAGTTTGCAGATACTTCACTTACGGATACTTCATTAGTCATATGTACACTTCCATAGAATAAAGACAAACAAACGATAACATGTTTAGCCCAGAAAATCAGAGCAGGTTGTTGGCTAAACATCACTGCAGAATATGCATAAAAGTATACATATGTATAACAAATAGCCATAACCCGATTCCTGTAGCATTTCAAATGGTAGCATAGTGAAAACAGGTCTGGTGCCCATAGCAAACCGCTTTTATATTTCATTCCTTGCTTGCTCTTATAGTGCAGGTTAAAGAATGTGCCAAATTATTTACTGGGCTGTAAGGAAGTGTGAGTTCACAAACCAAAACAAAGTGAAACACCCAGTTCACACCAATTTCCAATTAAATGTTGCTAAACGTACTCAAATTTGTAAATGTCATCTTATCCTGTAATGTCACTACAATTTAGTAATAGAGTTATAACAACGTTTTTTGGGTCTACTCTATATAAAAGAAGATGTCAAGGTCTTTTCCAGGGTTTACTTGGCACAGTTAGGTCTTACATAAGCTTTCTTCTGCTTAGTTGATGTCCAGCAAAAGCTCATCATACTTATATTGAGGATACATAAAATGTCACTTGCAGTCAGCATGATGTGTAAGCATTACCCCTGTTTTATAAAGCTGTAGGCTATGCATGTCCACTGCCGTACTCTGCAGGAAATGCTGACAGCTTTGTTTCCTGATTCTGTTCTATTCAGTCTAAATGAAACAATCAAGTACTACCATAGGGAGATTAAATAAACTAGCAGACCTTTCTCTGCAGAATGACTCTAAAAAGAAATAAAAAGCGCTCTGCTTGGTATGCAGGCTAATTGTAATTACCTTGTATAAAAGGGGAAAGGCTCCCACAAAATACTGAATTCCGTAGGGTTTACTGCCCTGAAAATCCCATTGCTGTCAGGAGACATTTCATCGGTCAGCATCACTTTGGAGCTGCGACATGCGAGAAATGCTTTTGAAAATACATTGCTAATAAGCCCAGACATCCATCACTTGCTCCAAAGTATGTCACACTCGAGTTTTTGTCATCTAGAATGTAATACAAGCTGGTGACAATACACAACATTTATGGAGTGCTGATCAATGTTCAAAATGCTGTGTATATATACCACTCCTTTATATTTCAGCAACTAACAGCACTGTCATGGGTAACACTAGTCTGAAACAGTAATGAAACAAATCATTTTAGTGCAGTTTCAATACCCTAAATTCCCTAACGTTTCCACTGAGAAGCTAAAACGTGTGTTGTGGCCAGGCATACATTTCCTGTACATTTTCTGAAAAAGGAAACTTGCAACACTGTTTCAAACAGACTCACCTTTCTGTACGAGTCTTCTATTGTGGGGTCATACTTTTCAACAAAAATTCCTTGGACGAACTGGACAGTCTATAAGAAAATGCAGATACAGATATTACAAGTTGTACAGCTTTTGTTTTCAAAAACTTTAAAAACTACTACTGGCCAGCCATGGAACTTGGCTGCTGCCTTAGTAGTCATAAACACTGCATGACAGTTCTTAAACCTTTGTTTTTTGACAGGCTGTATAGTGTAAAAGGGACAACCAATCAGAACAGATACAAAGTAAAGATCAGTGTCTGGTTCAGTTTCTGCAATCTTTACATACAACATAAATGACCTTCGGTGGTAGGACAGTTTCCTGACTGACAATTACCATTTACTGGGCTAGGCTCTTCTAGATGCCTGTCTGCTTGAAGTAATTTGCACAAATGACTACAGGATTTTGTATCAGAAACTATGGGTAATAACTCAGCTTTACTTTTCTTCAGACTTTACAAACAAACCACACAGACTCAAAATCATAGCAAGAGAGGCACAGAAATGTTATTTTATTCTTTTTGAAACCTGAAATTCAGGCCAAACAAAGATTGTTTTAAATTTTACTTAAATCTTGATGTCCTTTATGTATGTCTCGTCACCTGGCTTCCTGATTAGCCAGGAGGCTAGTAGACACTTGCCAACTGGCTTCCCGATTAGCAGGGAAGCCGTCTCCATGCTCTCCCGTCACCAGTAATGAGGAAGCCAGGCGGCGTGTCATTACACGGCCTCCTGAGTGGCCAGAAAGCTGGCTCCATGCTCCCGCGTCACTTGGTGATGAGGGAGCATGAAACTGGCTTTCTGGCCAATCAGGAGGCCGTGTAATGACACGCCGCCTGGCTTCCTCATTACTGGTGACGGGAGAGCATGGAGACAGCTTCCCGGCCATTTAGGAAGCCGAGCAGCGTGCAAATGACCTGTAGCCTAGCTTCCTGATACTCGTCCAAATACTTGGTATCGGCACCAATACCGATACTAGTTTCGATACATCCCTATCAAGTATGAAACAACTTATGCACTTTGCTTTTCAGCAGGAGTATCCTGTGATAGACTGACCAGTGCTACTTGTCTTGCATCCTCGGCACTCCCCACTGTAGTTTTTTGCAGGTACTCTGTATTGGGTGCACCTGCTGGGTCTCTCTCACAGCTCTGCTCTCTGTACAGGCTATGTGAAGCACAGTAATGATAAAACTGCTACATTTACAAGGTAATGCCTGTGTTTGAAAAGGCATTTGGTGCACGCAAAGTGGATCTCTAGAAATTATAGTCAATAAATTGCAGATGTCATAACATTCTTTTTATTTCCTATGACTGTTATTTATCTTTACAGTCATCCAAGAATCCTCCATCTCCATTTACATCAATTACAGCTTTGCAGACATTCTAGCTGTCAGTTTATGAAGACATTCAGGGGAAAATTCAACCCATGACTTCTGTAGCTCTTTGCAGAGGTGGTACTGGTTTGTAGGGCATTTTAACATTACCTTAAGCTGGTCATGCACTAATATTTTTTTCTCATTTAGCCTTGCGGGGTTAACGAGAAAAAAAAATGTTTGATTTACCATCTATGCTAAACAGCATGGATAGAGGAATCGTTCTTGCTGGGCTACTATACTTTAACAGCTGGCACCCAAAGCTGTAAGAATACCTGAACAGTGACTCAAAAGGAGAGTGGAACACATCCCTGCCCCAAAGTAGGGTATACTGTTCTATTTTAAACCTGCAGGCTAAATAACAAAAATATAACAGATTCCTCCACCCATGCTAAGCATCATGGGTGGTTGATTCCCCTGCTGTGAACTCTGTGAACCCTGTGTTCTGACAGCGGCCACTGATGGAACAGGGTCACCAACAGAGAGAAAATTGCTCCATGTGTGCTCAGCTTACGTCTGTCTCAGAGGGTCATGTCCCCGTTCAGGGGGTAAAAATGTTCCTGGTCTTAGCTCCAACCTCTTCACCGCCCCCAAGTCATTGCCTTCCTTCATCCAGGAGATTTTCTGGCCTCAGTGGATATGAAGGATGCATATTTACACATGCCCATTTTTCCTGCAGTTTGCCCATGGGCACACAACATTTGCAATTAGTTGCTCTTCATTCTATCCACCTGGGTATCCACCAAGGCGATAGCCCCTATGAAGGCCATTCTGCATTCCCAGGGAATCCCTCTAGAGGGGTATTTAGGCGACCTGCTTATCTGCCCTGTTGTCCAGCATTCAGCAGACGGTACAAACCCTCCAAAAATCAGTGCTGCAGCCTTTGCATCGTTTGAAGTACTGGGCCTAATCATGGACACAATCCCTTCTCACAGCAAGCCCCATCTTATTTCTACTCCCTCTTCACACCCAATCTACACCCCCATATCTGACATCATGTACATATGTTCACAGTAAGGCTTTCATTTGTGCCTTATAGCCTGATCTCATGACCACAATGTATATGTTCCTACTGGAAAACATTCTTAAAAACCTAGGAATCCTGACTGTCTGTATTATTTGAAAGTATGATCCAAGACAGCATATTAGGTTACCAGATTGACACAATTATCCTGTCATAGACCTGTATTGTGCAATTAATATGTGATGTAGGGGGATACATCCCCTTTTTGACACAGTAATTCTTAAATTCAGTAAAGCTCTATTGAAAAAATAAATACATGTCTAATACATTTTACACTTGAGTCATAGTACTTCTACTCAGGAAAAATAAATCCATTAAAAAAGGAGATGGTCACTGGGGTGAAGGGGGCAAACTTCTTCAGCAATGCATTGCAGGCACCTAGAGATGTCCAAATATACCTGCAGCAGTCTCCCATACCTACCGGTCAGAGCTCAATCTCAGGCAGTTCTTAAAGACAAAAATTGGGCCCTTCCTGATGGTGTCCAAGCTTGTCCACTTCTTCCTACCTTCGCATACTTCTATTAGTCAGTAAAGCCATCTGTCATAGTGATGGACATTATATATGTGTGAGAGAGGGGCTTAGTAGCAAGCTTTGAAGCTACCTGTCAGTGTCACAGTTTTGCCCGTTACACCACAGCATGGCTTTTGGCCATGAATGAGAGGTTTGGGAGTCTGCCACATGTATGCACTGGGTGCCTACACATATCCGATACAGTTTGCCCCCTCTTTGCCCCATGACACACTAACAAAAACAAAACAAAAAAAAACCTGCAGTGAAATTGGCAATATCCACTTAGCAATTATTTGTATCACGAATTTCAGAAATCTAAAACAAAAAATAAACTTTAAAGTAAACTCGTCCCATAGCTGTCAATTCAGCTCAGTAGGAATTTCCCACATTTGTGGCAGGGTTACATCAAATTCACACTGCCGTTCAATATGCTGCGTATATGTGCCTATTGTCCCACATGCAGCATATGCAAACAAATGACTCCATACACATAGCTGTGTATGGAGCCGTATATTTGCGCTGCGTAAAGATATGCAAAAAACAGAGTGGACCCAAGATGCACCTGGGCAATATATTTCTGCGTATTTTACACGCATACGTGCATATACGCGTGTTTGCGCGCGTATACGCATGTACAGTTCATTAAAATGTCTATTAAATGATGAATTCTGGGATTGCATATAGTGCACAGTATACATACGCGATATACAATTTTGCTCTTGCGTTGTGTGTGTATGAGGCCTAACTGTGTCGACCATAAGCAATTATGGAATGCCCTCAGGAACATAGGTGTCCCTGAACATTTCATTGTTCTAATGAAGAACTTCTACCCTGGTCAAGAAGCTACAGTTATGACAACATGGAAACACAGGCTGGTTTCTGATCGTGAGAAAAAAAGTGGGGTTAGAGAGAAGTCTCAAGATTGATGGAAAAAACATGAATAAACTTTGATATGCAAATATAAGCTTACATTTATAAATACAGAAGAGCAAAAAGAAAGGGAAAGAACCGAGTGAAAAGATGGGACATCAGCGAAATATCAAGAAAATGGAAGGCAGGTAACTTTAGAGCTGATGGTGAAGACATAGTAGTAGTAGACAGCTTCTGCCTCCTTCA
This sequence comes from Nanorana parkeri, assembly GCF_000935625.1. NCBI lineage: Eukaryota > Metazoa > Chordata > Amphibia > Anura > Dicroglossidae > Nanorana > Nanorana parkeri. The sequence continues at coordinate 1,389,152 of NW_017306333.1, forward strand.
AACCAACTACAAAGAATCCAGCAGTGCTGAAAAGCAAGGAAGAAAGCCCTAGAAAAGAAGATGTTCAAATGGGCACATGTGTCTATAAGTGCAAAGATCAGAATTGTTCAAGCAATGATGTTCTCTGACAATCTCTATGGAAGTAAGAAAGATGCAAGCATGGAAAAGCATTGATGTCTTCTAAACTTCAGTGCTGGCAAAGAATTCTAAGAATCCTGTGGACAGCAAGGACAAAAAACGAATCCTTTAACAAATCAAACGAACCTTTCGCTAGAAGCCCCCCATATGACAAAACGGAAGCAGTGTTATTTGAAAGATATTATGAGAACCAACTCACTGAAAAGGCTACGCCAACAACTTATGTCTGTGAACAGAAAACCAACCCACCCGGCACCCGTTTTATACTGAGAACTACACCAGCAGCCATTGCTTTCAGAACCCTCCTCTGTATATTTCTATTGGAATGTTTTTTTTCCCTGGCAGACTTTAGTACTTAATTTAGTTAACTGACCTGCAACAAGCATATAGCAAGTGAGGTCATAACTCACACTTCTTGCTGGTCAGGATCTGATTCCGGTAGATCAGCATAACTAACAAGCAACTAGCATTGTGAAAAGAGGGTGATCAGCAATGACAGCCACCATATTCACTTAAAACCTTTAAAGAACTCTTGCCAAAAAATGTTTCTTAGCTCTTGCAGTGGAGCTACCCCTACACTGCAAGGGTTTAGTGCTTGTTTTCATCTAGGTGCAAAAGTAACAAAGTTATACTCAGCCGATCCTTGAAGCCTTTCTCCCCCTCCACTCCAGCGGTCTAAGGTCCCATGATTCATCAGGTCCAATATACTGTGAATTGGCCAGTGGAGACACAATGGGACATTCCATCACTGGAGCGGAGATGGATACAGGCTGGAGGTAGCACTGTAACACAGATACTTCTAGATAATTGCCAGCTTATTTTTGCATACCTTATTTTTCTTTTCTTTCCAATTCTTATGACAGTGGCCATTTTAACGAAGGGCAGGTTCCTAGATACCCCTTTACTTCCTGGAACTCTGGCACATTTAACTAGGAGATGTGACCATGCACATCATCTAAGGGGAGGAAAACGCCCTTCCCTGAGATCTCATGAGATTACAGATGAGATTTCCTAGCAATGCATTCCTGATGTAACCTTCCCAGGATGCAACGCTTGGTCACGATTACATTGTTTCATTAAAATGGCAGGCAGAATAAATAGAGAGGGTAAAATATAGAAATAAAACCGTGACAGAAGCCCTTACTTACCCTTCTGCATATCATCTAAAAGTTAAAAATAAAAATGAGGCTTTAGATACAAGGTTTGTCTGTCTTAGGGTGAATTTAGGGTGGATTTAACAGTTTCTTCCTAGAGTTAAATACTGTTACGGCTCCTCATAGAGTTAAGGTGCCCATACACCTTAAGGTGCCCATACACTGCACGATTCTCGTACGAGAATCGCGGGAAATCCCGCGATCGTACGAGAATCGTGCAGTGTGAATGAAGACGTGCGATCGTTTCTAATGTACGGTCGCACGTCTTTTGTCTAAGGAGCACGCTAGAAAACCAGCAAAGAATCTACGATTTTCAGCTGGTTTTTAGCATGCTCGGGAGACACTGCTGCCCGTTCAGCATTGCGGTCATCGGAAAGCCCACCCCTCAGGGGGGCGCGCTTGCGATGATCGCAAGTACGATCTGCCTGTCCAAGATAGGCAGATCGTAAGTTTTTTTAATTACTTTACAACCATCGCAAGACTAAGGTCTTGCGATGGTTGTAAAGTGTATGGCCACCTTTACAATTATCTGCAGATTTTCTGTGGTCAGATGGAAAAAGTGCAACAGATTGGCCCAGGTGGAGATTCCTCCATCCACACAGTGTAGATGTAGATGGAGGAATCTGTTGCACCTTTTTCTGCAGATAATTGTAAGGTGTATGGCCAGGTTTAGAAGACAGAGAGGGAGATTTATCAAAACTGGAGCAGACAAAATCTGGAGCAGCTGTGCATGGCAACCAATCAGCTTCTCTTTAACTTTCAAATCTTAACTGAACTGCAGAGAGAAGCCGATTGGTTGCCATGCACAGATGCTCCAGATTCTGTCTGCTCCAGTTTTGATAAATTCCCCTCACTGTGCTTTATTAAAATGAGTGCAGGCAATTGAAAGTTCTGACATCATTATCACTTTGATTCCTGGCACCAAGTGTGATCTTCAGACAAACTAAATACAGAAGTAAATATACATTTTTCATACGAAAGCCTGCAGAATTATCCTAATTTAATACCAACATGCAGAGTCTTACATTATGACATTAACCCGAATAAGACTGCTTCTCTTTACGGTCTGTTTACAGTAGTGTGAAGGGTCACTGGTGTGCGCTGTTAGGCCTGGTTCACACATATTGTCGCAGCTGAATAAAAAAAAAAATCCCATTCATTGTTATGGCCTCTGTTCACACCTGAGCCTTTTGTCGCAATAAGCATTTTCTTTTTGGCACATTACAGCTCGTTTTGTCTCCATAGAGTCTGCTCATAAAAACGCATGACTTAATGCATGTGCGGTTTACATGCAAAAACGTGCAGCAAAAATGTTTGTTTCTATGCCCAAAAACACTGTTGCCTAGGTGTGAATCAAGGCTGAAGGTGGCCATACACTCTACAACCATCGCAAGACTTTAGTCTTGCGATGGTTGTAAAGGGATTTAAAAAACGTACGATCTGCCTATCTTGGACAGGCAGATCGCACTCTCGATCATCGCAAGCCCGCTCTCCTGAGGGGCGGGCTTCCGATGACCGCAATGCTGAACGGGCAGTGTGCGCGTGCGCACACCGGCCCGTTCAGCATTTATCTTCCGAGCACCGTTCTAACCAGCCGAGAATTGTACGATTCCCGGCTGGTTTTCGAACATGCTGGTTCGACAGAAGACGTGCGACCGTACAGTAGAAACGGTCGCACGTCTCCGTTCACACTGCTCGATTATCGTACGAAAAACCGATCGCATACGATTATCGTACGATAATCGTGCAGTGTATGGGCACCTTTAGGAAGCGAGTACCTGTGTCGGTCTTCAAATGATCCCTGTGAAGCTCTTGAGGATCCTAGGCCAGGATTGTACACAGAGCCTTGACCTGTTCAAATTGGGATTAACCCCTTCGTGACTGACGACGTACAGTGTACGTCGCCAGCATCGGGGCTGTTTAAACAGACTTCCGGCGACTTTTGCCGCCGGGACTCTGTTTAAACTTGTAGAGCCGACTGTCGGCTTTACAACAGAAGCGATCCTGGCGACTTACCTGTCGCCAGATCGCTTCTGCGTCCCGAAGAAGGGGCCGCCCCCCCCCCGAAAGCCATGCTGCTCCCAGCACAAAGCCCAACCTAATCCCAAGTGCTTTGGAGTGCCATTGCAAATGCTTTTCTTTTCAAAATGAATGGCAACACAAGCCAACGATTTGCATTAGGTTGAAGGATCACAATGCACAGATGAGAAGCCAGCCCTAAATAATTCACTTAATACCAGTCCTTAGCCTCAGCTCTCTCTCTTCCTGTGCAAAGCCTCATGGAGAATCCTTAAGGTCCCCACACACCTTACGATAATCGCGGAAATCCCGCGATCGTACGATTATCGTAAGGTGTGTGGAAGCCATGCGACCTCTACTACTGTAAGGTCGCACGACTTTAAACTTACGAACATGTTTCAAAACCTGCCGAGCATCGCGTACAAACTTCTGTGGTTTTATTCGGGGAAACTCCATTCATTCCACAATCAACATGTTAAAATAAAACAGGGTTTCGAGGGACATTTGTCAAGTGTCTGATGGCATTATCGGGTGGTAAAGACAGATCTTTTGTTCGGAAATGTAGTGTACGGCCAGCTTTATGTACACTAGTCCTAATAAAAGGAATGGCAGGCAACTTGTGATGGCTGCTTTTATTCAGCTTTTATACTTTGAAAAGTTTAACTCACTAACATGTTTACTTTAAAACATGAAAAAGTTTTGGCCTCACATGACAAAAACATTTAAAGCACACCACAGCTTCCAATTACTTACTGGGTTCCGCATGAAGCCGGTTTTAGTGGCCAGGCCTAACTAGCTTGTGTGCAATTCCACTCATTAAGAAGGCCCACTTATCCAATAGCCTGACATTCCCCTCCATTGAACACACACCAGGAAGCCTTGGAGACTAGTACAAACAGATAAAGTACACACGATCTCTCCTTTGTACTGGTAATGGCGTCACATACTGTTCCAAGCTTATCTAAATGTTTCTGGAAAAAGCAACGCAACATCTGTCTATTCCCATTAGCAGTGCAGACGTAATAACCAATATAACAATATTGATCTAAGTAGTCAAAGTGGACAGAAAGAGCAACACACACTAGTTGTGTAACAGAACACCTATGGTACATGGCAGCAAGTAACAAGTGCATGAGTGAAACTTTCCATATTCTGTTGATATTTGTATTTTAAAAAAATGACATACGAGACTGAAGAGTCGAGGACATTTACAAGTTCAAAAATGTGCTTATATTCAAAGATTCTGCATTAAAAATAAAACAAACATTCTCACACAAATTATCTAAACCTCCACAAAGGACTGCAGGCAGGTAGGTCTGACCACTGTTATGATGAAACCAAAATACGTATAATCAAGGCCCGGTTCACACCTAGGTGGCATTGTTTTTGCGTGTTTAAACACACATGTTTAGCGTGCGGTTATTGCGGGTTTGGCACATTTTAAACACGCGTGAAACGGGGCGCACATGAAGACGTTCGTTTTGACTGGCAGCGTAAGAAACACTGCAGTCAATGGACAAACACGCGCACGAAAATGTGCAACATGCTTCTGCCGCGCATTTCCTGGCGTTTCCATTGAAGTCTATGGGGGGGAAATGAGCTTCAAAACTGCCAAAAGAACTTGTACTTTTTTTTCGTTTTCCTGCTCAGGTGTGAACAAGGGCATGGAAATCATGAGATTTCTTGTGTAGGGCATTTAAAAACACCTAGGTGTAAACAAGACCTTACTGTAAACATTATAGCTCAGCAACAAGAAGTCTTATACACAATTACTGTATGCTAAAAGCATACCTAAAGCCAGTCACTACAATCTTATATAAAGGTGTTAATGTAATCTCAAACGTTGTTCTCAATACAGGCAGTCCTCGGGTTACATACAAGATAGGGACTGTAGGTTTGTACTTAAGTTGAATTTGTATGCAAGTCGGAACAGGTAAATTTTAAAGTGCAACTCCAGCCAAAATTTTTTTTTTTTTCAGTTTTGGATATCATAAGGAAGGGTGAAGTTGGTTTTGCTGTCTGTTCCTGGTGTTCAGAAGATTATAAAATAATTAAAAAAATGTTTTATTTAAAATGACACACCAAAAAAGTTTTTCTATTTTTATAAAAAATGTTTTTATTTGTTTGCATTTTTAAATTTGTATTTAACTTTTTTTTTTAATTTTTTGTCTTTTTAAACTTTTTTTAATTTGAATGCTCTGAGCAATAGCCAGACTGCTATTGGCTATTGCAAATTGCAATAGCCGGCTGGCTATTGCAACTGCCTGCTGTCAATCAGCAGAGGAGGGGCCTGAAGGAGAAAGTTCTCTATCAGGTACTCCCATGCTGATTGACAGCAGGCAGTGGGCGGGTGCAATAGCCAGCTTGCTATTGGCTATTGCATTTTACTATATCCAATAGCAGGCTGGGTGTGGCTCCCAGCCTGCAGATGAAGAGGAGGCAGGGGGGCGGGGCAGAGGAGCTGCGGCTGGACGGGGAGTGGAGGATCGTCCGGAACGGGGAAGAGAAGCCGACGGACTGGACCAGGGGAAGAGGAGGCCGGGACAGCAGCGGCGGTACGCGGGGCAGTGGTGCAATGCAGCGGTCTGCGTCCCCGCTGCCTCCGCCAACACAGGCGGGGAGAGCAGCGCGGATTTGAAGGGACACAGGACGCTGCAGCCACAGTTCTCCTAAATGTACCGGCAGCCGCCGGTACATTTAGGAGAACTGTGGACCCCGGTTCGTAAGTACGGATAGTCCGTAGTGAAAACAATATTTTATGGGAAAAATGTTTCATACACAGCGTTTTAGCAAATTAAACGTCATCCAGTTCTGCTCACTCTAACACAGCTGCCCTACCCACTAGTCCTTAAAGTGGACCTTTATCCCCTTTCATTAAAAATCCCATTAGCATGCAACTCTGCATGCTGATATTAACTCATCTTACACTCAGTAGTTAAAGGAGAACAATGAGGTGAAATAGTATAGGATAGTTGGAGCCGACCTGTGACAAAGAAGCTGTCGCACATCTATTGATCGGAAGGTGAGCAAACACATACCGTCGCTCGCTCGCTTTCCGATCATCTCACTGCACTGTGTCATTCACTGCTCCCCGCAGGGATTCCCCCCCCCCCCTCCGATCCTCCAGCGCTGAGTGGAGAAATGGAAGGGGGGGGCACACCCGGCTCTGCCTTGAGACAGAGCCAGCTGTCAAATCAGCCAGCTGGTTGGATATTGACAGTATTGTCGGGATCCGTCCCGGCTGCAGCGCTCTCAGTATATTGCGGGCAATAGCCGGCTATATACTGAGCTTTGGGTCACGGGAGGAGGTTAGTATATGTCCTCACTTGACCCTAAAGAGGACTATGGGAAAAATACTTACCCCATAGTTCTCTTTTAAACATTTTTTGCTTTTACTTAATTTTTTCCTCTTCCTGGTCCTCTTAGGCATTAGTGATGTAATCTTGGACTCACAGATGCATCCTGGGAAGGCTACATCACAATGCATTGCTGGGAAAACTCCCGTGTAAACTGCAAAATCCCACAGGATCTCAAGGAAAGGCATTTTTCCCTCCTGAGATGATGTGCAATGTCACATGTCCCAGTCACATGTGCCAGATTTCCAGGAAGTAAAAGGGAGATCGATTAATCTGCCCTTAGTGAAAATGCCCACTGTGAGAAGAATGGAGAGGGAAAGAAAAAGAAGGTATGGAAAGAATAAAAAGGCTGCGATTATCTAGGAGGTATCTGTAGATTGTCATTACTAAGCATTTCTAAAGCTGTCATTCTTGTAATTTCCTTGTTGAAGTTCCTCTTAAGTGATTTAGAGCAAATATTACCCTGATACAAAATATTAGAAAAAAAAAAAACCTGTAAAATAACTTATTGAGCCAGATTCTTCTTATGGATTCTAGTCCAGACACCAGACAAAGACTGGCATTCCCAAAGCTGGAAGGATAGGAGCGTTCCCCCCAACCACATTTATAAGCGACTATTAATCCCTGGTATGACATTATCATCAGCAGCTGCTTTGGAAATACATTGAGTAGTTACCGAGAATGACAATTCTGTTGCTAGTTCCAAACGCCACATAAAAAATAAATCAGTTGCTCAGCAACCGGGTTACACATTGCTGGAATTGCTTCAACAGACCTTCTACTGACAGCAGTTCAATGATTCCAAGTAACAAAAACACCAAGGAGGTGGATTCTGTACCTGCTGCAACTGGCTTGTCTGACATGGTCCCTTAAGACAAAAGGTGACAACCCATGAGATGTTTAGAGCTATCTGGGTACAAATTGTGGTGGTTAACAAACAGCAAGCTTGACCAATATAGGTTCTGAGTCTTTTTCACATTGATTTGTACATCATCAAAATCCAACCGATCAGGCAGTATTGATTTTAGCGAGCCAATATAGGACTTGCAAATACACACAATCCAGAAGCAAGACCTTTTAATGTAACACAGCAGCATTATTAGCCATATATAGGCAACCTGACAGTCACCAAGAGCAAGGAGTCTAAACTTTCTTTTCCAGCACCCTCTCCCATTAACATTTAACTGGCTGTGCAAGAGCTAACAGAACTCTGTGCCAGAACAAACAGACATGAGGCATCTGACAGAAGAAAGAACAGAGCTAACTATAAAACAAAGACAACCATTTTTTCCCCCTTCACGTCTCCAGCAGCTTTAGATTTACAGCAATATCTGCAAAACTGCTACACGTTGCAAAACAAAAGCTTTCTGTACTTTTTCACTTTGTCCTACTTTAACTGCTCAATTTGAGCTGTTTCACTAAGCGGATAACGGCAGAATCAGTAGAGAGATTCAGGATGGAAATCTAAGAAGGAAAATTACAAGAGCTAAAAACAACCTCTTTTTTTCAAATGTTTTTTTTATCAGTTAGGTGCTGCTTTCAGTTTTCTCATTTCCAGGTGTTCCTGAGGACGTCGCTACTGACGAAACATTAGACGAGCTGTGGACGCGCTGTTCGGAGAGACTAAAAGGTGCCCATACACCTTAATCGTATGCGATCGACTTTTCGAACGACAATCGTACGTGTGAATAGAGTGCCCGAACCGACATTACTGTACAATCGTATGACTTTTGGCGGTCAAGCATGTTTGAAAACTTTGCTCGATCGTACCGGCAAAAGTCGTACGATCTACACTGCGCATGCGGGAACGAAAATACCACAAATCAATTACCGCATTTCGTCCAGGTGCTTCTCGTTAATTACGGCTAAATTAATCTTGCGATCATCAGGGCAGGATGGGGCTGTCATACGAAAATCGTACGACTATTCGATCGGACGATAAGTTTCGTCCGATAATCGTAAGGTGTATGGGCACCTTTAGAGATAAATATGGCCCCCTATTGAGGTAAACAAACAACTCTGAGTATATGGGTTGTTTTCATTTGCTCATTTAATAAAGGATATTTTACACTGAGATCTCTCCTTCACTTTTCCCTCATTCAATGCGTGCGGAGTAATATGTACAATGAGGAATTATGTCAGCGAGGAGATCTGGAGAGTACTGTCTTCGCTTGAGGCCCTGAATCAGCGCATAAGACCTTCTTATTTAAAAGGTCACATATCATTTGGCGAGTGTCTGCCCATAAGGGTTAGGGGTTTTTCCCACAGAGGTTTTCATCTTAGTGGAAGTTCACAAGTCCAGTTATATTTTGGAGTGCAACTGATTCATGATACAAGGCCTGCACTGTATCCACAGGCACTAGTTCAATGCTTGTTCCACCCGAAGGCGGCCAGGCTGGGTGACATTGGGGACATGTTTAGCAGGTTCTTAATTCCAATTAAAGGGGAAGCAGCACATATCAAGGTCTTTGAGGATTGAAAAAATGAAAAGAACAGATCACACAGGATAGCCTAACAAGAGCAAACTGTTGTGTGTGGTCACAGAACAGGTCAGGCTCATACATTGTGGTCATTCCATTTTTCTCCATATACATTTTTATCATAGCCCTGACATAAGTCCAATAAATTTGTAATCGTAAAAGAAAAATCTTACCAGTGCAGACTTTCCAACACCACCCGACCCAAGGACAACCAGCTTGTATTCACGCATGGTGCAGGCTTTGTGTCAACCAACTCCACACCTAGAAAACAAAAAGGAGCATTAGATCAAATTTAATTATAGCATAACTACAACAGTACTAAATATTCAAGAATATAAACAGGTTTCTCGGAGTAAAAGACAAAAATCACATCAAGAACTAAAATCTAAGTCAATGCTAGAAAGCCCACCAAGGTATAAGGGGTGCTACAGAGGCCTACAGTATGTCTACTAGTCTCGGGCACTGGTGTTGTGGTCTCTTTTTTTAGGGACTCCTCTTAAAGTACTTATTCCTCAATACAAAAAATTATTATTACTATAAAACCCCATAATACTTAGCGAATTGCCTATTGAGTAATTAACGATTTGATCTGTAATATAAATAAAAAGCTGTGACTTCAGCTAGAACATAACGTGTGATGATGATGAGGTCTGACAACTTAAAAATGTGTGATGAGAATGGGTCATATTGCACACAGTGCCACTCTCATTTGCAGAAAATCAAACCCTACTTAGGATCTGGAAAATACTTTTATTGGCCTGGTCATAAATTGCCGTTATAAACTGGTCATAAAACAGTCTAGTCCAATACACATCTATGTCAGCTGAGGAAGGGGACTGCTTCCGCAAAATGCATCTGAATTCCGTTACAGTCCTGTCGGGGTGTGGCAACGAGTGGTTTACACTCGTCGTACAGCTCGTTCACACTAGCTGCCTGCTAAAACGTGACATGCTACTAGCGTTTGCTAGGTGGCAGCAGTGAACTGCTGTGGCTTAAGTTGTTAAAACGCAAGGCACTATTTACTTTTTTCTTTCTTAACTTTATTTGGAGTGTAGAAAGTATACACTCCATCCAGGTCTCTGCTGGCAGTGCTTTACACTGTGGTTTGGTGCGGTGACATCTGGGGGCATCCAGTGTGCTGCTGAAAAATGTAGTAGGTCTGCATTTTATTGTAGCCCACAGCACTGCACTTGGTCACTCCCACGTTGTAGTGTAAAAGCAATTGTATTCCAAGTGCCCTAAGGCCTTGTTCACACCAGATGCAGTGCATTCCGGCCTGATTCTGGGGCAGGGGGGGGCGTGTCGGTCTATTAAAGTGAATGGCACTGTAGCCACGCCCTCTGGCTGCAATGCGATCGGCCGCACGGGATCGCAAGGCACATTTTGCCTGAGGTCCGAAAAAAATTGTGGTTGCAGCATTTTTTTTCGGACCGGACATAATGTGCCTTGGGATCCCGTGTGGCCGGAGGCCGTGGCTACGGTGCCATTAACTTCAATGGACTGACACATCCCCTCCTGCTCCACAAAAAAGTGAGCCAGCCGCAAAGCGCGGCAGTGTGTTCTGGCCAGAATGCAATGCATCTGGTGTGAACGAGGCCTGAGAGTTGGTTGGTCCGGTGCGGGAAAAAAAAAACAAACACTCACTGCATAGTACAAATGGGCCTTTAAAAAAAGGTCAGAATTCCAAAATCAGATTCTGCGAATGGTGCATCTTTCTTTTAAAGCACAAAGCAGCAGTTGCTGTGCGTGTATCCACATGGTTAACTGCGGAGTTAACCTGCCCCAGTGACTATCATTCTAACTCTGCTGGTGCTTAGGTTGTTATCCCCTGAGGAAAATCTCTGTACAGGGCGAGGCTAAGAAAGTAATACATCACAATACGGACTACAGCTTTACTTTCTGCCTTTTCAGTTTGTAACGGCATCAAAACGTCGGCAGCATCATTTATGTAAAGCAGCTTACAACAAATTCAGAAATGTACATTACCGGAATACGTCTTACTGTAATATAGTTATTTAAAAAAAAAAAAAAACTTCCTGTCAGCTGATAATTTCTTGTGCTACATTGAGTTACGCTGTTCTCAGCTATCTTTGCTGTCTGTGTATCTGTATCTGTATCTATCTGTGGGAAGAGGAAAAGGGGAGGTTATTACAGTGCTGTCTTAGGATGACAACGCTGCTTCTCCACAGATACAGTACGGTGAATGAGTGTGGGAACCCTAGGACAGGAAATGGGTTACTGGCAGGATCACCAGGTTAAAATAAATAAAAAAGCCTAAAAAATGCTACTGCCACCCCAACTAAGGACCAATTACCTGCAACACTATCTTTTCCATCCTGGGTGTAGCCATGCTTTTTATTTATTTTAATACCACTTACTGCTGTGTCAAGTGCAGCAAGGATCAGAATTAGTAGCAGGTTGTAAACTAGTTGTTTATAAATTGAGAAGTCTTAGGCTTGTTCACACCAAATGCAGACCAGATCTGCATGAGTTTCTGCACACGCAGTGCAGTGTGTTATACCGCTTTTTTGATGCGTTCCGGGCCGTTTTTGGTTAAAAAAAAATATTTTTTGTTTAAAATTGGGTTTCAGTGCGTCCCAGGGCGCTTGCACATGTTTTTGATGCGTTTGCATGCGTTCCAGAGCAGGAAAAATAGGGCTTGCTGCAGTTTTTTTACATGCTCTGGAACAGAACACTGCGGTGTGAACTAGAGCCCAAAATACCATTGGATGCAGTTTTGATCTGTAACTGCTCTGCAACGAGCTTGGTGTGAACTAGCCCTGGATTTTTTTGTTTGTAATGTGGGTCATGTTTGACTGTGCAGAATGCAGACCTTATACATGTGGAAAAAAAAAAAAAGAAAGAAGAAGAAAGCAAAAATCTAAACTATATCAAGCTAAATCTGATACGGTACCACACAAACGCTTGCTACACAAGCTGAGGGCTATGGGCATAGATTGGGTGGTGTGTACGTGGATAGAGAACTGGCTACGGGAACGGGTCCAGAGGGTATCTGTAAATGGCACCTTTTCAGACTGGGCTAGTGTAATGAGCGGTGTGCCTCAGGGTTCTGTGCTGGGTCCCATATTGTTCAACTTATTTATTAATGACATCGGGGAGGGTGTTAACAGCGATATTTCCGTGTTTGCGGATGACACCAAAATTGGGAGGGTAATAGACACGGACTTAGACATTATAACATTACAGGAGGACCTGGATAAAATAGGGGAGTGGGCATTAATGTGGCAGATGAGGTTTAATGTCGATAAATGCAAAGTAATGCACTTTGGAATTAAAAATAAACAAATGGGTTATACAATTATGGGTATGCCGCTAGGGAAGTCAGAAATGGAGAAGGATTTGGGGGTCATTGTAGACCACAAACTGAAAGGTAGTTTGCAGTGCCAGGCTGCTGTAAACAAAGCTAGCAGGGTCTTGTCCTGTATTAAAAAGGGGATGTATTGCAGGGACAAGTCTATAATTTTGCCACTTTATAGATCATTGGTTCGACCTCATCTGGAGTACGCGGTCCAGTTCTGGTCACCAGTACTAAGAAAAGATGTCCTTGAGTTGGAAAAAGTCCAGCGGAGGGCAACCAAACTAATTAGGGGTATGGAGGACCAGAGCTACGAGACAAGGCTACTAAATTTAAACATGTTCACATTGGAGGTGAGGAGATTAAGGGGGGATATGATCTCCATGTACAAAATGTTCAATGGTGGTAGCAACATTAGCGATAAACTGTTTAAAATTAACTCCGTTACAAAAACTAGAGGCCACCACCTAAAATTGGTGGAAAAAAAATTCCAGCACAAGGGGCGAAGGGGGTTCTTCACAGTAAGATCAGTTAGGGTCTGGAACTCACTGCCACAGACAGTGATTTCAGCAAAGAATGTGGAATTGTTCAAGAAACTTTTGGACGATTTCTTAAGGGACCGTAATATACAGGTGTACAGGTACTCCTAGAATGAGATCCTAATAGGTTGGACTTGATGGACTAATGTCTTTATTCAACCTCAAATACTATGTAACTATGTAACTATGTAAATCGAAAACACAATTTTACTTTAAGCAGAACAAAAAAAAAGGAAGTTCCCATGTAAGAATGTCCCATATTGCAACACCTATGATGAAATATATAAAACGTTCCTTGGTAAAACTACATTCACACTGGCCTCCTACGTTTGGGGCGTGTGTAAATACACACACACACACACACACACACACACACACTTAACTGGGAATTATAAACGACATTTTGCTTCCCAGGTCAATTTCTCCTGCATTTTTGTAATTGTATTTACATGCGTTTGCATGCAGAGTACCTAAACTTCCCCTGAATGCACAAAATTCTGTTTCGTCTACATGAAGCTAAACTAGATGCACCTAAATGCAGGTAAAAAGGTACAGTGTGAATTATACCATATACAATCATTACATGCACGCATGTGTATTTAAAAATGAGCCCAAAAACGTTTAAAAGGTGTCATTGCAGGTGTGAACGAGGCCTAAGAGCACAACAAACGTTTGCTTGGTATAACGAAGTTATATAAATGTCAGAACTGAAAACACAGGGAACTCAAGCTACCTGCTTAGGGCTTCTGTTTTCTATCAGGGCACTGCTGATTTCCTTTAGTAATCTTGGACCTTCAGCTACTTGACTGTTTGTAACGCAGGAAACATTTCCCACAAACATCTACTGTGGGTTCCTTACTGTCTCGCATCAGATAATGCCTGATGCATCAAACTGAACAAAGAGGTTTCTTAAGCTGGCCATACATTATGTGAATTTCGCCTGGTCCTTCAGGAACTGGGCGAAGTTTGAACAGTGGGTGCTGCTGGTCGCCACCATTTCAGCCAGCAATCCTCAATCAGCTGATCGAAGGAGCCAGTCAGAAAATCTACAAATGAACAGAGCCGGGAGCCAACGAGCGACCTGTGCTGCTGTCGCAATACATTGCAAACAGTGGGGACTCCTCGATCAACACTCATAAGCGTTCATGGAGGAATGTGTTCTCTTTTCTTTGTTCAGCCATAAGACCAGCTTTATAGTCACTAAATAGATTCAAACCGGCCACATGAATTTGATCAGCCATACATCAAGCAGAGAGTAAGACAGCATGTAGTTTAGGAGGCAGACCAAGTTTCAAGTCCGGCAACAATGGATTACATAAAATGGTAGCCAAACGCACTAAAAGGCAACAACTTCACTGCAAGGCAATAAAATACTCTGCATTCCCAAAAAAGGGTCCAGTGTGGTTTTGGCTTAGCTAGCAAACCATTCAAAATGGGTGCTGTTAAAAACATCACAAGCTGCCTAAAACAATACTGTTGTAATATTCAATATTAGACCCCAAATCCAACAAACTAAACTTTTATTTCTATTTCGACACCAACTGAGCAAGGATAAAATCAAACTAGCAGGTCGAAATGCATTGAACGTTATTGAAGTGAAGTTTTATCTGCTGGATTTGGGATGTGGTCATCTTGTTTCCTAAATTACAGACAGTGCAGAAGAACATGGACTGTGCACTCACAGCGTGGATGCAGAGACAGCATATTGGGTAAGCTGGCCTTTGTGGATATAGTGGTAGCTCCTGAAAAATGTGCATGATAGCTTTAAAAAGGGAAGTTTTTTTTTGAGTATGAAACATAATTTTTTTGCATAAGCAAACCACTGAAGTCAGCGATAGATGTGAAAAGTGTGTAATTTTTGCTCTTGTAGGCACCAAAATAAAGCATATCTATATTCTGTAGATTAGTGGCTCTCAACTAGTGGGTCGCTTGAGGTGTGGTGGGTGTATTGGTCACCAGGGAGCTCCATCCATACGTGCATTGCTTACAGCTCCCTCACATGCCTGGACCGGAGTGACATCACATTCTTGTGCCTGGGACCTTTACAGGGTACGCAAGGGAGCTGTACAAACAATGCACATATGGATGGAGCTCCATCACAGCACAGCAGCCCCACTGGACTCCAGGCTTATGATTAGAGAGCTGTAACAACTAAATCGAAGTAGTCGATTTAAAATCTACTATGGAAAACGTTGTCAATATTTTCCATCATCGATTAGTCGGCTATCGATTTAGTTTACCCTGCTCGAGGCTCCACACATGACCCTAGCTGCTCACCAGACACGCCTCTTCTTTCTTTTCTCTCTCCTTTTCTCCCCACTCTGAGCTCCCTGATACGCTGCTGTCCGTCAACGATCAAGGAGGAACGGCCCCCGACAGGCCCACGATCTCGCATCTAAAAGCAAGATTGCCAAAACCCTCTACCCAATTGTTTTTTTTTTATGTATTGCTGTGGGAACTGTTGTATTCTCTATTGCTGATGGTACATTGCGCTTTATATGTACCATCACCTATAGAGGAATACAAATCAAAGCAATACAATATACACTGTATGTATATTGTATTGCTGGGATTTGTTGTATTCCTCTCTAGCTGGTGGTATATTCTGCATTGTGCTGTATAATCATTATACAGCGCAATGCAGAATACCACCAGCTAGAGAGGAATACAACAAATCCCAGCCAGCAAGAATACATTATACAGCGGCGCAATGCACACAGAATACCACTAGCTATAGAGGAATACAACAAATCCCAGCAAATGCATTATACAGCGCAATGCAGAATACCACCAGTTATAATGCACTATTGCTGGGATGTGTTGTATTCCTCTATAGCTGGTGGTATTCTGTATTGCGCTGTATAATGTACTATTGCTGGGGTTTGTAGTCCTCTATAGCCAGTGCCATTCTGCATTCATTGCTGTATAATTTTACACTTTCCATTTGATATATTGCACACCACACTTTATTTTTACTTCCACCGCTCCAAGCTTGCTACCATGATGGACTACAATCTCAATACAAACTAGTAGTCCATCACTGGAGCCATTTTATTAATCCGATTATTAAAACTTAATAAAATCGGCTAAATAAATCGATTTTGAAAATAACTGTTAGCTGCAGCCCTAATGATGATCCACTCCAGTTCTCATAAAGGTAGGGAGACTGGAAGGATCTTAAAAAATATAATATAATAAATATAAATATATATATATATATATAAACGTTTTGGAGTATGTATGAGAATGTCTGTGGTTGTGTGTGTCTGTCGGTGTTTTTTAAGTCCTGTACGATTAACACACTGTACCACGCAATCGCACCTACCTTCTGGTGCGGGAGGGTGCATTGCGATTCATTTGAATGTCATCCTAAATGCACCTCTCGCCGACAGTTTTATCGCCCACACGGCAATGCCGTATGTTCCAGTGCAGAGCAACTTGGGTCATGACTTAATGACCAAGGACAAATGTGGGTCTTGAAGTCACACAGGCTGAGAACAACAACTGTAGATTGTGGGTCTGAAGTAAGAAAAGAATCATGCTTATAAATTGATACAGCTTGTGTTGTCACAAAACTAGTTACCGTATGTACTCAAGTATAAACAGAGTTTTTCAGCCCATTTTTTTTTTTGCTGAAAAGTGCCCCCCTCGGCTTATACTCGAGTCAGCGTCTCGAGCTGGTCAGGTTTCTTCTTACTTACCTCGCCGAGCGTCGCGGCACTGCTGCTCCGGTGGGCGGCGCTCCGAGCGGGGTCATCTGGCAGTCTCCGGGTCCTAATTTAGGTGGCCGGAAAAAGTGTATTTTCACTTTTGCAGCCAAAATGTGATAACTATTTTATATTTGTTACATGCTTATCATTCACATAGCACAATTAAAAATAATAAATCCTCTAAACTGAATTTCGCCCTGCAATGCAAGGGAGTGGGGAGATTAAGCTGAACTTCTACTGAGCCTTTGTCTTAACGTGCACTTCCACTTTTGCGGTCAAATTAGCAAACTAAGCGTTAGATTGTAGTCCATCGCAGGAGGTAGCATGGAGTGGTGACTACTTTACAAGACACACAGGGACCATGGGGAACAAAAGTAGCCACCCTCCAGAAGGATGGACAGTGTCAGCACCAATTTTAGAGATGATTTGAGGATCTACAGCCGAGTGATACGCAAATAAGATAAATTTTTTGTTAATAGTTAAGGTACTTGAATGCATTTGGAAGATTTAAAAGGAACTTTACCCTCATCTTTGAATTGACAACAAGTACACTATAAGAAATGTTTAGTAATGTTAATCTACAAACAGATACTTATGGATAGTTACAGGCTTTCTATTCTTTGCATACTTTATTTTTCTATTCCTACCCATTCTTCTGACAGTGGCCAATTTTACTAAGGGCAGAGTAATGCATCTCCCATTACCACCTTCCTACTGTTGCACATGTGCCTATGACATGTGACCATGCACATCATCTAAGGGGAAGAAAATGCTTTTCCCTGAGATCTCATGAGACTACAGAAGAGATTTCCCAGCAATGCTCTGCTGATTTAACCTTCCCAGAGTGCAAAGCTTGGGCACGATTACATCACTAATGCACAAGAGAACCTGGAAGTGGAAAAACAATAAGTGAAAGAAAAATAGGTTTAGCTTATGAATACAAGATGATTTCTTATCACCATGAAGTGCTACATGCTGAGGTGATTTTTAGTGAAAGGAGGTATAGGTCCCTTTTTACTCCAGAGTTTGTTTTATGGTCATAATATGTTTAACTATCATAAAAGTCCCATTACCCAAGTTAGAAAAAGATAAGGTAGGTCAATTAAGTCAAAATACAGAATGTGTTACTAAATCTATTAAAAATGTATAAAGTAAATGTAGAATTGGCACATGGCTGATAAATGTTTATCACCAACAAAATGCGGCAAACTAAAAAAATGGAAAATAACCGCAGAAGCTGGTGTGTAAGTCTTTTATAGAGAGATTTAAGATGCATTTTTCACTTAAGAGAATTATAACAAAAGAAATAGAGCGAGTGCTCAGGAAGAACAGGGCAAAGATGGCAATAAAGAAATTTCAGAAGCTGCATGATGACTCAGCTCAACAGAACACATTTTATTGTTGCAGCAGGGTAGATTTACTTGATTGTGTAGCAACTCTCCTTTAACCCCTCGAGTCCCAGCCGCCATTTTAAAATGACACTGGGATAGTTGCTGTGGGTTCCAGAGCCATTTTAGGACTCCACTAGTGCTGGAACTGCTCACTGTCTGTGATGCTACAGCTCGCGGTATACTGAGACCGCCGCAGCCGGGACGGATCCCGACATTACTGTCGAGATCCACCCAGCTGCTTGATTGACAGCTGGCTCTGCCTATATAGAGGCAGAGCCAGCTGTACCTGCCCCCTCCCCCGTCCGTTCCTCCACTCAGCACTGGAGGATCGGAGTGGGGAGGGGGGAATCCCTGCAGGGAGCCGTGAGCGACAGTCACAGCTCTCTGCAGGGCCAGGATCAAGAAGTGAGCGAGCGACTATGTGTTCGCTCACTTCCCGATGTATTGAGCCGACGTGTGGCAGTTTCATTGTCACACGTCGGCTCGAACTATGAGGTTGAGTGAAAATCACACCTCATACGGTAGTTCTCCTTTAAAGCAGCAGAAGAAAGACACATTGTGCTTAGTTCCCTTTGACATCAGAAGATCTCCAGCAGTGCCATCAGCACCAACTTGGAGGACCCAGGTACACCCATCTCAAGTCCAGAGAAGTCTGGCCAGAAGTGGTCTTCATGGAAAATTTGCAACCAAAAAGCCATACCTTCGAAGTGTAAACAAGGCCAAGTGACTAAACTATGCACGAAAACATAGGAACTGGGGTCCAAGGAAATGGCAGCAGGTATCTCTGTCCTGTAAGAGCTGGAGATCTTAGGCTATGTCCACACAGAAGATGTTACTCCAGGTATTGTTACACAGTTTTCCTGCACCTTTTCAGCAGGAAAGAATGTTATAAGAAGCAATGAATGTCAAATGATCAGCATAGTGTTTGGTGGAATGAATCCTGCATGCAATGTAAAAGGATGGGTAGGCACTGAGCCATTAAGGTGCCCATACACTGCACGATTCTCGTACGAGAATCGCGGGAAATCCTGCGATCGTGCGAGAATCGTGCAGTGTATGGAAGGCGTGCGACCGTTTCTACTGTACGGTCGCACGTCTTCCGTCGAACCAGCAGGCTAGAAAACCCGCCGGGAATCGTACGATTCTCGCCGAGTTAGTGGCCTGCTGGTTCGACAACTGCCGAACGGGCCGGTGTGCGCACGTGCACACTGCCCGTTTGCAGTCATCGGAAGCCTGCCCCTCATTACAGTCATCGGAAGCCCGCCCCTCAGGGGGGCGGGCTTGCGATGATCGCAAGTATGATCTGCCTGTCCAAGATGGGCAGATCGTGCGTTTTTTTTAAGTACTTTACAACCCTCGCAAGACAAAAGTCTTGCGAGGGTTGTAAAGTGTATGGCCACCTTTAGACACTATACTCCCTTTCAGAGCAGGTGTTGATGGTGTGAATAGGTGTGAAAGGGGGTCACTAATGTACATAACCAAATCTAACCCATGCAACAAACTGAGATTAAAAAAAAAATGTAGATTGTGAGTGTGACAACTGACCACAAGCAGATACACTGCCAGATGCAGTATTTATTCAACCACATTTAGTTTCCTGCATGTTAGATATCAGAGTGGATAACAAACAGTATTTTACAATTCTTTGTTTATATCAGCCTGATGGCAGCAGGGAAAAAAGTTTACTTTCTTTACACGGGGCAATTGCTTTCTATGAAAGAGAATACTACCCCCAGGTGCACCATATTGGGGAGATTACCAACTTCACCACAAAGCAAGACAGTGCACAAGAGAGGCAACAACACAAATTATAAGACACTGTCCCACCAACCATGCCACTGATAGTCTTTGCTCCGTTGCAGGGCTACAGGGGCAGGTTTATCAGATGCCTGGTGCTCAGCGGAGCACTGTGTGGTCAGCGGTATAGTTGAGGATTAACCCTTTTCTTTACAGGGCTGAAGAGGGCTTCCATTTTAGTTTTTTTTAAATTAAGCAACAAAACAAAAAAGGTAACTTGATTCTCAACATTTAAAAAAAAAATGTATGTATACTAGAGATGCACCAATACTGTTTTTTCGGTATGGAGTATGAGTACCGATATTTCCAGGAGCATGGAGCCAGCTTCCTGGTCAGTCAGCATTGAGCCAGTCAAACAGCATGGGTCTGGCTTCCCGTGCCAATCAGGAAACTGGGGGGTGGGTCATTACCCGCCGTCCTGCTTCCTGATTGGCCTGGAAGCTAGTTCTATGTTCCCTCGTGGCACTGCCGGTAAGAGGAAATCTCCCTCTGATCGGAATTTCCGCTATCAGGGGTAAGCATCGGAGCATTTGGGCGAGTACGAGCATTTGGAGCGAGCTTGGAGCGGTGGCTACTTTAGAACACACAATGGGACCATGGGGAACAAAAGTAGCCACCCTCTAGAAGGAAGGACAGTGGCAGCACCAATTCAGAGATAATTTGAGGATATACAGCAGAGTGATGCACAAATAAGATACATTTTTGTTATTAGTTAAGGTACTTGAATGCATTTTTAAGGTTTAAAGTGAGAGTAAAGGAGAAATCCCCCCCCCACAATGAAAGAATTTACCTTAAATTATGCCTCTTGAGCCGATCATCATCTTCTTTTCTGTAGTTTTGAGCTGTCCCTCCAGCGCTAACTCCTCTCTCTCCCTGGGACTCCCTGTCCCATGGTGTCTGTGCGGGTGCATGCTGCTCCATAGAGACTTACCTTGCGTCTCTCCTCATCTCCCGGCCAAAGATCTGAACTGTGCATGCGCCCACCCCAAGTTCGTTTGCGGCCGCCCGAGACTCTTCAGATGTTCGGACGGGAGCATACGGCGAACACACAGGTAAGTTTAAACCTTTTTGAAAAGTTTTTTTTAATGTTTTTGCATATATCTAATGCTTGCTAGCAGTAGATGTATGCAAAAAACACTGAGGGTTTAATAATCCTTTAACTCCTGAGTTTAGTGTCACTTTAAATAATATACCATTGAATATGGTATAAATATACTGCTTCATATGGTATACATATACCACTGAAAGCACTTTTGTGCAAATAAAAAAAACCCTGTTGACCCTCCATACAATTTTGTGAGCATATAACCTCCTGTGCTGCACTTGTATCAGTTACCACTGTCCCTGACTATCTCTGTAATGAGAAGGGGATGTGTTCTGTAGTGCTGACCCCGGGTAACAAAGCTACTTCAACACATACAATACAGTGAGTAAGCAGTAAGCCTAGGACAGGAAGGGTGTTATCTGCAGGATCACAAGCTGAAAAGAAAAAGAAGTCTGGAAAAAGAAAACCAACGCAACCACCACTGGTAAGCTGCAATATATAAAAGGCCTGCATTTGGCTTAAGATGCTCTTTAGAGGAGAACTATGAGGTGAGTGAATTACACTCATCCCCATAGTTTAAGCCGACGTGTGACATCGAAACAGTCACATGTCGACTCTATAGATAGGGAACTGAGCGAACCCATACCACCGATCTGCTCACTTCTCGATCATCTCCCTGCAGAGAGCGGTGACCGCCAGTCACTAATTCCTACAGAGATCCCCCCTTCCCTCTCCGATCCTCCGCACTGAGTGGAGGAACGGAGAGGGGAGGGGGCGGCACATATGTCTCTGCCTTGAGAGGCAGAGCCAGCTGTCAATCAGCCAGCAAGGTGGATCATGGGAGGACACAGTATATATCCTCCCGTGACCTTGAGGTGAACTATGGAGAAAAAAAAACCCCAAAGCATTGCCCCATAGTTCTCCTTTAAAAGTCTTGTGTGTTTATTTTTCCAAAATGTCAAATACCGGGTGTCCTTGATTGCAAGAATGGGTGTTGCAAATAAACAAAACTGGTGCGAGTCCTTTTCTGAGCAAGTCACAGATTTTAATGAAATAGGCATCCGATTCTATTGGTTACTTGATTGACAAATCATTCACACTCGGTCAAAATGCACTAGAATGTGTATAGAATGTGCTTGCACAGCTTCACGTCAAATAATATTCCGTCACAGGCCAATAGTCAAACCTTGCAGTAAGGTAGCAGCAAATGCATTTTTTGCTTGAATAAATCCTGCCTAATTTGTGACTGCTATAGATTTATGCTAGTGCTGAAATACATTAACATTTGGCAGATCTTCTTTAAATGTTCTAATTTAGCTGCGAGCATCTGGAAACTAGGGCTGCAGCTAACGATTATTTTCATAATCGATTAGTTGGCCGATTATTAAGTTCGATTAATCGGTTAATCGGATTTAAAAAAAAAGGCTCCAGTGATGGAAACCATACTCGTGGAGGGAATTCTTCTACATCTAACAGTCATTTTCTGATACCAAGGTGTGAGTAAATTGCATGCATTTGGTTGCAAACACTCAATTTTCACCTGACCCAATTACCACAGAATCCATGATAACAATGTAAATGTGTAGTGCCGCAGTTCAATTAAAGAATTCTTACGGTCGCTTTGAAAATGTCGCTGTAACAAATGGCAGCCTGCAAATAATATGAAATGTAACACAGAGACCACAATATGATCTGTTCTTCAGCAATTAGGCTACAAAGGAAGTCTCAAAAAACAATTGTTCCTGTAAGTGGACAATTTGCAGCTAATGCAGTCTAAAAGATGCTGTACTAATAACGGTTGTAAAATAGAGAAGTGCATATAGCACAAAAAGAGCACATGCAAAAATGTTAGACTAGGCTAGTTATAGCTAGTTATACACTGCTCAAAAAAATGAAAGGAACACTTTCAGAGTATAACATCAAGTCAATGAAACTCCCGGGATATTGATCAGGTCAGTTAAGTAGCAGAGGGGGTTGTTAATCAGTTTCAGCTGCTTTGGTGTTGAGGAAATTAACCACAGGTCCACTAGATGGGCAACAATGAGACAAGCTCCAAAATAGGAATGGTGTTCAGGGCCGGATTTACTCTCCCAGCCGCCCCAAGGCCGGGTTCCACAATATGCCCCCCCCCCTGCGCCGCCAACCCCCCCTCCCCATCAATTGAGGTCACCGCCCCGAGGCCGGGCCTCCGTGGCCTTGTGGGAAATCCGGGCCTGATGGTGTTACAGGTGGAGGCCGCTGACATTTTTGTCCCTACTCATCTTTTCTGACTGTTTTTCACTAGTTTTGCATTTGGCTAGAGTCAGTGTCACCACTGGTAGCATGAGACAATACCTGGACCCTATAGGAGGTTGCACAGGCATGCCAACTCCTCCAGGATGGCACATCAATACGTGCCATTGCCAGAAGGTTTTCTGCGTCTCCCAGCACAGTCTCAAGATCATGGAGAAGATTCAAGGACACAGGAAGTTACTCTTGGAGAGCTGGACAGGGCCGTTGATGGTCCTCAACCCATCAGCAGGACCGCTATCTGCTCCTTTGTGCAAGGAGGAACAGGATGAGCACTGCCAGAGCCCTACAAAATGACCTCCAGCAGGCCACAGGTGTGAATGTCTCTGATCAAACAATCAGAAACAGACTTCATGAGGGTGGCCTGAGGGCCCGACGTCCTCTAGTGGGCCCTGTGCTCACTGCCCGGCACCGTGGAGGACGATTGGGATTTGCAATTAAACACCAGAATTCGCAGGTCTGCCACTGGGGCCCTGTGCTTTTCACAGATGAGCAGGCTCACCCTGAGCACGTGACAGACATGAAAGGGTCTGGAGAAGCGATGTAGAACGTTATGCTGCCTGTAACATCGTTCAGCATGACCGATTTGGTGGTGGGTCAGTGATGGTCTGGGGAGGCATATCCATGGAGGGACACACAGACCTCTACAGGCTAGACAATGGCACCCTGTCTGCCATTAGGTATTGGGATGAAATCCTTGGACCCATTGTCAGAGCCTACGCTGGTGCAGTGGGTTCCTGGGTTCCTCCTGGTGCACGACAATGCCCGGCCTCATGTGGCGAGAGTATGCAGCCAGTTCCTTGAGGATGAAGGAATTGATACCATTGAATGGCCCCCATGCTCGCTTGACCTGAATCCAATAGAACACCTCTGGGACATTATATCTCGGTCCATCCGACGCCACCAGGTTGCACCTCAGTCTGTTCAGGAGCTCAGTGATGCCCTGGTCCAGATCGGGGAGGAGATACCCCAGGACATCATCCGTCTCATTAGGAGCATGCCCCGACATCATCAGGCATCCATACAAGCACGTGGGGGGGCCATAAAAACTTTAATGAGTACCATTTTGAGTTGCTGCAATGAAATTTCAGCACAATGGACTAGCCTGCTGCATCATTTGTTCACTTTGATTTTTGGGGTGTCTTTGAATTGAGCCCTCTGTAGGTTGATAATTTTTAATTTCCATCAAACAATGTGGCTTCCTTTCATTCCTAACACATTACCCAATCCAGTATACAGTAGATATCCAGCATGATATTTTTCCCCATTGAGATCTGATGCGTTTTCAAAATGTTCCTTTAATTTTTTTAAGCAGTTTATTTTGTTTCACAGAACACAAAATATAACAGATATAGCTTCTGGCTCATGGCTCCCAGGTGGGTTCTTCTCAGACTGACTGCTGATCCTATGAGCAGACACCTCCACCTCCCACTTACACCCTTAGATCTTCTAAGCACCCTAGCATCATCAAAACATGGGGAGCAAATAAGTTTCCTGGCCACTCTCTTGGCACATCTCCATGCATGTCTATTAACCACCAGATGTAACAGATGGTCTCAATGGGCAACGAAGAGGCACAGCGGACAAAAGGCGGCAGGCCATGAGTGCTAGCATGAAGAGGTGCTAATTATTTGCATTGAAGATCAGGCATTTGGAGATGTCTGCTCTAGGGACTCGAAGGAGAAAGCTCATCTGCTGATTGACAGCAGGCGGATGCAATACCCAGCCTGCTATTGACTGCTGCAATTTGAAATAGCCAATAGCATGCTGGCTATTGCTCCAAGCCACTAGATTGGAGACTTGCTTTCCACAGCGGGCAGCTAAAATTATGAGGGGGTGGCAGGGGCGCAGTAGAGGCATGGCGGATTGGTGGGGAGATTTAGGCAGAGTCACAGCGTCTGACAGCTTGTCTGCGTCCCCTCAGATCCTCGCCGATACAGGTAGGGAAGAGCCGCGGGAATCGAGGGGAGACAGAGCACAGCAGTCTCCCAGCGGGGAGGAGAAGGGGGGGTGCAGAGCTGAAGTAAATGGACGCAATTACGGC
The DNA here is from genome assembly GCF_000935625.1 of Nanorana parkeri. NCBI lineage: Eukaryota > Metazoa > Chordata > Amphibia > Anura > Dicroglossidae > Nanorana > Nanorana parkeri. The sequence goes on from NW_017306333.1 coordinate 1,414,430, forward strand.
GGCAGCAGCAGGGCGGTGGTCAGTGATTGAGGTCTGGAGCTCTCCTCCCCGTTGGGCACCAGCTACAGGGGTGTGCCCCCCCCGGGGGACACAGAGCCCATTAAACACTGGCTCCCAGCGAGGAGAGAAGCATAATCAACTAATCAATAATGACAATCATTGTCGACGATTATAAATCGATTAGTTGTTGAAGCCCTAAAAAAAGTTCTTACTTTAGATATAATGTAACTGTATCCCAACTAATATTCAGTGACGGAATTTTCTTGTATTCCTTCACTGCTTGGATTATTCTTATGACTTCATAGTATAGGCTATGCAGTATTACTGACTCACCTGAAATTGGATCTGTCATGTGCATGTGTATTTTATACTACAATGACTTGAACTGCCCTAACTACACACAGGAACTATCCAATTAAATAATAATGTAACCTTTGAAAAAAAAATTGACTGCACCAGTAATGATTTAGGTGTGTCACATTAAAGGGGATCCGTTATTATGGGTTTCTGCATTGAAATTTATTTAAATCACTTTGCAGAGTTCAATTTTACCATTAACATTTGAAAGTCTATTTTTATCAGTAATAAAAAAACACAACTAAATGCACTGTACTTCAATGTTCTATATTTGCACTATGCGATTTGGGATTCCTGGCGCATGAACCTACAGATTCCTCCCGCAGGAATCCCAAATCTCCCAATTAGATACGGCCGCTGTCACCCGTTAATAAATAAAATTTTATTTTGATAGCAACAATGTATTACATATATGTAATGCCTCATTCACACTATGTGATTTGGGATTCCTGCCATAGAAATCCCAAATTTCCCATTGAGATGCGTCCGCTGCTGATCAGTTTACAGCAGCCACATCTGTAAGCAGGAGTATGAATGTAATCGTATGTGATATGATTACATTCAGTTTGGAATAAGAACCGTTTTGGAACTGATCACTGCACATTAGATGCGTCCAGGGATAGTGATCTATTCCAAAACACATGTTCTCGTATCACATACGATTACATGTGGACTGCAGCTTGCAAATGTGAGATGTGGCCGCTGTCACCTGATCACCAGCGGCCGCATCTAAATGGGATATTTGGGATTCCTGCCACAGAAATCCTAAATCATATAGTGTAAATGAGGCATTGCATATATGTAATACATTGGTGCTATCAAAATAAAATATAATCTGCCCAGAGATCACTGACAGGCTTACAAACCTAGCAGAAATAGTTTTATTTCTTTAAGCAGCTCATTCCTTATGACGATACAAGTGTATGCAAACAGATCAGCCAGTATCTTTATAAAGACTAAATACTAGTTAGAACATTTGCTCATTTCCCCGGTATAAAAAACAATCGGAAAGTTTACATCATTTCCGATTTCAGTGCCCTCATTTGCTGGCCACTGTGGAGAGGGATGAAGTTAAAACAGCATGATCTGTGCTCCTGGCCCGGTTCACGCGTGGGTTTTTTGTAGCGCGTTCCTACGTTCTGCAAAACACAGCCAGGTAGCCCTCGGAAACACGCATTTGTCGAGCGGGTTTTTTTTAACCACAAATCTCAGTAAAAACACGCGGCGACAAATGCGCATATTCGATACGCCTAGGTGTGAACCCAGCCTTAGCTCCACTAGAGGGCTTCAGGGGTGTAATCAACCCCCAGATGCCTCCTTAAAGTGGACCTGTCACTATCAATGTGCTATAACCAGGACTTGAAAAATCCACTCGTCCGTGACGAGAGGACGGTGGAGCCCAACGAGCAGCTTCCCGGCCGGCCGTTGTAATTACACGGCCGGCCGGGAGCTTTACATTCAAGTGATCGGGAGTCTCTAGAGACGCTCAATCGCTTGTATTAGCAGCTGTCACTGCCGTTGCCGGTCCCAAGATCCGATGTGCCTGATGCGGCCGGGACCGGCACGGCTCTGTGACAGGAGATCAAAAGGAGTTCAGTATACAAACTCCCTTTGATCTCCTCTCAGTCCCCGAATGCAGGAAGTGATGTATATTACATATATTACATATTACATATATTACATCACTTCCTGCATTCAGTGTCTCTTTCCAGCTACAGAAGCTGATGAAGCCGATCTCGCCTTCATCAGCTTCTCTGGGGGTCCCTAGGTGACATTAGGGGTCTTGGAGACCCCTCATGTCTCCATAAAGAGGACCTGTCATGTAAATTGGCTTCTTAGCCCCCCATGTTATAGCAATAAAGCTGTGTGAAAAAAAAAGGTAATACTAAAATTAAAGAATCCTAAACAAAATAAAGAAGGATAAAAAAAAATGAAAAAAGAAAACGTTTTTTTAAAGTCCCCGCCCCCCACATACACACGCAGATATGCGTCGGGTGCGCCTAAGTGCGAAAATGACGATTGCGCCTATTGTGCCGCACATGTTTAATATTGCCGCAAACGTCGGAGTGAGAGCAATAATTTTAGAGCCATTAATCACTGATAATACTAAACTGATAAGCAGTAAAATCGTCGCCTATGGGAGTTTTTTGCGATTTTGCGGGCGCACGCAATTTTAAGGCTTGACATGTTTGGTGTCTATTTACCCGACGTCACCCCGACTTATGTTTTACTAAAAATATGGGTAAGAATAAATGTTTTATAACATAACATAGGGAAACTTTTTTTTTACATCTAAAAAGGTACTTTTTCATTATATAGTAAAAAAAAAATTAAATAACACGGCCCCCCCAGTGGTGGCGATTATATACCTCCAAAAGAAAGCTCTATCTGTCCCCAAATTGTTTTAGCATAAATTGCAAGGCTATAGTCTGGTCATGCTGACTGGTGCAATTTTTGACTGACTGGTGAGACACCATCACATTTTTCAAGCCCTGGCTATAACATATGGTGCTCGTCAGTTACAGGAAAAATTTAAATTAAAAAAAAATGTCCTACAAAGTATAAGTAAACTGTTACAATGAGAAAGATAATATTAAAGTAATAACTTTCAATTCTAACTGCAGTTTGCGTGGGAAATAAAATCCACAGAAAGAAATTCATTTTCAGTGTTTTAAGATATAAAACACAAATATCAGAACCACATTTTAGTGTAAGATTTTGTAATGGGTAATGTGTGTAAATACATGCAGGTGTATATATATCTTCATTTTAATATCAGTTCAAATACTGTTAAAAAGGATGATACAATGAAAGAATGAGCACACTTTCTATTGAAAACATGTTCTAGAAAAAGACTAAAAGGTTAACTTTAAAGCTGCCTTGTGTGACCAGCCAACACCCAGTGCTGCAGGAAACAGGCCTGTAGATTAAGAAAATAAGCTGTATTTAAACGTGCCTCAGATTTCCGGTTTATGGTGCCTTAAAACGGATGTTTGAAAACACTGGAGATTATTTATAGTAGCTACTAAAACTGCTTATAATGCTGTCCGTCTACTACTGTAACGTCAATCCAAGGAAGGAAAAAGAAACTTACCTCTAGTATAATCATTTGGAAAACTGTAGACAGAGTATCTGACTGTGTCAATGGGAGTGTATTTGCTATAACCCAGAGTGACTGCATGTATCTATCAGCCACTTACAGACACATCAATTTCTCATGATGTTCCTTTAAATTTGGAACTACCAAGAAACCTCCAGGGTGGTGTGTGTTTTCATATTTGAAGTATGAAAATCCAAAACCAACAAATACAGCAATCAGGAAGACACTAATCCTGAAGCAGATAAACATACTGATTACTTTTTAACATCACTGGCTGATAAATCCGTCACTGCACTGTTGACCTTTCCATGCCACACATATATTCTCATCCTCTTTTCTTGGCGTTTGCTAGGTATCATATGAAGGACTCATATATTGGTAAAATGCTTCACTTACAGAAATAAAAACAATACGAGTACTCAAAAACAATACGAGTACTCAACGCTTCAACAAGGATGCTCAAAATCACATGGAGTATTTAGGAACAGCAAGCTACAACAGAAACGGACATGTTTCAGCTTTTAGATTCTAGAAGCTAAAGAGGTTCTCATGGCTGGGAGAAAAGAAGCATCCAGGGAATCTGTAACTCATAAGCATGTACTTGTTGCCTTCACAGTATGGGGAATATAGGGGAGAACCGGCTTGTCTGCTATGGGGAAGAACAAACCTTCAGTCAGACATTTCTATGAACTAGATTTACTGTGAGGAGGGTCATATTTTATAGGTTGCTGCACGTGGGACACCATTTGTACTTTTCTGCTGTTAAATACTGAACAGATTGCATAAAAAATACTATGTTAAGAATCAGCTATAAGATCAGTGTTCAAGGGACATAAGCATTTTCACAGATTGCACTAGCTTATTAAAACGGTAAGATCTGCTGAAAACAAGTTCTAACTGCTCCGAAGAAGCAGCCAAAAATAAACTGGGGCTGGAAAATTACATTGGAGAAGAAGGTTAGGTTTGCAGTCTGAGTGTCCCCAACAGTATCCCTACCCAAAATATAAAAAATGAGCAGGCAAAAGTAGAACCTGTCACAGCTGAGGATTTTATCCTGGTCTACAGACAGCTACTACAAATTGGGAGACGTGGTGCTGGTTCTGGGACAGCACATCAGAGTGCAATGCTACACAGGTCTGCTCTGCAGGAGTGTGCCAATGGCAGTTTCCAGTCATGGATAGTATGACAGGTAACAATTGTCCTTGCAGTACTTTACAGTGCTTTAACCCCTTCATAACTGAGGCCCTTTTTTCATTTATTGCACCCATGTTATATTCCACATCTTAGGCCTGAAAATGACTTAAAACCCCCCAACATTATATATTTTCTGAATGCCAAGACCCTATAGAATAAAATGGTGGTAGTTGCAAATTTTTATGTTGCGCAACTCCTTATTAAACCCCAACATTTAGTGAAAAATGTAATTAAATGCCCCAAAACACAACAAAATACCCATTTTTAAATGAAATATAAAAGATGAGGTTACGAGTAAAACGATACCCAACATGCCCAGGTTAAAAATTGCGTGCGTCCGTGAAACGGCGAAAAACTGCAGTATCCCAAAAAGTCAATAGAAGACGCTTTAAAAGCCCCCACAGGTCATCAATTTAGAGATACCCCAAAATACTGGCCCTAGAATTATTGCTCTCACTCCGGCGTGCGCGGCGATACCCAACATGTGTAGCGCGTTCGTCGTTTTCATACGTAGGCGCACCCGACGCGTGTTTACGTGGCAACGCACGTGCTCGCGGGGGCGGGGTACTTTTAAAAATTTTTTTTTATTATTATTAGATTTATTTTATTTCATTTTAATTTTAAAAACTGTTTTTTTTTTTTTTTTTACTTTACTTTGACTGCTATCACATGGGGGGGCTTGCAAGCCCCCCCATGTAATAGCAGATGGTGGTGACAGGTCCTCTTTAAGGTGATGCTGGGGGTCCAAAAGACCCTCAGTGTCACCTTTACACTGGAAATAAGCTATTGAAGTGCAGATCGCACTTCAATAGCTTAGAGCTGGGCTGCAGGAGCTCCCGGCGGACACCAAGGACGCCGGTCCCGGGCCCGTAGGAGAGGCAACGGAGCCCGGGAAGCACGGCGGCGGTGTCCGGGCTGGAGGGGGCGTGGCGGGCCCCTGAAGTGAATGGCACCATAGCCATGCCATCCAGCCGCAATGCGATCGCCCGCACGGGGATGTCAATGCACATTGTGCCTGCAGTGTGGTGCGATCAAAATGCTGCAAGCATTATTTTGACAGTGCCTTGCGATCACGTGTGGGTGATCGCATTGCGGCTGGATGGCATGACTACGGTGCCATTCAACCGGAACGCACTGCATATGGTGTGAACTAGCCCTTAGATCAGTCCCTGGAGCCTCTCTCCCCCTCCTCTGCAGCGGTCTCATTAATCATCATGTTGTATACAATGAGGGGAATTTATCAAAAGTGGAGCAGATAAAAACTGGAGCAGCTGTGCATGGCAACCACTCAGCTTCCCTTTCATTTTAAAATCTTAACTGAGCAGACTGAAGAGAGAAGCTTGGTTGTCATGGGCAACTGCTCCGGTTTTGATAAATTATCCTCAGTGTATAGATGTCAGGACACTGAGGAAAATTCCAATGCTGCAGCATTGGAGGCAGTCAGACTTCAGTGATCAGAGAAGCCGGCAGTCGCCTAGGGGTGATTCAGGCGAGTATAACTTTTTTATTTTACACCAAGACAAAAATGAGCACTTAAACCTTGCAGTGGGGGGTAGCCCTGCTGCAAGGGTTACGAAAAATTCTGCCCAGAGTTCTTCTTTAAGCTGTAAATGAGGGTAAGAGCTCAGTTTGTTTTTGCTGTCTTTGTCCTGTCTGGAAATGACCCTTCACTTCCTGTCCCACAGACAGAGGTAAGGTTCCTCTATTCCTGTTCTGATGACAACTTAAAACATATTCCCTTACTTTTACTCCTGATAATGGATCACCAGCACAAATAGAGAAAATCTTTCAAACAGAGGCACAGCGAACAATAAAAGACACTGACAGAGGTTCTAACCCTTTTCACTTCATCTGAACAAAAAAACAAAACAGTGTTGACTTTAGATACACCTTATATTTTTTTATAACAGGTTCTAAAAGGGGTTCCTTTCATAATTTTTCAGAAGCAATGAAGTTGTATATATATTCCAATCCCCAATGCCCACACATGGTCATCCTGAGCAGAAATGGAGACACCATGCTAGTGTCAGAAGGACAAAGATTGGCATCAGTATGGAACGAGGGTCCTTCCAGGAGTGCCAGGCTGCTATTTCTTAGAAGGCTGAAGAGCTACCAGCTGGCAGATCAGGGGATATTTGTGGATTTAATTCAACCATCATTGATCAATTCACCACTCTCTAATTACTGGATTTCACTGTATAGTTTTGTGTTTACGCAAAGCAGGAAATCACTTGTCAGAGATGGCATGCAATGGCTTTAAGAGTGCTACCCACTGAGCCTTTAGCATGAAAGTAGCAAACATGTCAAATGAAAAGGTGCTCGAGAACCTAGTTTGATGCAAGTTGAATTCATGACTCATCAAAAATAGAATGCCACTGTACGAAAATGGCACAGGAAGTACAAGATATTATATTCTCTGCAAAAACAGGAAAGCACCAACTGTCAGATTCAGTCATATATAAAGCTTCTACAGGTGAGCTCTGTCCAAAATGGAGCTTGAAAATGTATTCAGAACTTTGAAAGCATTACCTCAGTATATGCTGCACACCATATTCTTACAGCAGAAGTCTTTGTTTAAAAAAAAAAAAGAAAGAAAAAGTGCCAAGCAGACAGACGGTGTTGTTTCTTCTGTCACATATGCTTCTACCTGCCTATAAGCATATTTCTCAATTAGTGTACACTGAGCCACGCATCTGCAACTTCGTGAACAGTCTCGACAGGAGTCTGTACATGCGCAAGAGTAATGTCATCCTGGCTCAGCCAATCAGGAAGCCAAAGAACACCAGTCCGGAAGAAGACTGGGAGAAAGTGGAAGTGCCAGAGGGCAGCACTGACATCACTTTGTTAGACAAGTCTGCCAAAATGTGCAAATACGCTCAGCATACTTCAACGTTATAGCCAAAGCTCCCGGGGGCCAAAATTGTGAATTTAGTTTGGCGGTTTACTTCCACTTTAAGTATCAAGGAAAATTATTAAAGTGGAACGCCAGGCAAATATAGCAACCATTTAATAAAGCTACGTCATCATTAAATGCATACTGGATAATATACAGTATATTGGTACTACAGATTAGACAATATTTTGTTATAATAGCTCTCATTGCACTGATTTAAAGCGCATGTTTAAGTTTTGGATAGAGTGGGGATGCATAACAACCTATGTCGTGTTTTACTAGCATCTACAGTAGAGGTGATTTGTCTTCTCTAGAGTATCTCCCATCCTCTGGAACTCTTGACCCCAACCTGTCTGTATATCTCCCACCCTGACTGCCTTTAGGTGATCCCTAAAGACTCGTCTCATCAGGGAAGCCACTGAACTATCACATTCTCAAACAATTCATCCCCACACAGCTCCCTCCCCATGTATCACTTCCCCCTCCCTTTTAGATTGTAAGCCCTCGGGCAGGGCCCTCCTTACCATCTTGTCTTGAATTGTATTGCAATTATAATGTATTCCTTATATTGTAAAGCGCGGCACAACTTGTTGGCTCTATATAAATCCTGAATAATAATAATAATTTGCTGTGCCAGTGACAATAGTTTCACCAGACAGGAAGTGGGTAATAAATCTCCAAACAGCAACACAAGGAGAAATAAAAGGGTTCTTTTCCAGGGGAAGCTACAATCCTTGGCAACTCATTATTTCTGTGTCCCTGTGTGAGAAAAGGATCTCTCCCACTGAGCCCAGATAGCAGGTCCTAAATCGTCCCCCACCACGTGAAATGCTTAACTAAAAAAGAACCAGAAAAACTACAAGGCAAAATAGGTATATATTTTAGAAGGTAGTGGGCTTCTCCACTAAGGAGATACAAAAAGAAATTCGGAAGCCTGTTGAAAAATATAAATTTTATATTGGATACTAGGTGGTCTTTGCAGATCATCAATGCACTCTCATTGCTAGGGTGAATAAAGAGTAATAGATGGGTTGGAATACTTTTCCACCTAGCGCTGCATCTAGTGTTGGTCACGTGATAGTATGACAAAAAGCCAATGTTGTCTACATCATGTTGAACCAAGCAGAGCAACATAGAAGGGAACCTGGAGAACCATTTTTTTCCCAATAAAGATAAATATTTCAGCTTCCGTTTATCTACTTTACAGACTGTAGTACATGGAAATGTCACGTTGTCAGCAGCTTCTAAGATGCTGAAGATGCAACAAATCAGTGGCACAGTCAATGTGACTTAGATTAGATTTCGCACTCTTAATGGTTTTGTCAAATAACTGAACCTCCTGACCATACAAGCTCTACGTAGGTGCTTGCACATACCTTTTGATGACTTTTAGAGCAGTCAAGGAGCAGACACACACACCTCAGTTATTTTTCAATTTGATAGCCAAACCCACTGACTACATTCAAGGTAGGGGCAGTGCTTAAAGAAGAACTCCAGGCAGAAATAATCTCATCTCTTGCAGTGGGGCTACCCCCAAACTGCAAGGGTTAAGTGCTCATTTTCATCAACGTATGACAAAGATATACTCACTTGAACCTTGGAGCCAGCTGGCTGCTAGACGCTGCAGCGTCTCTCCTCCTCCACTCCTCGTGCCCCATACACGGTATACAGGACCTTAGACTGCCCGAGCAGAGGGGAAGAGAGGCTCCAGGGACCGATCAAACAGCCAGTCAGGTTTTTTTGTCCCTAGATGAAAATGATCACTTAACCTAAGCACTTAACCTAAGCAGTGTAGGAGTTGATCCACTGCAAAGGTAAAGATTATTTCCACTCAGAGTTCTTGTTTAACGTTAGAATCGGAAGTCTTTATATAAATAACAGAGCAGACCCTTGGGACCCATGAGCACTCTGGAAACCATCTAATCATTGGTACCTGAATTAATTTCCTTCCGGTAGTTTTGCTATAATATGACTGCAGGTACAGTTTAGGTGCGTCAGTTCTGTGCTGGACGCAGGAATACCACTAATACATGAAAACAGGAGAGCAGTACTGAAGAAGCTCTATCCTGTAGACAAACGGTAAAGAAAACAAAGGTTTTGAATTCATTTCACTTCTTTGTCTTAAAGCAAAACTTCAACCAAAAGTAATAGTGAATAGCCCATTAGGCTGGGTTCACACCTAGGCGTATTGAATATGCACGTTTGTCGCGCATTTTTAACCGCGATTCGCGGTAAAAAAACCGCGCGACAAACGCCCGTTTCCGAGGGCTACTTGGCTGTATCACAATGGAAACGCAAGACCAAAACGCCCCAAAGAAGTACATGTACTTCTTTGGGCGTAGGCCGTTTTGTATCGCGTTCGGACGGGCGGAAATACGGCAAGGTGTGAACCAGACCCATTGAATACAATGGGATTTAGATGTTTGAGCGTTTTGTTTCGTCGAGCGTTGAACGCGCTACAAAACGTTCAGGTGTGAACCAGGCCTTAAACAAAAAAAATAGTTGAAGCAGATTTTGTTGCAATAGTTATTTTCGATCTGGAGCTCTCCCCGCCAGCATCATTCAACCCACTTCTGACTGTCCTGAATGTGCCTCAGCCTGTGAATGGACATTGAAAGCAGAAGCAACACAGTGATGACAATACTTTCTCCTCCTCCTGTCAGAACATGAAGTGACAAGCTCCTTCTGCCACCTCTTCCTCTCACACTGCAGCCCCGCTGTATGGGGATAGCAAGAGGCTGATACCAGGGCATATTCAGGTACTAATACTGCTTACACACATATATATGTAATGTTATATTATTGAATTCAGAGGTGTATTCATTTGTGTTTATTATATCCGCACAGACTTCAGCTTTAAGTTTACGAGTTTTTAAATTAAAAAGGAGAACTATGGGGCAACCTTTTTCACCCAAAAAAACGTGTCCTCTGATGACCAAAAATAAACCTCAGCATATAGCGGGCAATAGCAATTAATGCTGAGAGTGCCGCAGCCGGGACGGATCCCGACAATACTGTCAAGATCTACCCCGCTGGCTGATTGACAGTTGGCTCTGCCTCTCTAGAGCCCTCCTGCCCCCTCCCCCATCCGTTCCTCCATTCAGTGCTGCAGGATCAGAGAGGGAATCCTTGCGAGGAGCAGTGACTGGCAGTCCACAGCTCACTGCAGGGAGAGGATCGGGTTGGCTTGAATTATGGGATGAGTGTTTTTCACTCACCCAATAATTTTTCCTTATTAAATACACACATATTCATATCAGCGCTGGACAAATCGGAGTCGGAGATCTAGGAGCCAGCTGAAAAAGTTGGGCGCAAGTATAAATACAGCTGTCTGTTGCCATGGTGATCAGTTTATCCCAATTCGCCATGGCAACTATGATACTAAACAGACATATGTACACACATTTACAACTACTTAGTAGATGTGTGTTTGTAAATATATCAGCAACAAACAAATCCTGGTCACCACTGTCTTGTTTTTTAGGACATTTATACACACATTAATAAAGAATAAATACACATACGTACCTTACTTATGCATGTTACAGAACCATACACTCTAATGCATAGTGTCCCCTATGCATGCATACACATGTAACTGATGCATCTCAACCCATCATTCTGTCACTAAGGTTTATTCTATTTCCCGGATTACGCTTTAGCACCCAGCTACCTCTTTTTGTCACATTCCTGTCTCTATTGCCCCCTTTTTCACCTTTTAGGCCTCATTCACTCCGCTAAGAGGCGGCCCGTAAAGATCTGTGCGGCGTGCACAGCCGTATAGGGCCACTCCCAGGAAGGACAGGTGCTGCGTGCGATTGTATGCAGCCATACGCTTGCCCGAGTTGGACGTTCGTGCTATGTCCAAAATGAAGACATTTAAAACCTGGAGATCCAAGATAAGACAAATGCCTACTTTTGGTTTGGGAAATGTGAAATAGCGGAATAAAAATGGTTGTTTTCTGCTAAAGCAGCTGGAGCAAGAACCCCCTGTTCCAGAAGATCGGGATGAATGTGCAGGAGAGGTTCACATGGCCAAAGTTGACTCTTTCTGTGGAAACCACTGGACAAAAAAAGTAGCTCCCAATGCGTAGTTTACATAGGACTACTTCAGACAGTCACACCAGGGGCTGTGCCACAGCTCTGCACCATGAAAATGCTACGCAGCTAAAGCTGGCCATACACCTTACAATTATCTGCAGAGATTCTATGGTCAGATGGAAAGGTGCAACAGATTCCTCCATCTACACTACACTGTGTGTATGGAGGAATCTCCACCTGGGCCAATCTGTTACACTTTTTCCATCTGACCACAGAAAGTCTGCAGATAATTGTAAGGTGTATGGGCAGCTTAACACCCTGCAATTGTCCAATCAGGTTCAGGTAGAGGTTCCAGCTCTATTGCGGAGGATAGAGATAACTGCATTAAGTGTCTAGCTCAAGCAGTATCAGGGATGTGGAAATTTTGGAAAAAACTACTTGTCCAAGCACTAAAGTGGGGGCCGAATCTACTTGTCCTTCATGACAATCTACTTGTCCTGATACAAATTTTTTTTTTTTAACCAAAACCGTGTTTAGCAGTGCTAAGAAGTGCTTCTCATTGGTCAGTGCCGTCAGGTGACCGCGTTGACCAACGAGTGCTTGCTATTTGCGAGCGAAATTCAGAATACATGGAACAGGTACAGATAGTACACCCGTACTGGTGGAGGGGGAAGGACCGTTCGCCGAAAGGTAAGTATATCGGGAGGGAGATTTGTGCAGGTAATTCCATTTCCCCAAATTACTTGGGAAAGTGAATTTACCCTTTAGGGTGGGTGCAGACCTGCGGATTCCCGGGACGTGCGGTAGACTCCGCATGTTAGGGGTTACATCTGGGTGGCAATCGCTGAAAAAAAGAACATGTACCTATTTTCACGACATGCACCGTGCAGTGTTTTCAACCGTGATTGCTGGAGGAAAACGCGCAATCTGCCTGGCACGACTGGGGTGCCATTAGAAAATAATGGCACTGACAGCACGATCGGCGGTGGTGTGCACTTCCGTGACCACCCAGCCATCCGCTCGGTTTCGTGCACGATGACCGGGCAGTCACAGATCGCACACCACCGCCAATAATTCCACACCCCTGCGTATGTAGAGAAGTCTTGACAGAGAAAACTGGAAAAATGGCTAGTAATTGTAAAACTAAAAGTAATGATTAAACATTTCTCAGTAAAGAAAAGCCATCCATCCTCCTAGTACACTAACCCTGCCTATACACCTTACAATTTATCTGCAGATTTTCTGTGGTCAGATGGAAAAGGTGCAACAGATTCCTCCATCTACACTACACTGTGTGGATGGAGGAATCTCCATCTGGGCCAATCTGTTGCAGCTTTTCCATCTGACCACAGAAAATCTGCAGATAATTGTAAGGCCCCATTCACACGTAGCGATTTATCGCGCGATTTCCGCACGATATCGCGAGAAGTCGCCGGCTAATGATATTCAATGGAGCTGTCTTAGCTCCATGTCGTGCGTCGCTCGCTGCGGTCGCTTCTACAGGACCCTTTTTTCTGCGGATTTTGCTTTTTTCTAATGGAGCCCGACGGAGAAGGTCGCGCTATCGTCGCTGGAACGCCGCTCCAAAAGTCGCGCTATCCCGGCCGCTGCAAAAGGTATGCCGCTACGTGTGAATGGGGCCTAAGGTTTATGGGCACCTTAACAGAAAGAGATGCTGGCCCCCCCAGCTGTGGGGAAAAAAATCCCATGATGCATCTCTCTCCAGGAGTCATGTCTGTGGCTGTGAGAATCTTGCAATGCCTCATGGCATTTGTAGTTCCGCCACAGCTGGAGGGCCGGAGTTTGGCTACCCCTGCTCTAAAGCAAGGAGAGACAAACTTCAGCTGTGGTGAAACTACAAATCCCATTATGCCTCTGGCAGTCATGCCTGTGGCTGAGTCCTGTAATATCCAATGGGATTTGTGGTTTCACTACAGCTGGAAGGCTAGAGTTTGACTATTCCTGCTCTATAGTATTCCCCTTTGTTCCTCCCTCAGCAGCTACATAAAAGGTTAGGGAGGTGAAGGGTGGGGTGGAAAAGCTGGGTCAGCACAGAGAGTAATTAGACACTCCCAAAACAAGAGAGAGAGCTAAAATGTGCAAGGAGGAAGGGAGCTGTGCTAAATAACGGGCTACTCTATTTTCATAAGGCACATTGCAAAGTAAAAATTCAACTATTTGTTTCCGCTTTTTTTTTTTAAGTTAGTGACGGTCTGTAACTTTCCAACAGCAACGCAGACCAAAGTTAAAATGCTTTTCTTTAGCGGAGTCTAGAAAATGCTAAAACCATTGTCAGATTTTGATCTCTACCTCCCCGTAGCAGATCTTGCCCCACTTCCTCTATGGGGAAACTGTTGTCAGTAGGACAGGAAGGGAGGAGGACAGGAGCTCCAGATAGTAGCAAAAGCTGGACTTCTAATCATTCACCAGGCTATTTAACCACTTCAAGACCAGGTGTTTAGACCCCCTTCCTGGCCAGGCCATTTTTCAGTGTTCAGCGCTGCAGTACTTTGACTGACGTTTATTCCGTCATGCAACGCTGTACTGAAATGAATTTTATACCATTTTTTGGGGACAGATAGGGCTTTATTTTGGTGGTATTTAATCACCACTGGGGTTTTTATTTTTTATTATAATTAGGAAAAATTACAGAAAATTTTGAAAAAAAAAAGTTTTTTTTACATTATGTTAGGAAACATTTATTATTAACCAGTTTTTTGGACATTTATAATTTTGTTATTTTTTTTTAAGAACAAAGTGTGCACTTTTTAAGGCAGCGCATCAAATGTGTGTAAAGGCTTTTGTACCCAAAAACGCACAGATTAGGCTGCATAAGATGACATCTTAGTGGTACACGGCCTGTTCTGTAACATCCACTGTGATGATCAAACCTGACAGGTATGGAATAGAGTCCAGACAGGTTCTGAACTTCTGATATCATTAACCCTTTCCCTTCGACTGAGGTCAGGCATGCGGTGGAACAGAACAGTCCATCTAGCTTCCACATAGCTTCAGAGGATTGGCACACAGTAGGGAGGATTGGGTGGCAAGGATCGCGACAGGAGGGTGGCAGTGCAGGGCAGATTAAGGATGGCAAGAGGAGGATTGGTAAAATATGTCTCAGTTACCATGCTTCACATTCCTGAATAAACAGTACTGGTCACTGTAGTGTTTATTCATAACTAAGGAGATTGTAAATACCGTCGCCTCAGTTTGAGACTGAAAAGGAAGCACTTCCTGTTCACTGAGATCCGGGGCTGCAGAAGAGAAGTAGATTGTCCTTCTGTGTTCTCAATCTCAAAAAGGCAAAAATTAAATATATATTTCCTTTTTTTAAATAACATCCGGCAACTCTATTTACATTTATGGACACCTTCAGACATGATCTGCTACCCTCCTGTCCACCTAGTTATGACATTAGTGACAGCACATCCCCAAGATTAGTTTATTATGTGCCCTACCATATGTTAGTCTTCCATCTGTGTTTGGTGGCAAAACAGCAGAATGCATAGAAAATATTATGTAGGAAGTAGGATTACTGGCCATTGCTTACGCCTCATTTTCTGTGTAGTCACTGATTCCATCTCTGCTCACAAGACAGATTTACACTTCTGATTTTATTTAAAGAATCTATTCTGCAATACAAAAGAAGAACTTTGCAAGTCTGTCAAACGGTTACTTAACCAGGAAGAAAATCCCATGAACATAATGCATGCGCTGCTTCAGCTCTTACCGGGTTAAGAAGACTGACCCTGCCATATATGGGCATGCACAGCCAAATCCCAAATTCCTCATCTTTACAGGCCTCCCTGCTAACCCCCGAGCTCACACACATTTACTCAATGTCCTGCTCATTTCCCAGCCACAAATTCAAAGCATTGGACTGGAAGAACATTCGATAGATAGATAGATAGATAGATAGATAGATAGATAGATATAGATAGATCTAATTAAAACATTTTTTTAAAGACTAGCATTCAGCAAGAAAATTAATTCCTAAACTTGGAGGGCCCATTTACATCTCTGCATTATGTTAACACACATTGTGTTAGGGCAGCCAATTGAAAATAATGGCCTTCCAGAGCACCAAAATCGAACAAAATGTATAATGCAATGCACATGTGCATTGCCTTAATGCCTTGGGCTACCATACCAATGAATAGCATTGCAAAGCATGTAAAAAGCTTTGCTGCGCTATACCCCAACACAAGGATATAAATGGGTCCTTATTATCCCCACAGAGCTAATTACACAGGGCATTTGCTATCAATTTAATGAACACTGCAGTAACAGTGACATGACAATCGAGCTGTACACAAGATGGCTGTTATTCCTATATATACACACTCTAACCATCTTGTATTGAATCGTATTGTCATGTCTTCCTTATATTGTAAAGCACTGCGCAAACTGTTGGCGCTATATAAATACTGTATAATAATAATGAATTGTGTAAAAATATAACATCCTGAAAAATACATCAAATGTATTCAAGAAAACTAGAACAGGAGATATAGATGTAATTCATGCTTTTTAAAATTCACAGCTGGCCCTTAAATTTTGGGCACCATTCACACCAGGGTGGTTTCGTCGCTCGTATTTTTCCACACTAAAACACATGCAAATAAAAAAAAAAAAAAAGATCGCATACATTCCTATGGGGGCTGTTCACTGAATCGCACATACAAATATGTCAGTCGCGTGAATAGTCTCTGAGCTTCTTTTGTCGCGCTGATCAGCTCATTTTGCTTAATAGACTTCAATGGAAACGCGGCTAATCAGAGCATTTTTGCACGATATTGCAAATTTTTTTTATGCCCGTTTCAGTAGCAGAATCTGCCTCTCATTAGACAACTGAAAACGAGCTTCAAAAACACACTGACATATGAACAGAAAAAAAGCGTGTAATGTGCGTTGAAACAAGCATAAAATCTGCGCAAAAACAACAGCGCTGAAACACTGACACCCTGGTTTGAATGGGGCCTTAAGGTTTTTTCTAGTTATTGTCAATGGAGCTGGCTGATACAAAAAAAAAACGATACGATAGGATAGTATCCGTCTATCAAGTAAATATCCGAATATCTTGAGGAAAGGCAATTTAGGTAGCACACTGTAGCTGTCCCTTTTTTTTTATAGCTCATACAACTTCAAAAAACAGAAAACCGCAATGACAAGGCTATTAAATGGACAATACATCAAATGTATATCAGACAAGTAAAACACATTCATTTTCTATGAATACATACATTTCACCCAAAAAAGACAAAACCAAACAGGGAAAAATGGTGCCGAGGACTGAGGGTTTTATTCACACTGGATACCCTGCCTCGTTTGTTTTCAGATAAACATCTGAAAGACTGCAGACACTGCACAGTTCACCAAGGTAATAATGATAGGACAGGTTCAAATCTATCTGATCAATATCCCCCAATATAAGAATCACCGATAGTTTGCTTCCCTAAGCCATCCATAATTACAAAAACCAACACTACCAAGCATGTGTGTTTACATAGCTGCTGTGACAAAGCCGCAGCGTCTAAACTATGTTTGTTAACTGGTAGAAATAAGCAGTTAAGTTCAAAACACCGGACCCAAAAATGGCAATCTTTTCAACTGATTTGCAAACCTGATGTAGTAGAGTGCCCGAAATCTAGGGATGACTGCAGTACACACCTTTTTTGTTTCCGCAATGGTGGCACTAAAAGACAACACTAGCATATCCAACAATCCAACATAGGTATCTCTCATGCAACAGGATGCAACTGGGGTGTCCCTCACTGATAAGATTACAGAGGCCACCCAAATCATGCTGCAGCTACTGATTAGCAAACAAATCAAACCCATTAAACACATTAGACTATCTAGTCTGCAGCTATCTGCATATTACCACCCATCACAGGATAACTGTATGGTCTATGTGTAACTTAACACTAAACTTCTCACTCTTTTACACTGCTAATAAATGATAGAAGAAGCAAAGAGGATGTGTACACTTTAAAACGCACCTACAGGCTGACTCTTTGTTTTGGAGAGTTCACACATACTGACTTCATGATCTGACAAACCCTTCTTGTCAACAGCTACTAGTGCCTCCCTTCAATGTTTCTAGAAAAGGAGAAGCTGGCCCATTAGATATAAATGACAGCCAAAACTGTGCTATGCATGGGAACTTTTTAAAGTAAACCAGTGAGATTATACAACGATCAGCCATAACATTATGACCACCCACCTAATATTGAGTGGGGGGGGCCACCAAAACAGCCCTGACCTGTCAAGACAAGACTAGACCTCTGTATGTATGCTATAGTATCTGGCACCAAGCCATCAGTAGAAAATCCTTTCAGTCCTGTAAGTTGCCAGGTCTCAATGGATTGGACTTGAGTTTCCAGCACATCCCACACTTGCTCAATTGGATTGAGATCTGACGAATTTGGGGGCCAAGTCAAGACCTCAAACTTGTTGTGTTTCTCTAACCATTCTGCAGACCGGGAACATCCCACAAGAGCTGCAGCTTTGTCGTTGCTCTGACCCAGTGGTCTAGCCATTCCAATTTGGTCCTTGTCAAAGTCGCTCAAATCCATATGCTTGCCCATTTTTTCTGCTTCCAACACATCAACTTTGGGAACAAAATGTTAATTTGCTGCCTATTATATCCCACCCATTTCCAAGTGCCATTGTAACGAGATAATCAATGTTATTTACTTCACCTCTCAGTGGTAACAATGTTATGGTTCGCTGTGTGTACATATTGTTATAATATATATTATATATCAGGATTAGACAAATCCCAGGAGCAATAAAGACTACAGCTGGCGCCTAACTTTTGAGATTCTCTCTAGTTGTTGTCAATGGTGCCGACTCCCTCAAAAAAAATAAAACAAAGAGCCCCTAATGAGAATGACATGTGCAGGCAGTCCCCGGGTTACGAACAAGATGGGGACTGTAGGTTTGTTCTTATGTTGAATATGGAAGGGTTAACCCCCGTAACGTTTGGTTTTGATGTGTGTGTGCCCCTGTTAAGAAGATTTGACCTCACTTTCTGTCCCTGTGACAATTGAATTTTGAAAATTGGAAACAAGGATTGGTGCTAAAGCTTCAGTGGGGACACCTTTTTCCCATGATAACTCTTACAGGAGTGAATTTCCCTTCCTAGGAGGTACATTTACTCTCACTTCCTGTTGTCTCAAGGACAGACAGCAGTAAAAACAAGAGCCAACTTCCTGTAATGTACATACAGTACTATGAACCAGACCTAAAAAAGGTGGGCACTCCTTGTCGGCACAAGCGCGGTAGCATTACAACGACTGAAATGCTCCGTGGTACACTTTGGCTGCAGTCTGGGACCCCCTGCTGTACAGTAATAGCCTCCGTGTGTAAGTAGGGGTCGTATGTAAGTCGGATGTTTGTTAAGGTGCCCATAGACCTCACAACCATCGCAAGACTTTTGTCTTGCGATGGTTGTAAGGTAAATAAAAAAAAACGTACGATCTGCCCATCTTGGACAGGCAGAACGTACTTGCGATCATCGCAAGCCCGCCCCCTTGAGGGGCGGGCTTGTGATGACCGCAATGCTGAACGGGCAGTGTGCGCTTGCGCACACCGGCCCATGCGCCAATTATCTTACGAGCAGGCCACAAACTAGCCGAAAATCATACGATTCTTGGCTGGTTTTCAATCATGTTCGTAAGACAAAAGTCGTGCGACCGTACAGTAGAAACGGTCGCACGCCTTCCACACAACATCCTACTTAAGGTGCCCACACACCTTGCGATTATCGTACGATTACGAGATTTCCAGCGATTATCGCACGATAATCGCAAGGTGTGTGGGCACCTTAAGTCGGATGTTTGTAACTCGGGGACTGCCTGTATATAGCTGAAATAATTAAATTAAATCCGGACAGGAGCAAAAGCTGGCCGCATAGGTCTAGCTAAGGCACAGCCTCATGGGCTAAACTCTGCCATGTCACAGATATCAAAACCTAGAAGGGTTCAGCTGTCCTGCACTGATATCAAATTCTAAATGTAAAAGCAAACTTGTCTTCAGCATACACAAGGACAACGTGGTTGTAGTTTAACATAATGCGTTATTTAGTGATCTTCCAGACATAAAGATCAATTATCCTATCTACTACTATTATAAAAGAAAATATGGTGACAGCAATTCTTCAAATTTTAGATGCTGCAAACTCCTGAAATTGAATTTTTTTTTGTACACCAGATAGGGTGTCTCCAATAAATCACACTTATCTCTAGCACAAAAAAAAAAGACCTACCTAGTAAATTCTCCCACAGATAAGACACCTCCAAATTATCAACATAACTGGCGACTTTATTTACTCTCAAACCCCAGCAGCCTGCAAATAGAGAACAAGGGAATAATTGCACAATAGCGCTATAAATAAAACTGCATGAGAGTTCATGCAGTTATTAGGAATTTCTGTAAGCACTGTGGAAGAGAACTCAACCCTCCCATCCCCATTTCCTGTTCTCAGCAGAGATGTGTATTCTACAAACAGGGACCAAAAGATCTGGGAAGATACAATAATCTCTTGCAGTGAGAAGGAAATGGGAACAGACTCAGAAGCCATGCTGCACTATGAATATCAAGCTTTTACTGTGACCGCTTGTCTTATGCACAAGAACCGCTTGTCTTATGCACAAATGTCCCGGTGACAAAAAGGGACAGCAAGATATGGGCAATCTCCCCAAAGGAATAACCAACAGCACATCTGATGGATATTTTAAGCCTTCAACCCTCTATTCAAAACTAAAGAAGAGCTTTTGGCTGCAGTTGTGGTTTAAACTACATCTCAAGCCAAAACCTTTTTTTTTGGATAGAGTAGTTTGTGCATTGAAGTCAATGGCACCGCAGCCACGCCCCCACGCACAGTGCGATCGCCCTCACCGAAACGTGTGGCGTATTAGTGCCAGCGTTCCGGTCCAGTGCGATCTGAAAAATTGTGCATGTAGCATTTTTTCAGATCGCATTGCACTAGAACAGAGGGCATTCCTGTATCTCGCGTTCCGGTGCAGGCAATCGCACTGCGAGAGGGTGGCGTCTACTGTGCCAGACATGAATGGTACCGACGCCCCCTTCTGCCCCAGAACGCTGCCTTGATTGATCTATGAGATCCAGTGCGTTCCAGGCGCGAACCGCACTGGATATGGTGTGACTGGGCCCTTAGGCAAAGTTCACACTGATTTCCAGACCGGATCTGGAATGTGGTGCATTGTGTTTTGCCACATTTGTATCGCGATTTTGCTGCGTTCCGGTGTGCGAGTTTTTTGTTTTTTTTTTAGCTTAAAATAGGCTTTCAGGTGCGGTCCATTGTGTTTGCATGCATTTTTTATGCATTCCAGACCAGAGCAAATGAGACAAGCAGTATTCTTTTTTGTCTGGTCCAGAACAGAGAAATACTCCATAGGAAAACATTGGGATGCTTTTTTTTGTCTGGGAGCAAACTGTTCTGGTCTGGAAATGATCTGGACATGGTGTGAACAAGCCTTAAATGGAAACTTGTTTTGATAGAAATATGACAGTTGCCATTGTTAACTTGTTTAGAAGTCTAACTACTGCTTTCTCATAATCCCTGTTTGGTGTACTCTCCCATTTAACAGTACCCTTATTAAAAACAAAAAAAATAATATCTGTACACATACTTTTTCTAACTGTCTTTGGTCTGTTCACGTAACCTAAGGGATTTTCCTCCTGTGGCAGTGGACAGCTCCTAAATTATGTCTTTGCAGCATTCTTTTGCGAGTCCAGAATGGCCTGACTATATACCCCCATGGGGCAGATCCTTAGCACCCTAAACTTACAGAAAGTGAGGTGAATAACAATGTGTGTCACGCAACAATGGAGATGATAGACACTGGATCACAGAGCAGCTTGTCTCCAGGGAACAGCACCAGACACGGTAATTATTGCAGCAAGAGCTCCTTTTTTCATCCTAACAAAGGTTGAGTACTGGATTTTTGCTATGTAACCAGAGTTGGACTTTTAGGGTCGATTTACAGATCAGTGTTGTAGTAACATTCATTTTGAATGGCACCCTAACACATGGCAACATGTTGAATTACAAGAAAAAAAAAGGGGTTAACATTCGATTTTTGGCACATCAGGGTGTGTTGGCAGCTCATGCATTTCCTTAATGCAGCATGCAACATAACATGGGTTAATGCACCGCAAAAATATAAATGGGCCCTTAAGGTGCAAGCTCCAGTCCGGTCATTCTTTTCTTGCATCACTACTCAAAGCAAACCTGTCATGAGACTTTCTGAATCACTGACCAGGAACAAGTATGCACATCAGGAAAGTCAGAAGTCCTCATCTTTATACTTGTTCCAGGTCAGTGAGTCAAAGTATTAAAGCTTCTCAGATCCATTTAGTGATCTCGTTCACAGACCTGTTTGCTGTGCGAACAGCTTATAAATACACCCCTTATTTTAGATTAATTTAAGAAGGCTAGACTAAATAGGGTGGGTCAGTGTAAACCTGTAGCCAACATGGTGATTCAAACTGAGCATATGATGTAAGAGCATTGCCTTGTGTGTAAACCAAACTTCTAAACGCTCAATACATCCAGATGAAGTCAGCTGAATTTTATATGCCAATGTGAATTTTTCTTGTGAAAGTCATCTTAGTCCTGCCTCTTTTGAAGCCTTCCTATTGGTCAATGATTCTGTACATCACATTTGTCAGTCAACTGCAGCTCAAGAGGCAGATCTAAAATGAACTTTTACAAGACGCCTCTGGATCTTCTGATTTCTTTGATGCTTGGATTTCACGAAAGGCAACGACTGCTTATGAATACTTTCAACATTTGCTCACTCTGAACTGCACTGGTTTGTCAAAAGATTTGCGTTGCGTGAATAAAAAAATATTTAAATCTGCCTTTCCTTTTCACATTTACCTACAGAAATCCAGCTAGCACATGTTTGCCAAGCATTTAATTTCGGTTATATATTTCCTGTGTTTTAGGAGTATATGTTAACTAGTACATTGTCAACTTCAAAGTGAGATTGGTACCATAGAAGATGTCAAAAAATTAAAATGCCAGCAGAGTGACGGTTTCAATCCCCTTCAAAGGCGGTGAGGAGGCTGCAGCTGCCTTACACTATGGTAATAGAAAATGTAAAAAGCTGCTGTTAAAATGAAAAAAAAAAAAAAAAAAAAAATA
>NW_017306333.1:1437345-1452403 GCF_000935625.1 Nanorana parkeri
AAAAAAAAAAAAAAAAAAAAAGTAATGTTATAGGGAAGGAAAGGGTGTTTCTATCAAGGAAATTAAGAACCCAGCATTTGAGTATGATAATAAGATCTTTGACACACAATGAATAATCGAATATTTTAACATGGGGCACAAAAGCATAAAAAAATATTTTGCTCAGTCTCTGCCAGAGTTGTGTAACCTAATGAAGTACAAACATCCTGTGCAATATTGAATTACAGAAACCCACTAAAGTCTTCTCCAATATAAAATATTTTGTATCTCAACAGCTGTTAAGCAGGGAGGTTTACATCAAATAACAACACTCACTGTATTAACAAATCTACAAGAGGTCTATCCAACACCAAAAATATGGTACAAGAAAGTGTAAAAACATTAAAAAAAATATAAAGATGAAAATTTACTTGAAGGTAACTGAATGTAAACATAAAAAAAAATGTAAAAAAATCACTGATAATGGACTATAAAGCCTTCTTAAGCTATGTTAAGATGGGCACTGGCTGCAGAAGGGCATCCAGGACCCATGTATTTGGGACAGCACTGAAACCATGACTGCAACACTCATCTTGAGGCCCACCAAGTGCACAATTAGGCTTCGTTCACACATTAGTAATATTACTAATTGGTACAGCTCCATACCCTAAGCTGGCCATACACCTATAGATTACCTGCAGCTTTTCTATGGTCAGATGGAAAAAGTGCAACAGATTCCTCCATCTACGCTAAACTTTGTGGATGGAGGACTCTCCCGCTGGGCCAAGCTTCAGTATCTTGCTAGTCGGCCCCGCTGGCTGTCAAAATACCCGAACACTCTGATTGGATGCAGGCATTGTTCAGGTATTTTGAGAGCCAGCGAGGCCGACTAGCAAGATACTAAAGCTTGGCCCAGTGGGAGATTGCTCCATCCACGCACTGCAGTGTAGATGGAGGAATCTGTTGCACTTTTTCCATCTGACCATAGAAAATGTGCAGATAGTCTATAGGTGTATCTACACTTTTTGGTTGCATTAGGCAGCCTATTCAAATGAAGAGGCTGCCTTATTGTAACACGTGTTAACACAAGTCCGCTAATGCAGCACGACAGTATGAGCAGTCCCGGAATGTTCAGAAGGCATTTGGTCCAGGTCTATAAGACCTGCCAAGTACCAATATTTATATGTCTGCAGTGCCCACAACAACCATTTGGATGGTACTTTGCATATTTTAACCTGCACTAAAAAACTGTAGCAAACTCAAAGATCTTCCTTGCACCAGTCAGGTTTTACAGCCTACATATCCTAAAAAGACATTTTAACTGCCCTGTGCAATCGATTAATATTTTCCCTGCTACACATATGAAAACTTTTCTCCATCAGAAAGTGATTTTTTAATCCGTGGTACAAGCACACATCAGGTGAGGGTGTTTCAAATAAAAGAAACCCTGTCACCAACTTAAAATATTGCAAGTAAAAGCAATAAAAAATACATTATTTTAAATTCTTACTTGTAGCGTTTTTCTTTCCATTATTTTTTTGGGTTCACTTGTAATGTGCCTTTGATCTTGCTGTAAAATGTGTCTATTTCCTAGCATAGCTCCCTTCCTCATTGTACATCATTATAACCTTTTATGCAGCAGCCAGGGGAGGAGTGAAGGGGAATATGACAGATTGCTACTAGAGTGACAACTCTGAGTCTGCTGGGGCTGTTGACCATCACCTCCAAGATGGCGGTACCCAGCAAACATCTCAGGGCTATTTGATGTGTACACAAGCGAGGATTTTACAGGTAAAGATCATGTATAAGTATGATAAAATGTACATGTAACTATATGGGAATGTTTTTGTTGAAATAAGTAGTCTGGCGACAGGGTCTCTTTAAACCAAGGTAATATACTTTATTTAAGCTCTAACCATACACTGACACATATACCATGTATTCATTAGATTACGTTTTTCTGCAGGACTGGGAAGATTTCCAAAGACAGGCTTGTGTGGTGGCAGGCAGGTCACACAGCAAATATCTTGTTAGAGCAGATTACAGGCAAGTATAACCTATATTCATCTCGCACAGCAGAGTGAGGAAGCGGCAGCAATGGATAGTGCACAAATCCTTTAACCAGTTGACATCCGCGGTGTTAAACCCCCTTCCCATCCAGGCCATTTTTCAGTATTCAGCGCTGCGGTACTTTGACTGACATTTATTCCGTCATGCAGCGCTGTACTGAAATGAATTTTATACCCTTTTTTGGGGACAGATAGAGCTTTCTTTTGGTGGTATTTATTCACCACTGGGGGTTTTATTTTTTTACTATATTAAAGGAAAATTTACCGAAATTTAAAAAAAAAAAAAGTTTCCCCTATATTAAATGATAAAACATTTATTATTACCCAATTTTTTGGTAAAATATAAAAGATGGGGTCACGTCGGGTAAAAAGACACTAAACATGTCAAGCCTTAAAATTGCGTGCGCGCGCGAAACCTCAAAAAACGATAATACCCAAAATTGGCCCTAGGCGACGCTTTAAAAGCTGTTACCGCTCATCAGTTTAGTGTTATCAGTGATTGATGGCCCTAAAATGATTGCTCTCACTGCGACGTTCGCGGCGATATGTAACATGTGTAGCGCAATTGTAATTTTTGCGCGCTGGGGCACCGGACGCGTATTTACGTTTATAGGCGCGTAAACGTGGGGGTGGGGGAGTTAAACATTTTGGGGGGGTTTTTTCCCCTTTTTTTATATGTGGCTTTTATTTTATTTTATTTTTTTATGTGTTACTTTTCTTTTTTTTTATTTATATTTTTTTTTTGCACTTATTGTTATTGCTATTATATAGGGGGATAACAACCCCCTATATAATAGCAAAGGCACACTGACAGGTCCTCTTTATGGAGATATTAGGGGTCTCTAGGACCCCTAATATCACCTATGGACCCCAAAAGAAGCTGATAAAGCAGAGATCTGCTTTATCAGCTTCTTCTCTCTCCAGATGACTGACAGGTGAATGCGGAAGTGATGTAACACACGTGATGTGAAGTGATGTGCTCGTTCGCGGGTGCCGCGAATGAGCACATATAGGCGACCGGCGGGCTATGGACCCGCCGATCGCCTATATGTGAAACACCCGGTAACGGGTGTGTGCATTTAGCGGGTCTTTTCTGCCCGTGCGTGCCCGCTAGGGGGCGCGCGCGAGCAGAAAAAAATTGCCGTCTGGAGACGGCAACCCGCAGATGTAGCAGTGCCGTCCGTCCGTTTTTTTACTACGGGCGGACGGCAAGAGGTTAAAGGAAACCTTACATGAAAACCACATACATTCATTGCCTGCTGACCTCTCCTGGATACCCTAGTTGTCTGGCTGTCATTCTGACCCTTTGCTTCAATACTTGATCCATAATTCCTGAATAAGTATGCAGATAATAAGGTCTGAATTGTAAATGGCTTTTGGGTCAGTAACTCAAAGTACTTAAGCCAGTGGGTCAGCATAACTCTTACTTAACTAGCATTTTAAGAAGGATAATAGAAAATGGAACCCCCATATTCCTTTAATGACAGGTTTCCTTTAAAGGGAACATGTGAAGACACAAATATAGGAGCTGCAGGCTCCAATTCAGTCATCTTCCTCCTGGCTTCACTGTCCAGTGAGTCATGCAACAAGCCTGCAGCCAGTTAAGTCTGAACTCCTATCCTGCAGGCTAATTTCAGATCAGCAATCTACTCATTTAAAGAGTATCTAAGCCAAAGACCAAAAATGTAATATAAATTTCATATATTGCAGCTTACCAGTTCTTACATATGGTGGCTGCATTAGTTTACATTTTCAGCATTTTTCTCTTTTGCTTCATCTGAAGATCCTGCAAGTATCATACTTCCCTCCTAGGATGAACCCTCACTCCCTATATTGAAGAGCAGCTTTGTCACCCTACCAAAGGAGAGTGTTAGAACTACAGAAAATCTCCCCATCTCCACAACAGAGGCGATAATCTGTAGTTCCAACATACTTCCTAACAATAGAGCATGAGAGAACAATAAGAATTCACCAGACTGCACTGCATCAACAGGTTTCTATTAGAACTTATTAAATAACAAAATGTTTTCAATTATATCTAACAGATCAAAGGTTAGGAAAAATGTTAATTGACAGGGTTTCCATTTACTTTAAGTTTCTGTTATAGGACAAAATATTTAGAAGTTAAAGGACATTATACAAAAATATGTGACATTAAGAATAGTGGAGGGGGATCTGGATGTAGATGGACAATGCTAAATGGGCATAACATTTGTAATTGCTACAAGCCATTTTGTAAACTCGCATTCAATATTACCATTCCTTTTCATTTACAACTGCTGTATTCCTCTCAGACCAGTTTTTTCCCCCAGGTATGTAAAAAGTTAACCCCTGCACTGCAAGGTAAACTCATTTTTCTCTAGGGGCCAGAATACAGAAGATATGAAGATATAGCCACCCATGACAACGCAAAAAAGCGCAGCCAAAACGCAGGTGGTGTGAGGGAGCCCTCAAGGAACTCAATGCGATAGGAATGTGATTTCTGGTGAGATAGATCCTTTCAAAGAATCCTGTAGAATAAAAACAGAGGAACTGCTGTTTTTCTAATTACAACCCAACACCATCAGGGGTGACAATGAAAGCAGATCCTGGCACCCAGTAGTCTGTTTGATAAACATACTAAAAAGTCTGACATTAAAGCAGAATTGACCTCACCAGGTAAACTTTCTCAAAGTGCCCATAAATTACTGTCCACCGATAGCTTTCAGGGCATCCAAATAAAACATTGTCCTGTTTTTTGTTTCCTCTCTTTCCCCTGACGTGGACTAGCGCATGCACGCTGCCTACCACATTCCCAGCATCTGAACAGTGCTAGAATCCAATCACCTCACCGGGATGCCATTCCACATAAGCAAATGTTCTCACGATGCCCTTGCTGTCTATGAGTCTCACGGCGACGAAAGTAAAGCCTGCAAACTAGACAGTGCAATTTCTGACGTTTTCTTTCCAACAGATGCTTGCTGCGTTTACTTCTGCTTTAAGATCTCCACAACACAAAAAAGGTAAAAAAAATTGTAACACGGTTCTTTAAAATCATTACTTTGTACACAGTTCACCTAGAGGCAAAGCTCTTTCTTCATCAAAACTGAAGTTTCACTTTAGGGTCTGTTCAGACCTTTCTGCTGTGCTATTAAACGCATGTTAACATGCACTGCAATAAGGAAGGCTGTGCATTTTGAATAGGTTTGCCACAAGGCAGGCTATAAAGCACTTGCAGCATTTTTTCACCAGTGCACAGATGCTTCACATCAGTTATGCTGCAGTGCAAGGAGCTTATTAATAGGAGAGAGCAGAGTAATGAGCTCATCAGTCTGCTGCTTCTCCTTGCACTGTCCAGTCACAAGCTGCGGGAAAGTCAAGACCTGTAAGGGCCCATTCACACTATAGCGTTAAATTGCACCCCAATGCACTGCAGCCCGCACCCCTCCTCAATTGGCCATGCATTGAAAAAAAGCAATATTGTGTACTGTGGTGAAAAAAAAAAAAGTGTATGGTTTTGCAATGCACAGCCACTGGGGGAGTCTGTAGAAGTGCCAGACTCTACCTTGTGCGCAGTACCGCATGTTAGGAGCACCGTGTGATGGTGTGCGCTAAACACACATTACCGTGCATGTAGCACAACACCATGGTGTGTACAGGTCCTGATTGTTACTTTACTGCAGCAGAGAAAAATCAAGTATCCTCTCCTGCCAGACAGGGCTGCGTAGTGTGTCAGAGCTGTGTAAATCTCAGGACTGGTTGGCCAGAAATTCAAACCCTTTGGCAGGTAAAATAGCTCTCTTATATGCATTTCATCCATGTATTTAGTAGTTTCTCTGGAGTTCAGCTAAAAGTCCACAAAACTAAGACATCATAAGCTGGATCAGGCACCTTTCTAATGCCTGTAGGTGCCTGCAGATGCTGCTACCCAGCAAATAGCATGGGGCTAACAGTCCAATGAGTGTAATGCTCATTTGCAGAAAAACATGGCTTCCACACAAATGCAATACTTATTTTCGAAAAAAAAAAAAAAAATTTATGTGAACATTATGAGATAAAATAATGGACTCTTGTAAAACAACATCTGCGACTTTGTAAATGCAGGCTTTTGAGTCACTGACCTGACTTTCCTTATCTGCATATTTGTTCCACATCAGTGACTCAGAAAGAACTGAAGCAGGTGGATCAGAATAGCAGCCAGTCGAGGACCATATTCAGAAGGCAATGACAGCCTGTATACTGCACTTACGACAGGTTTACTTTAGAAAATAGCTAACACAACTAAACACATTGCCTCATAAAACAAACAGAAATGGAAGCCAGAGATATATCTATCTACAATACTGTTACTGACTGCCTTCCCTCCTATGTTTGCAAACTAGTCTTATCAAGTGATTTCTTACCAGCTCCAACTGCTAAGGCAATGTGCAAACACAGTCGAGGTACAACAACTGCAGAAACTTATAGTGAGAATGGCTAAATAAAGAAAAAAATGCTGACATTTCACAAGCATTAGAGCTTTCAGTACAAATCACCAGAATGTGAATATCTTTCCAGTGCACAGTCTCTTCCTTCCCGTTGCAGGCCACAGAGGGGAGGATGTATTTAGCACAGAAACCTCTTCCTGTGCAGAGTTTAGGTGGCGCTCATTTCTATTAAACAGTATATAGACTCTACTGTAAAAATACCTATATCCTTCAACGTTATTTAACAACAACAACAAAAATGCAAAACACGTTGATGTGTTATTGGTCGCAACAGCCTGAGTGCATTCGGTACTTTTTAATCCCTGCACTGGCTTCCAATTGCCCAAAGGATAAAATTCTAAATATTAACAACCACTTACAAAGCCATCCACAACTCTGCCCCCGGCTACATCTCCAACCTGGTCTGAAAGTATCACCCTAACCGTCCCCACTGCTCTTCCCAAGACCTCCTGCTCGCTAGCTCTCTTGTCAACTCCTCCCATGCTCGCCTACAGGACTTCTCTAGAGACTATTCTGTCCTCTGGAACTCTTTACCCCAACCAGTCTGACTAAGTCCCACTCTGACTGCCTTTAGGCCAGGGGTCTCAAACCTCCGGCCCTCCAGCTGTGGTGAAACTACAAATCCCATGATGCATCTCTCTTTGGGAGTTATGTCTGTGGCTGTGAGAATCTTGCAATGCCTCATGGGATCTGTAGTTCCACCACAGCTGGAGGGCCGGAGGTTTGAGACCCCTGCTTTAGGCGAGCCCTAAAAACTCATCTCATCAGGGAAGCCTATTCCACCTCAACCTAACCAGTGAACCATCACGTTCTCAAACAATTCATCCCCACACAGCTACCTCCTTATGTATCACTTGCCCCTCCCTTTTAGAATGTAAGCTCTCCCAGGCAGAGCCCCCTTACCATCTTGTTTTGAATTGTATAGTAAAGTCTTCCTTATATTGTAAAGCGCTGTGCAGACTGTTGGCGCTATATAAATCCTGTATAATAATAAAATCAATGAAAGACAAGTCTTATCCACAATTTCCTTTGATACACTGAACAGATCTACAACATTGAATGCATCACTGTGTAATATGATTTAAACATGTTCTACACTTTTCAGGACTTCTGACAAGTAAGCCAAAAAAAGGCCCAATTCATAAAGCTTTAAACACAAGGATAAGGATCTTTATTTTAGCCATGTGACTGTAAAGCTGGCCATACACAAATAAATGTATATTGTTCAGCCTAGCTAAACAGCATGCATGGACGATTCTAACCCATCAGGCTATTGCATTGTGACAGCCGTCAACCGCTAACGTCAGAATGTGGCTGCCTGGCAGCAGTCACCACTTGGCCGGCAATTTTCAGCCCAGCTCCTTTGACAAAAGTTGATCCAGTTATCGACTTTTGTTGTGCCGGCAAGGGCACCCACTGTAAAGCTGGTCATGTGCAAATCAATCTAATGGATTCCTCCATCCACACTAAACAGCACGGATGGATGAATCTGCTGCCGCTGTCAGAAGACCCAAACAGAAACTGCAGCCGATTGGCTGCAGTGACTGATCCGCTAAGAATTACCGTCCGGCTCCTTCGATTTACTGATGGCAGCCTTCTGCTTGACATCCTTCCAACAGGGACACCCACTGAGATAATTTATTGATGAACATGCCATGTTCTAATTGGACTTTGCTAAAAAGATTGGTCCCCTTTCCTAAAAGAAATAAAGATCCTTATCCCAGAGTGTGAGCTTTGTGAATTCAGCCTATAGTCAAAGTTGCTTGTCGACTAGATTTTGTATCTGCCACTGTCTGCATACCAACAGATGCAGTAAGAGACACAGGCACTGAAGCAGTTAATCGAGCAGTCCAGTGTCAAGCTATGGCTGCATAAGCCAATCAGTGCTTAGGGTCACCCACTGCCTGCATCAGAAGTCATCTTACAATACAGTAACTTTGGGGGGGGGTGGACTTCAGATCCCATAATTAGCCCTGGTTATTGTTTCTGGTTTGCCATCCCAGCCCTAAAAGTTGACACGCTCAGCTTTATTTTCACATGCTAATACAGATGTATGGTATCTGTGTATAAATCAGCAGAATAAAAGGACATTGTTCCACTAGCAGCTGATGAGTGGAGAAGTGCTCCCTGTCACTAAGGCTCATCGCAAATGACAGGACAGCAAGCAATAGGTGCTGGCACAAGGCACACATATATATTGAAAGCAGTGCCATGACAAACACTGCTATGACTTCCACGAGTGCCCATCCCCTCCATGTCCACATCCCCTGTCATGTCTACCTATTGTGTCATCACACACAGGCGCTGCTCTCTGCGCCCACAAAGAGTTCACTTGGAAGCCAGTCATGAGAGCATCTCCCCAGCAGGCAGCAGCCGGCCTCTGTAGTGCAGTGCCTGGGCCCAGCCCCTCCATTCTCCACAGCCTGTGCCCAAAACCACCCGGCGGGCCTCTTTCGCCCGTAGACGTGTGAAGGCATCTTTCGGTCCACTCACCCCTGCTGTCCTCCCTCTCCTGAATGGGCCCCGGGCGCTGCCTGGGATCCCCGCCGCCTCCCGCTTGTCCTCCTCCGCTCGGGACACACAGCGCCACCAGCCCAACCTGGGTGAGGCTCCAGCTCTCTCCCCGTGACGTCACCGCGTCTCGCTTTGCCCGTGCGCGTCCCCGCGGCTCTGCTGTGGAGAGGTGACCCGTCCCTTACTGTGCGCGCGCCCGGTGCGCGCCACATAGGCAGAGAGCGAGGGGAATGTGAGGCGCGCTCAGGAGTGTCGGGAAGCTTAACCCTTTCGCTTCGAGGGGTGGGGCTC
Source organism: Nanorana parkeri (assembly GCF_000935625.1). NCBI lineage: Eukaryota > Metazoa > Chordata > Amphibia > Anura > Dicroglossidae > Nanorana > Nanorana parkeri. The sequence continues at coordinate 1,446,665 of NW_017306333.1, forward strand.
GCTGCAGCTCTCATCTTCCCCCGTGATGTCCTAGTGGGTTTCCCTTTTAAATCTTAAATAACGGGTAAGGGCGTTTTTGGTAAAAGCAGAACAGTATATCTGAAGCCAAAACTTTTTTTTTCTCGTTTTGGATGCACTAATAGAGGTTAAAGTGATGCTACAGATCGCAACACACATTACAATTTGAGTGTTCAAACTCATTTAGATTGACCTACAATTTAGTGTAAATGCCTGCTTGATTGGATATAAAATATGGATAGTTTAGGTAGGTCCTTGTATTACATAGTTTTGGTAAATGTAAAGTTGATTCTACAGATTGTAACGTGTGTGGTGAACCTAAAGCCTCAGCTTTTCTTCAAATACATCTCCCTTGCCCTAGTAATCCCTTGGCACAGGCGCTTTAAAACTATATTTACATTGGGAGGCAGGGACAGGCTCTGGATCATGTGATCTCTGTGACAGTAAATCACATGATCAGGTGCCCATTCCTGGCTTCCCATCATAAACAGTGACTGTTAGCTGTTGATGGCAGCACGGTCACTGTGCTTGGAATGGGCATTGAGTGCGCTCCCAGCTCAGAACAGTGAACGCATATATGTGGCGGCCTAGTGGTAAAGCCCACCGTCTTGCCGCCATATACACTGTATGTGTGAGCTGGTTGGTAAGAGGTTGATCATTTGCTAATTAATGATACTTTGCCAGAATGCCAATAAACACTCAATAATATGAAATCACCTGCACTCCATACAGCGTACAGACCTTGGATAAGAGGTTGGTGCTTGAAGTGACAACACGAATGGTGTGACTTCTATTATGGACTGTCAAATACAGTCCATAATAGAAGTCAGCATCACTCGATGATATGTGCAAGTAGTAAAGCACTTTTTATCGAATGTCAAAAAGCCAACGTTTCGGGACCACGCAGGGTCCCTTCTGGGCGACATGAGGTGGTTTCCTCTGGTCGGCATCTCATTGGGGAAGCGGCACAGGTGCATGGAGGGCGACGGGGGTGGCCAAAAGGTTCCAGGTTGCTAATAGCTCCTAGCATCACTCGTTCGTTCACTCTAGCTGGGGTCCCGCAGAGCTTCTGGCAGCCAGTGATGTCAGTAAGCTGGGCGCGATGCTGGACAGAGCCGCTGACAGCACACCCCACCACAAGGAACGACCATACACCTGCAGCACTCCACCCCTACCTCAGTCACCGAATAGTGTAGGGACAGCCCTACGTGTTGGATTGTGTGAGGTGTTATTTTTCTCCATGGGACCACATGACCCATCATTCCTAGCACCATAATCCCATCATTGCTATTACCCTAGGCAGCCTGTACATGTCCAACGTAGACAGATATGCTGTGAGCACACACGTAAGGGTGGCTCCAGTGGGGCCCTATAGGACCCTGCAAGACAAGGAGCCACCTTTAAAATGGAAATTAGGACCAGTGATGAGGGGAGCTGGTTAAATGCGGGGGCAAAAATCAAGAAGCTTTATAAAAATAAAAAGTGCATTCATTTTCAAAGCTTAACTGAACAAAACTGAATAAAGAGGGAAGCTGATTGGTTGCCATAGGCCAGTGCAGATTCTGTCAGGTCCAATTTTTATGAATGTTAAGAATGCAGGCTAGTATGCTGAGTGAGGTGTATTAAGTGGACACTGTGGCGCACTGTTTCAGCTCTGATCACTTTTTCTAAATTGCTTTATTTGGAGTGTACATTCATGTCTGTGCTTTGCTTTGGTGACCAGCAGTATACGCAAAAATGCATGTTTTTTGCACCGCACATCACACCCACATTGTGGTGAAAGGAGCACCTAGAAAACAACTGATCTCTGTGTCAGCCTTTCCCAACCAGGGTGCCTTCTGGCTTCCTCAGGGGTGCCTCAAAATTTTCATACAGCATGCTGCCTTTCCATGGTGCAGGCGAGTTGTCCGCTTGCTCCATTGAAATAAATTACACTAATCCACAGAGGGTGGGATCTGCTCAGAGATGGATTCGTTGCCCCCCTTAAAATCCATACCAGACCACGATCTGGGATAAGGGTCTGGTATAGATTTTGAAGGGGCCACACAGCTCTTTTTACATTTCCGTTGTTTACATTTTAGATTGGGTGACTTGAAATATTGCATACTTTCAAAGGATGTTGTGACTACAAAAAGGTTGAGAAACACTTTTCTATATGCCTTGGCGGTGACTGGTGTTGTTCGGTTCCTGGAAAAAATCAGTCACCACTTATGGTGTGACCAAACCCTAAAACCATGGTCATTTTTTTTTTTGCCATCTATGTCACACTGGGCAGATTTCCCTTCACTTCCTTTTTTTATTCGAACATACTTTATTTTCAGTTTTTGCAATAACACAGTATGGTCAAAACAAGTGTCACAACCGCATTTCAATCATAAATAATATACATTTACAGTTTCACAGCAACGAAGATGGCAAATGCCCCGCTCACCGGGATCGTATGACTTTCAGTGTGTTACATAGCATAATGGCGGTGAACTAAATGGTGCAAGTCTCCATACACCTTCAACAACAAAAGTCAAAATAAACTAATAAAATAAAATACATATCTAATAAAATAAAACTAATAAAATGCAATTAAAGTTTATTTCCACTTTTGCTGACATACTGTATTTGAGAAAACCCCACTATATGTTTTTTTATGTGTTCCTATTCACACAGCATACCAAAACATAATATTTAAAAAATATTTCTTACCTTTTAGATGTGTTTGTGTAGCTGGCCTTTGCAGGCTTCTCACTCAATTTACAAATGACAGGAAACTCTGTCTGTCCCCATAGAAAGACTAAGGATAGACTGAGCTTCTCCTCATTAACATACAATGCTTCTAGAGCTTGAACCCTTTGTTCGGATAGACAATAGACAAGATAGATAGACAAGAAAGAGGAAGTGAGCAATCTAGGCCAAAATAGCTGATTTGGATAAATTCTCCAATTCAGCTCAAATTTCCAGTTCAGCTATGTTGTCCTAAATAATTCACTTCTCCTGCCTTCTCCAAACTCTTCACTCTTTTGTAAATAACCCAGTTTAGAGAAAACCCTTTCTTTTCAGGTAAGAGCAAATAATATGTAAACATGCGTTGTTTTCCTCCAGGTTTTCTCCCACACACCAAAGACATGTGTATAGGTTATTTTGCTATTGTCTAAATTGGCCCTAGTGCAGGAGTGGGCAAATCTGGCCCTCCAGCTGTGCTTTAAGTACAAATCTCAACATGGTTCTGCCTCTGGGAGCCATGCCTGTAACTGTCAGTCTTGCAATGTCTCATGGGACTTGTAGTTTCACAGCAGCTGGAGGGCTGGGGTTGCCAACCCCTGCCCTAATGTGTGTGTGTGTGTGTGTGTGTGTGTATGTGAGACAAGGGCACCTTAGTCCCTACCTTTAGAGGAGAAATATTGGGAGAATAAAATATACTCTTCCCAATAATTAGAGCTGTTCAGGGACACTGTAACTGTCAAATGCTGGCTCTATACAGAAAGCTGAGTGATCATGTAATTCTGATTGCTCAGCTCACAGCTTCTCCCTGTAGAGAACAGTGACTGTCACTCACTGCCCCCCACAGGGATCCCCCCGACCCTCTCTCTCTTCCTCCAGCACTCATTGGAGAGACAGACAGGGGACAGCTGGCTCTGGATCTCGAGAGGTAGAGCCGAGTGTCAATCAGGCAGCAGGGTGGATCCCGACAATATTGTTGGGATCTTTCCTGGGTGCAGCTCGGCTCTGCACTGTCAGCATATAGTGGGAAGAAGCCTGCTATCTGCTGATTTTGGGTCACAGGACGATTTAAGTAAATGTACTCCTCTAACCCAAAAGAGAAGTAAAGTAAAAATAAAACTTTGGCGTTACTTCTCTTTTAAGGCACTTGAAAGGTAGTAAGCTTCTTGAAGGTAGGGGCTGATGTGTATGTAAAGTGCTGCGTAAATTGTCATCATAATATAAATGCCTGTAAAAAAAATTTAAGACAAAAGGTAACTCCTTTAGGGTATTTCCTAAGCACAATGATCATTTCTGGATGTTCCCTACAACATAACAAATCTACACAAAAGAGAAGTAAAGTAAAAATAAAACTTTGCCATTACTTCTCTCTTAAGGCACTTATAATAAGCTTCTTGAGGGTAGGGGCTGATGTGTATGTAAAGTGCTGCATAAATTGTCATCATAATATAAATGCCTGTAACAAAAATTCAAGACAACAGGTAAATCCTTTATGCTATTTCTTAGGCACAATGATCATTTCTAGATGTTCCCTATAACATAGCAAATCTACACTTTTCATGTTCAGGTCCACTTTAAGGGCTTGTTCACACCAGGCATGTTATTATTTATTTTGCTGCAGTTTTCACTACAGGCAACATGAAAAGACAACAGGAAATCCATTCTTCTTATAATAAAGTAGATTCACACTAATGCATTATATGGCAGTACATTGGAAAATGTCAGCTCAACCTGCATTAATACAGCCCTGGTAAGGCAAAGGACCATTGCACACCTATGCATTCACATCAATGCATGTTTTTAAGATACTGTACATTATGACAGCACATTATGACATAGGCTTTTTTTTTTAAATCACACAGTGTTGCAGCACAGATATTTAAACAAGCTCCATAGCTCCTAGAGCAATGCTTTCTATGCACAGTGAGTATACTGTATGTGATATATAAAACATGAGCTTGTTTAAATGTTTGTAAATGGGAATAGGTTGTGATAAGGTCAATTGTAAGTACTTTTATTGTGTACTGCAGCCATTCAGTAGAGGGCAGGTAATGCTGCATTCTAGGTAATATTACTGCAGTGTGCTCGGAGGCAGAATGTCGTGAGATTTTGATGTGCAACTTTTGTTCTTGCTTGATAATAAAACAAACAAGAGTGGAAACTACCTTCTGTGACATGGTAAAGTGTGTGTTCTATTAAAGTGGTATTCAAGTCAAAATCCTTTTTAACCCACAGTATTTCAAATGCTGCCTAAATCACTTACAATGGATGCTGCTCCTTGATGTTGTATAGTATTACTGTAGCTTCTTGCAGAATCATCTGGTCCCTTGAGCACTGGAACTGATATCCTGTTTTAGGGTGGCTTCCTACCTTGAAGGATCCTATGGAGCAACCCTTGTGTGTGCTAGTAAGCTGTGTGCTCCGCAAACACACAGACACAGGCAAACTACTCCCTTGCTCCCTGTTCCTCCTTCCTCACTTCTCCCTATAAGCTAGTAGATGGACAGCTGCTGGAGTCTGTGCTCTCCCTTGTGATCCTGTACTTAATAGGAAGTTCAGGGAAGCCGAGGTGAGAGAATTGGAGCCAGCTGTTAAGAAACATGATGACTATAAGTTTTTGGGCAAACATTTTTAGAAATGTATATTTGTTTGACCTGGATTCATTATTAAAAAAAGTTTGAGAGTTTAATACTATTGTAATCTCTACAATGGAGGAACTACCGCCGGTGCACCAGGGCCCCGGCCTGGGGGGGCCCAGCACAGTCCCAGCACCGGATTGGTACCCAGTGGGCCCCCCATCTCTGCGCCGAGAGTGTCGGATCATCTGCTCATCCAACACTCCCGGCGCAGAGATGGGGGGGCCGCCGGATACTGATGGTTGCCATGCCGATAGAATGCTGAGCCGGATCTGGAGCCGCACTGTGTAATCTGACACAGCGCGGCTCCCGTGCTGGGTCAGCATTCTATCGCCACGGCAACCCTCCGCCAATCACAGCGCGCTACTGCCCG
>NW_017306333.1:1452479-1481564 GCF_000935625.1 Nanorana parkeri
GGGAGTGTCATCCGACACTCCCGGCACAGAGATGGGGGGCCCGCCAGCCGCCAGATACTGGTCTTAACATCTGACAATCCAAACGAACTGAAATGGGGGGGCCTGTCCGCCGGCTGAGATAGTATGGGGCCTGCCGGCCGCTGTGAGGAGGGAGCCGCGGAACACGGAGGCACTGAAGACAGCCCTACAGGCACATCATGGGGCCTCAGACAGCAGTGAGGACCCAGCAAACAGAAAACACATAGGAAACAGGTGAAGACAGAAGACCAGCCAGAAGAGGTAATTATTATTTGTAGCCTAATGTTGTATAAAGTACTGTTGCAGCAATGCACAATGGCACCCTCTATAGAGGACTACAAATCTCAGCAGTACTTTATACAGAAATGCTATTGTTATATAAAGTATTGCTGGGATGTGTAGTTCTCTATAGCCTGTGCCATTCTGCATTGCTGTAAATATTAGGTCTGCACCGATATATCGGCCGCCAAAAGATATCGACCGGAAATGGCACTTTTGGCTAAATGCCGAAAGTGCCATTTTTCTGCTGATACATCGGCGCATCCGTGCTTTCTTTCCTCCCCGCTGGGCGCTGCTCTTTGTCCCAGCGGGGAGGAGAGAAAGTGACAGCCGGCCGAGTGCTGCGGGAGGAGAGCGCTGTGTTTGTGGTAAAAAAAAATCTTGCACCAGGGCCCTTTGTTCCTTAGGTCCGCCACTGAATCTCTACTAGAGCGAACTAGTAGAGGGAAGTCATCTCAGACGACCCAGATTTAGTTTTATGTGGTTTGGGATGGCAGAAAACGGTGACTTTGGTGTAGAACAGGGGTAGACAACTTTAGAGCCGCTATTTTTTTGAACTACAAGTCCCATGAGGTATTGCAAGACTTGACAGCCACAGGCATGACTCCAAGAGGCAGAGGCTAGTTGTAGTTACACCACAGCTGGAGTGCCAAGGTTGCCTACCCCTGGTCTACAATATTGAGTGTCCTGCTGGGGAAACTTTCAGAAAGAATTGGACACCAGGCAACCAGGCTGCAGAAACACCTAGCACCAATAAATGAACCTCATTACTAGAGGTGCACCGATACCATTTTTTCGGTATCGAGTACCGATATTTATCTTTTGGTACTTGCCGATACCGAATACCGGCCGCCTGGCTTCCTAATTGGCCGGGAAGCTGGCTCCATGCTGTTTGGCCAGCTCACCACTGATGAGCCGGGAAGCCTGCTCCATGTTCCCTGGCGGCAATCAAGTTCCAATATCGGGAGTAAGTATCAGAGCATTTGAGCGAGTACAAGTACTCGCCCAAATACTCGGTTTCGGCACCGATACTATTATCGGTATTGTAAGGTGTATTGATTTTGCTGGATTCACAGGAACGGCTGCCTAACACATAAAAATTCACCAAAAAAAAGATGCATGCACTATTTTTTGTAACACAGCACACCACAATACACGGTAATGTGTTTTCGTGTGTTGTGGTGTGCTCCAATGCATGTTCTTTGGCAGATGCATTGAGGTTCCATTAACCTCCCTAGCGGTATTCCCGAGTGTAGCTCGGGGTTACTTTCCCATACCATAAGCCGCATAGCATTTACTTACCTTGTCCCTCGAGCCGCACTGTGTTCTCCGGCCGATGCCGGCATCCGGGTTCCGTCCCTTGCGAGCGTACGCGTCGAAGGGGGGCGGAGCCGGCGGGATATTAATTAAAAAACGACAAAGACGAAAAAAAAATGCGAAAAAAAAATAGACCGAAAAATTACATGAAAAAAAAGAAAAAATCATACCGCCAGGGAGGTTAAGAATAAATGGCACCACAGTGTACCAATGCATTTTCCTGTGTTAGTTCCCTACAACAGTGTCAACCTGGCCTGAGTAGTACTCTCACTTTAGTTGTTTTTTTCACTTATTGTAATAAAAAAACCTGTTTATTTTAAGAAGACATAATCAGTAGTTCTCACATTCAATCCTAAAAATAGAATGTTTGTTATTACATTTGGCAGGGTTGGTGACTGCAACTGGTGGCCACAAAGGAATGTATAACTGTGGAATTCACTACCATTTTACTTGCACACAATGTATATCTAAAGCCAAAACATTTTTTGTGGGCGAAGGTTGAAACCATTTTTTTTTTACCATCTATGTCTCATTAGGGAGATTTCCCTTTGCTTCCCGTCTTTTAGACAAAACAAGAAGTGAGAGGATATATTTCCAATGTGAGGGAAACCCCTTTTAGATAGTTCCAATTGGAAATGTCCTCTCTATTCCTGTTCTACACGCGTGTTTATGTTTATGTGTGCATTTAGGTTGGAGTGGAGGGCTTTAAAACATTTGTTTGTCTGTTTTTTCATTTTTTATGTGCCACTTTATTTTTTTCACTAACTTTATTGCTTTTACATTGGGGACTAACAAGCGGTAGAAGGAAGGGGTGGCAGCCTTTTCAGCAGCATTCAATTGATCAGGAGACTCTACCCTGTAAACAAGGGCTACAAACATCGATCACAGCTGCAGCAGCTGTGATCTTGGTTTTAACCACTTTAGGACCTGCAATGTTTATATTCGTATTGTGGTCCTGAAGTGGTTAAAAAGCTGTATGTTATGTGTGGGGGGCTTCTGCAAAGTATAAAAATCTTACCTTCCAGCATGCCGGCTTCTATACACAACGCTGGTCTTCCGGGCGTTGCTTGGAGTGAGGGATGCAACTTGAGCAGTGAAGTGCTCCAGTCATATTATTGCCCCTCCTCATTACTTCCCCATTTAAAAAATGCCTTGCATTTGTTCACAGAATACAAGGCGTTCTGTGATTGGGGGCAGGGACATGACATCATCTTTCCTGCTGACACCTAGTATAGTCAGTATCCACAAAAAGGTGCATGTTTACAATTAAGATGCCGTGGTAGCTTTACTACGAAAGCAGAATTTGTCATTGACATATTGCTGCCACTGTATTGATGTTTATAGAATCAATTTTCAGTTTTTGTAGTGTTGTCTGGACCCATATGTAAATATGACACATCCACTGGTCTGTAGTGCTCATCTACTTTATCTTAAAGCAGCAATGTTTGTTTTTGATCAGCTATCTGTGACTTCTTCTGTACACACCAACATCCTACGTTTACAATAAAAACTTAAGTATTTACACAAATTGGCAGCTATGTTTCTCTGGGTCTTTGCATCATCCCCTGATCTCCCTTCTGTAAAGCAGTTAAAGCCCAACTCCAGCCAGAAAAATTCTTTTAGCTTTCAAAAGGTATTTATTGTTGGCAGTAACCCTGTTGGCAAGGGTTCATCTCCACTTTGGTTTGCCTTTGAGAGCAAACGTTTGACAGTCTGATCAATCTGTCTGTGGATAGTTAAGAGTGGAAGTTATTTCATTAAAATCAATTTCTTTGGTAAACCTTTTAAATTCTGTTGAAGCAAGCTGAGGACCATTGTCCATGCCTAGATTAGATCAGCATGTTGTTTACAAAGTGTCAATTGCTCTGAAAGATTTACACTGTCCCAGTGGGTGGTTGTATACCAGAAAATTCCATGTTCTCTTAAGGAGTGAGCATTACCTTGTATTTGAAGTTCCTTGTAGACTTTGACACCTTAAAAGTTTTTTAATTTCCAGTTCTTGTGCTTTGCATCTAAAGAAAGCATACAATTAGCATTAAATTTTCATCTGCACTGTGTATTCACCATCATACAGGACAAATGGCTCAGGATGCACCTTTATCGACGTCTACAAACATCAAGATTGTAGAAACATACATTTTATAGTGCTACCTGGTGTTCACCACAGTAACTTATATTGGGTTCATGGAGACATGTAAAGGGTTAAAAAGCAAGGTAAAACAACACATAAGAGATAAGGATAAATCAGAGGGGTCAGCATCAGCATTCAAAAACTACAAGGAATGCAACAAAAAATGTAAAAAAGCAATCAGGGCAGCAAAAGTAGAATATGAAGATCATAGCATTAGTAAGCAAAAAGAACCCTAAGGAATTCTTCAAATACCGGTATATAAATAGTAATAAGGTATGGGCGGAGCATATACGTAGGTACCATAAATGTTGATGAGGGGAGGTTGGCTACCAGCGACAGTGAGCAAGCGAACAAGTTAAATGCATTCTTTTCTTTCTTCACAGAGAAGACGGACGTGGGCATCGATTAGGGCATCAGCTGCGGAGATAGTAGTACCAGTTTTAACACATCTCTGTGGCTAACAGAGTAATACAGAGTTAACAAAGATTAAATGTAAACAATTCGCCAGGACCAGACTGGTTACATACTAAAGGAACTTAGTCAAGTCACAGCCAGACCCGTGTACAACATTTTTATGGACAGTATAATGACAGGTATGGTTCCAGCTGATTGGAGGAGAGACAATGTACCAATATTCAAAAAGGGGAAAAGAAGTGCACCAGGTAACTACCGGCCTGTCTGCCTAACATCAATAGTGTGTAAAATATTTGAAGACATGATATGGGACTACATGCAGGAATTTACAAATACAACTGGTATCATAAGTGGTAACCAACATGGTTTCATGAAGGACCATTCTTATCAGACCAATCTATTAACATTTTCTGAGGAAGTAAGCACTAAATTAGACCAAGGAATACCAGTAGACGTGGTGTATCTGGACTTTACTAAAGCATTCGACACAGTACCCCACATACATTTAACCCATAAACTAAGGTCTATAGGTCTAGACAAAATTGTATGTACATGGGTGGACAATTTGCTGCTAGAATGGATCCAGTGGGTAATGATATATGGGTCATTCTCTAAGTGGGTAAATGTTGGGATTGGGTTGCCCCAGGGTTCAGTCCTGGGACCAATCCTGTTCATCTTATTCATCCATGACATAGAGATTGGACTAAATAGCTCGATTTCATTTTTTGCGGATGAAACGAAACTCTGCAGAGCAGTAAATTCTGAACAGGAGGTATTTGCACTACAACAGGACCTAAGCAAAATTGAGGCATGGGCTACAAGATGGCAAATTCGATTTACTGTTGAAAAATGTTAGGTTATGCACATGGGAGTAAAGAACATGTGCACAACCTACTACTTAGGGGGTGTTACTTAAGAGAAGTCAGACATAGAAAAAGACCTGGGGGTCCTCTTAGATCACAAATTTGGCAATAGTAAGCAATGCCAAGCAGCAGCCAGCAAAGCTAACAAGATACTGGTGTGTATTAAAAGAGGAATTGTAGCAAGGGATCAAAGAGTAATACTTCCACTTTATAAATTATTGGTTTGGCCCCATCTTGAGTACTGGCCTTCGACTCTCAGGAGAGACATCCTGGAACTGAAGAGAGTTCAGAGAAGGGCTACAAAATTAATTAAAGGGATAGAAGGCCTCAGTTATGAAGACTGCATTCAAAATCTTAACTTATTCACCTTAGAAAAGAGGCGATTAAGAGGGGACCTTATTGCAGTCTTCAAAATCATCAATGGGGACCACAATATTAGGAACAAATTGTTTAATCCTAAAACTGTATGGAGAACCCAGGGACACAACAAGAGGCTAGAAGTGAGGGGGTTCAATCTTAGAATTCTTAGGGGGTATTTCACTGTGAGAGTAGTGAAAGTTTGGAATTCCCTCCCACGGGTGGTGGTATCTGCGGATAACATTGACAAATTCAAGAAATTTCTGGATGAGTTTCTTCTTTCGCAGAATCTACAGGGATATGGGAAGTGTTAGAGCTAGATAATACAAACACACAGGGGGTGATTTACTAACCTAAACACACGCACGCACCAGGTGCGTGTGATTTTCACACAGCAAAACGTATTTATCAACCAAAAAGTCTCTAAAAGCATATTTCCACTAATGCCATATATGGAAAAATCATGCACATGATGCATATATAATGCTGCTTCACAGTTTAGACAAAAATGGTTAGCTCATGCATTTACATTCCTGCATTCATCAACGCAAGCAACACAACATAGAGCTAATTTACACAATATCACCTTGCAATTTATGCAGGGCTTTGCACAACACACCTGCTGGGTGTGTACACACTACAAAGGTGTTTAGATTCCACCCATAGATCATGCTGGGAGGGAACACACTACAGAGGTGTATACATGTTCGTGGTGTGTTTATAAGGTTAGTAAATCAACCCCATATACTCACATACATCGGTTGAACTGGATGATTCTTGGCCTTTGTTCAACCTTACAGACTCATGGTTATTCACAAAAGGGTGAAGAGTTTGGAGAAGGCAGGTGAAGTGAACAATCTAGGACAACATAGCTGAACTGGAAAAATTCTCCAATTCAGCTCACTTTCCAGTTCAGCTACTTTGGCCTAAGGTTTCACGTCTCCTGCCTTCTCCAAGCTCTTCACCCTTTTGTGAATAACCCTGACTATGTTACTATTTTACATTGACAAAAGGGTGAAGAGTTTGGAGAAGACAGGAGAAGTGAACAATCAAGGAAAAAATAGCTGATTTGGAAAAATTCTCCAATTCAGCTCACTTTCCAGTTCAGCTATGTTAGATATCCTAGATTGTTCACTTTTCCTGCCTTCTCCAAACTCTTCACCCTTGTGTGAATAACCCTGCTAATGTTTCTTTGTTAGCTGCTCTACCCAGTACAATTACAACACCAGTAGTCATTTCACTGGATTTTGAACTCAGATGCTTTCTACGTTTGATGGATAGGACTTGGTGACTAGGTTGAGGGAGTTATTGGATGTCTTTGGAGTCCACTGGATGCCAGCAGAATTTCTCCAGTCAAATTTTGCACAACTATAAATAATTTCAATCTGTTGCTGGAGCATTTGTATGGAGATATTAATGTAACAGGTTTATGGAATACTGCCAGAGGAAATGTGAAAAACTCAAATCTTTGCAAACAGATTACAAGAGCTGCTGGCTTCTCATTGAGTTTGGCGGTGCATAAAGCCTTCAGTGAAAGATGATCCCAGTCATGTCACTCAGAGCCTAATTTACATCTTGGAAGTCTATAGGAACAGAATATTTGGTGCCTTAAGCCTACCAATAACCAGGTCACTCCTCCTGAAGCAGTGCTAGAACCACAGGAGGGAACCAAGCATCTGACACGCAGAAATGTGTTGGATGTAGGAAAAGGCATAGCTATAAGTCCAAGGAGAGAGCTACTGCACTCTCCTTGGACAAAATTGTTATAATAAGCCAACACGTAAGGCTTTCATTGCTGATGAAACTGTACAAAGAAGAGGTGGTTGACCAATGTGCCATTGTAAGATGCCATATGAATGGACAGTGATTTAAATGTCTTATAGATTTGGGTTCCATAATCACTACCATTGGTGAAGATTACTTCTATGCCTGCTTATCAAGAATATAGTAGAGAAATCCTGTGTGTCCAGTTGCAGCTCGTAACTTGCTCAATAGACCTTGAGCTGACTTACTTGACATTCCCTGGCAAAGAGAAAACAACCAGAATAACAAATCTTTATGTGAAATATAGAACAAGAACCAAATTAAATGATGAAAGTCACATATAAGATAATTTTAGGCCAATGTTACAGTAATGTTTCAAGAATTGTGCTTTGTTGAGATATACTATAATTACAAGCAGAAGAAAACAAAGATGGTAAAATTAAAGGGTTAACAATTATTATAACATTTGTTATGATAATTGTTAAATAAGCTTATTTATATTGTACACTCCCTAGCCTTACACTTAATCACTAAATAGCCAAAGATATAGCAAACTACTTGCAAAATACTTTCCCATATCTTTTAATCTTACTTTACTAATTATATAATTATAAACTAGTATGCACAAATACCGCACTGGTTAGCTTTTGAAAATGTTATTTATTTTTCCAAAAAAAATGGTATTAAACAATTAAAGACAAGCTCCAGGAAAAATGATAATGTACACACAGCACTGGGTGTATAAATTATCATTAAACAAGTATATTTTGTGTGGAGGGCCACTGCAAAGTATACAAATTTTACGTTACAGCATGCTGGCTTGTACACATCAGGGCCGTAGGAAGGGCGAGGCGAGTGAGGCACTCGCCTCGGGTGCAGGCTGGGTAAGGGCGCAGCCAGGACACTGGTATTTCGCCAGTTGGGGGGGGCGCGGCCCGAAGATTTTTTAGTGCGTCAAAAGTCCTGGGTCCCTCAGGCTGGGACCCACTGCTCGCGAAGCAGCGCAGAGCGGTGGCGCGCTGCCTTCACGTGCAGTGTGTCATGTAATTTTGTCTCCGACACGTCTGCTTGCAAGAGCGCGCATAGCTGAGCGTGCTGAGATAAAAAATGTCATCTTCAGCCAATCGGCTCGCGCGTATAAACCCACGCGTCAAGATGCGAAGGCCATTCGGTTATTACGCGGGAGCCAATTGGCTGACAATGCAGTCCTTCATCTGGCCGCGCTCAGCTCACACACTACATGCGAAGCTCCATGCCTGAGCTATAACTCGCGGTATACAGAGCTTTGGGTCACGGGAGAACGCTAGTTTGCATTCTCCCGCAACCCTTAGGGCTAGTTCACACCAAGCGCGGAGCAGATCCAGAGCAGAGCAGGTGCAGACCGGATCAAAACTGCGTCCAATGTATTCCAATGGTATTTTGAGCTCCAGTTCACATCGCAGCGTGCAGATCCAGAGCATGTAAAAAAACTGCAGCAGGCCCTGTTTTACCTGCTCTGGATCTGCAAACACATCAAAAACACATTAAAAACGCATGCAAATGCCTGACACGCACTGAAAGCCCATGTTAAACTAAAAAAATTGCACACCAAATGCAGAGCAGATCCGGTCAGGTTTCTGCACATGCACGCTAGTCTTTTAGATGCGTTTTTTACGCGTTTATGTTTTTTTTACCTGCTCTGGATCTGCACGCTGCGATGTGAACTGGAGCTCAAAATACCATAGGAATACATTGGACGCAGTTTTGATCCGGTCTGCACCTGCTCTGCTCTGCACCTGCTCCGCGCTTGGTGTGAACTAGCCCTAAGGGTTGCGGGAGAATGCAAACTAGCGTTCTCCCGTGACCCAAAGCTCTGTATACCGCGAGAACTATAGGGAAAAGCCCTGACCCCATAGTTCTCCTTTAATACTACGCCCCATATCAACCACTGTGGGAAGGAGCTGTGGAGCATCAGCATTCTGGGAGCTGTAGTCCCAGGGGCAGGGGTGTGGAATTCCCATCTCCCAACGCCTGGGACATGCAGTTTCGGGCGCCGGGCGAGTAGTTTTTTTGTACATGTAGCTCTGCTCTGGACAAGCAGAGCTAATTGTACAGTGGGGAGCCGCTGCTCGTTTAGTACAAGTGATCTGATCAGATCACTTGTATGAAAGGAGCAGCGGTGATCGTGTCCAGGGGCCCACCCTGCCGTGGTTTTCGGGGTCCCCCGCTCCTCTGAGGGACCCGTGACCACGGCAAAAGAGCTCACAGTAGAGCAGTGGTTCTATAGGGCCGGGACCCCTTGGTAACATTTGCCAACATTTGCCAATTTTTTGTTCTTGCCTCGGGCGCAAAATAGGCTAGCTACAGCTCTGGTACACATAATTCTAAGCTTTTGGGAGCTGCGGGGAATGGGGATGTGGCTCGAGCAGTAAAGTGCACCCCTTGCATCCCTGCCCCTCCTCCCTACTTGCCCATTAACAAAATGCTTTGCATTTTTCTCAAGCAACACAAGACATTCTGTGAATGAAAGAGGAGAGATGATGCCACATCCCTCCCTTTTAGTAACTAACTCCCTCTCTATTAGTTACTAATCTGGAACAAGCATTCAGATCAAGGATTCTGACATCAGTCCAACCTTATTTGCTCCACACCTTTTCTACTTATGACTCTAAAATATTGAAGCTAGAGAAAGTCAGCACATTTAGAGGTCGGCAATAACTATCTCATTCTCCCAAGCTTAAAGTACTGGTGGGCTACATTTAGATCTGTTTAGCCACAATAGAATTCTGAACAAATCCTCTAGAAGAGTCAACACCCGTGTCAACACAGGCTCCTGTAAGCATAAATATTAATATTAGTGTAGTTAAAAGTTAATATGTGTAATTAAAATATACATAGGATAAACCATTTTAAGGGTCTCTTTGGACTGCTCTGGTTCCAACCTTTTTTTTTTTTTCTCTATTCTGACATCGCTCCGTGTCAAAATAAAGAAAAAAGACACAGCGGGGTTTTTCTCCTTGGCGGCCGGGAGCAGGAGACTCCCGGGGTGCCAGGGAGAGTCAGACGAAGGATCGGCCGAAGCTACGGCCAGATCCTTCGGCAGCTTTGTGAATAGACCCCTAAGTTTGATTAGTTACTAGGTCTGACCAGTCAAACAACCTTCAGTAAAAATGTAGGACCGCAATGAGCAGCAATATATTAGTGCACACACTAAAAATTATTTCCATCCTAGAGCTATCTCACCATCGATAGGATAAAAGCAGTCATTACAAAGAACCCTGGGACTTCAGTGTCTGCTTTCCTCTGGTGATTGAGCATAATTGATTATTTTATTTAACAGATTCAAGTGACAGCATTAGTGGGTAGGCTAGAGCTGTCCCAGTATAGATATGGGGTACACTTACCCCATAATGGCCCCACTGTGAAATATGAACACCATTATATAGGTGGTATTTAGACATGGAAATGGCAGCAAGGATTGAATATGACTGAATAAAAATTCAGGGAATGCTCTGGTATTGTTTATTTCAAATACCAGCCAAAAAAATGGATGGGAAACATCTTACTATTACACTCTGCAGAGTTGCTTCTTTGAACTGGATCCTAGTGTTTTCCAGCAAATGCATAATTAAAGATCAGCTGTCATTAAAAATGCTAGCTACACCTACACATATCTGCTATAAATAGCTCTTCCACTATTTACATGCACAACCTTTGCATTATATACCTTCACATGGTTTTGATAAAATTTAATCATGGGGTCAAAATTAATGAGGGCAATTTCTAAATGTATATAATAAATAGCAGAAAGTGTATATAGAAACAAAAACAAGAAAATTAAGTTTCTTTTTTCCAACATTGTATCTCACTATAGGCTCTATTCACTAAGCATTATCGCATCCACTATTTTTTGATAGGAAAAGGGTCAATTCATTTTTTA
Organism: Nanorana parkeri; assembly: GCF_000935625.1. Classification (NCBI taxonomy): domain Eukaryota; kingdom Metazoa; phylum Chordata; class Amphibia; order Anura; family Dicroglossidae; genus Nanorana; species Nanorana parkeri. The sequence goes on from NW_017306333.1 coordinate 1,463,542, forward strand.
AAACAAATTAGAAATGTGTGAAAAATACCACAAAAATGGTAAAACATTTGCTAAATATCACATGAAAAATTTAAAACTACAACATTAAAGTCAATTCACAATTTAAAAATAAATAAGTATATATATATATACACTGAGTGGCCAGATTATTATGACCACCCCATCAGTACTTTGTTGGGCTGCCCCGTGACTCCACGAGATAATTATATGCAGTAATTGGCACATGACTGTGGCAGTTGGTATTTGCAATCTGTTGTGGTTCATTTTGTCAAAACCAAGCACCAGATCCATTAATTGAGGAGGATGGTCCTCGGCTGGGTCCCTGCCTCAAATCGTGGCGGTGACAGAAACCGTATTCTTCTTTAGAGAGAATCGTTCTGGATTCAATTGTTGTGGACGGTGGTCCCAAGAGGCATTGATACCATGTTGCTTCCTGATGGAAAATTATTTTTGGCTTCTTTTTTCTTTTTATTTCAGTATATAGTTTTTTTTTCTTAGGGATTTATTTTTTCCCTTTTAGGTTTATGTCATTTTAAAAATACCTAATAAAGTCTTCTTGGCCAGTCTCTGTGTTTTTGACCTTATGCACTTTGATAATATTTAATTCCCCCTACAATATTATTTTTTGCTACTAAATTGAGTCTTCCAGAAGTTTCTTCTAGATTAGATAGGTCTACTTTGCTCTTAGGCTTATTTGCATTAGCTATGGGTCACTTCCAGTTCCTGGAATGCATGGGCATGTGCAGTACGCTCCTTTCCTGTGTCTGGAGTGTAAATTGCTGTCCATACTAGCTAAGGGCACAGATGGTCAGTCCTTTTAGGGATGGTTGATTGCACATTTTGATGATGCTGCACAGCTAAGCAGCCCATTACAACAGCAATTTCTGTAGGAAATTGCTTACTTTTTGTTTAATTTATGGGTGAATACCAGACTATACATGGACAATCAACTTGTTACACAAGTGGTTTGGGTTGTAATTAGATGTGTGTGTATAAACAGATGTATATTTTTATTTCATAGATTGTCTGTCACCTTAAGAAAGGGGGTATCGATGCCTCCAAAACATTGGTGGTTTTGTTTTTCTCTTTGCATGTAATGTTTGCTTTTCCACCTTGGTAAACATCTGAGGTCTTAACTGTTGTGCTGGCCATTTTTACATTTAAAACAGTATCACCGTAGGCCGTGCACCTTTTAGCTGGCATAGAAAGGTACAGGTGCAAGATGGGTTTTTGTCCAGTATTTGCAGCCTGTCAGCCTGTGGTAGCGTGCAAGTGTTCATACACACCAATTTGAGGCAATGGAAGTATTCAAGAACACATTACTGGAATATAAGGTCATCCAAATGATGATACGGAGAAGAAGGGTTGAAATAATTTTGCAAAGATAATTTCATGTGCACACCCTGCTTGATGACTTCTCTGAAGTGGAGTCCCTTCAATAAGTTAACAAAGGACCTAATTATTCAACTTTATAGTTAGTTATGTGTCGTCCTGGAGCCCAGCACATAGCATAATCATGCTATACTGAGGATGAGGAAGTTATTGCACTTTTTTGGGAAGGCATTGTATCAAATGCTATAAGGTTAAGTTGTAGGAATTTCAAATGCCTCATTTTCATGTGTTCCTACTGATGTAATAGGAGGGTTTCACACTATTGCTCCTAAACACATCTATATGCTGTCCTCAAGGCAGGAATGGGGCCAAATAAAAAGCATTTTTTACACTTTGGCCGATATTCCAAACTTTATCGGTGCGATTGACTGCACCCCTGTGCCTTTTTCCACCCTCAGTAATGAAGCACATCTATTGCAATAGTAAATGGTAACATTACCTCAACATCTAATTAGTATGTGATACCCAAATGCTCATCTGGAAGGTGCTCACAGGATTTGCAGGGTCTGTTCACAACGCACACATTCTGAGGCAGTGGCAGCTTCATAAGAAATTAGAAAAAAATTAGAAAAAATAATGACAAGAAATATAAAATAAATACTGCATTTCTAAACCAGTAATGCATTTGTTAATTAATGAATGTAATTTGTAAATTGAGTGCTTTATTACCACAAAACTCCATGCGATATTTAACTTATAGTGAATAGATCTATATATCTGTTTCTTCATTTTGCACATTTCTTGCACAGTACAACGTCCAGATGTTTGGAGACATTTGTGTTAAAATAGGATGTCCTGGTGTGCACAAATAAAAAAAAGACACTAGATAATGCATCATACCTTCTTTTCTGTTTGTGGTTTCAATAAGTTCTTATTGAACATTTTCAAGAACATCTAGTAATATAAACAACAAGGAACATAATAAAGTAATAAAGTCAAGAGCCTCTACATTCAGCTTGAGGATATTAAAAGTAATTCAGTAAGCATGCTGAATGACAAGGATTACAGAGTACAGTAATCCAGCCATAGAGGACTAAGTGAATTGATGCAGTACCTGGAACAAAAATATATTTAAGCAGCTATATCTACAGGAGGTTATATTGGCCACGTGCCATGGCCCATCCTCAAAATCATAGAAAGAACCAATGGTGATAATGGAGAGAGAAAAACACAAAGACAATAAGTAAGACATGAGAAAGAAAAGAAAAACTTAGGGGTCTATTCACGAAGCAGCCGAAGGATCTAGCCGTAGCTTCAGCCGATCCTTCGGCTAGCTTCGGCTCCAGGACCCCTTCAGTTCAGTAGAACAACACGGAGTCGTGTCAGAATAGAAAAAAAAATAAAAATACATTTTTGGCCATAGGAATGTATTGCTAGATTCCTATTGGCTATTTCAATTTGCAATAGCCAATAGCAAACTAGCATTGCACCCGCCCTCTGCTGCAGTTCTCCATCAGGTCCCCACTACTGATTGACAGCAGCAGAGGGCGGTTACAATAGCTAGTTTGCTATTGCAAATTGAAATATTGGTCGGCAGCAGAACCGCCGACCAATAGAAAACTGTTGGGCGGAGCTAGCTGTCAGCGTCATTCGGCTATTCACTCACTGCTGTTTGGCATCTATAAAAATAGACCGAACAGCAGCAAGTATCCTGCCGGAGGTTCGGCTTAGCCGATCCATATGTTGGATCGGCTGAGTCGAACTCCTTCTGCACTTCGGGTCTGCATGTTCGGCCGACCCCAAGCCACCCGATATACGGCTGAAATCAGCCGTACCAGCCTGAAGTGAACAGCCGAACAGCATTCGTCTTACTTCGCTTTAGGTCGATCATTCACTCGGCTGCCTTCGGCAACTTAGTGAATAGACCCCATAGCATTATTTGTATCTATTATTATGATATTATAATTGTCACTTATAATGTACCATAATAGGAACATTACATTTGTTTTTTTAAATATTTTGTTAAACACAGTATGTGCCCTCTAAACCCTAGCAACAGTTCATTAAACAAAATTGAAAATAAAGGAAAAAAGGTGGTACTGGGCATTTACTACTTGTACAGGAAGGCACAGAGAGCAATTAAATGATACTCTTTTAAACTCGCTGAGGTTATCTTTGAACTAAACGACTAAACGACTAAAGCCATGAAGTTTACAGAGATGATGTTCAGATTTTTTCACCATCCTTGCATATCTCCACACCGTTCCTATCTTATGAGTCTGAGCTTTCCTCCTTGTTGCTAAAATGCAGACACCAAGATGCCGACCTAGATCATGCATTCTGGGCCTGTCCCAAAGTTCAGCAATTTTGGTTTGTGGTGTGCTATGCCACCTTGCACCTGGTCAGTTATCTACTCTTTGGTTTAATAAAGATTCCAGGCACCCAGATGTCTAGAGGTTGTAAGCAACCTCTAGACATTCAGGTCCAAAAATTAGTTGACGTAAGGAAATCCTTCATACAGACATTATCTGTTGACACTCAACAATCAATAGTACAATGCTTTTGACCAGATTAATTACACATGATCCCCCAATCTCAGTCCAGTCTTTCACCTTAATAATGCATAATGATTGTAAAACTTGAGACTTCCCACTTCTCCTCAGGAACTGGATGTAAGCCAACCACCACCCATCATCAACCATTGATTCAACTCTTAAACTACTGGGCCAACTACACAGGAGACCGGTTGTTTATTTTGTTATTTACTGAAACGTGTTTGTATATCACCTTATTTAGGCTGCATGCACTTTTGAATGTCTTGGCCTGGGTTGTCATGGCATTACCAACAGTGATAAAGAAAATAATTGACAGAGGTTCTTCGTGCCACTAAAAATGCATTTTTGTTTTCTGTTCCCATCACTCCCTGTCTTGATTGAAAGTTAAGGGCTATCTTTCCAACAGGGGCTCAGATGGCAATAAAAACTTGACAGAGACTTTAACCCTTCCTTTCCATACCCAATGTATAAAAAATGTAACAACCTTTTTTCAAAATATTAAAGCCAGATAAGGTGTCATCTATAATCAGGCAAGGAGACAATTATGTCTCCTAATAATTGTCTGTTATGGAGACAAATTAAGACTTTAATATTTGTTGCTTTGACCCTATATTATGATGCTTGGAAGGGAAAAGGAAAATTACAAAGTTAAAAGATCATAAATCCCATCAATGGGATCTAAAAGGAGCTTCTATGCCAAAGTAAAAAAACACATTACTTGAAATTGTGTCCAATGGTCCCTTCTTCCCTGTCTTATTCTACTGTGTCACAGCAATATCATTTTCTAGTTAATAACTCAAACTTTAAATCCTACAAAGTCATACAATATATTATTTTAAGACATTTGCTGAACCCGTCTTGGTCTAATTTTCTCAATTACTATTTGTGTCACTGCTGTACATTTTAATGTTTTCAAGAAAGTGTACCACAAAACATCTGTTCCAGAAGATACTCAAGGCTTCTCACCAAAAAACAGGGCATAGTAATCAAAAGTATCCTGAATTCACCTATTACATACTTCACTATATAAGCTTCCACCCAACCTTTATTTTATAGTAGATGCAAACAGAATGTTAACATATAGTATCTATAAACATTCATAATAAAAATCCAACATAAAATAAATTGAATGTTATTTTGTGTATTTTAATTTACACTACCATTGCACAACTATCTGCTGTCTGAGGTAATGTACAAAATATTATCTGGACTCCAGTAGAGCATGGTTTGGCATTTAGCCCCTGGTGCAAAGTGCAGTCTGAAAATCCATAATTGATAATTGTTGTAATATGGTTAAGTGCATCTAGAGGCTAGTCTAACATGCAGAATCTTCTTTGGTGTCAGAAATGTTATATCAAAAAGTGTCTAGAGTCCAGGTTAATGTTTAACATTCGATCCAGTGATTAATATGTGTCTTGGCTGATGACCAATATTTACCTCAAACAATTTGTTTAGTACATAAAATCTAGTGTGGGCAGTTCTCTGTTTAATGCAGCGGTCATATAAATCTTTCAACAGTATAGAGTCCTGCAGACAATTCTTAATTTTTAGGTAATAAAAGCTAAGAGTGAAAATTATTTAACAACATAAGAGTCTTTCTGAATATGGAAAACTCTAATATTAGGGGTTTCAGGAGAAGTGACGCAGAAGATAAACTGTTATGTAATTTGGTGAGAAAGAGGGGCCAAGCAAAAATAAAATTAGAACATCTGCAACGTCCGCTCAATGAAGAAGTCTTGGCACCACCAAACCTGTGGCTCTACTATATTGTTGCATGATTACAACACTTGGCTGGACTAGCTAATAAAGAATATAGGGACCCTACTCACATCCTAATAATGCACATTTTTAAAACAGAAACTCTTGCTTCCTATTTAGAAGGGTGCTGTGGCTGAAACAAAAAAAAGCAGACATACATTATTGGGTCTATTCATGAAGCTGCCGAAGGATCTGGCCGTAGCTTCAGCCGATCCTTTGGCTAGCTTCAACCCCAGGACCCCTTTGGTTCAGGAGAACCGAAGGGGTGCTGTACGGGCTATTCACAATAGCCCATACAGCTATATGAAATCCTTCCAATAATTACAGGAAGCCTTTCAAATGCCTAAAATATACTTCTTCCAATGCAGTTAGATATGCCATTCGGGCACAACAGAAACTCTGCACTCTTAGTTATCAGCCAAATTAGGTTATATCACACATACATATGTGTATATACTTTAGTGCTACTCTCCCTTGTAAAGCCAAATGCGATCAAGATATTATCCATATTTGATATATACAGTATATACTGTATATTATATTGTTTAAATATATAAAATGAACAATAGAATACAATTTTAGAAAATAATGTACTTGTTCTATCAAATACTGGAAGACGTACCCAACTATTTATCCTTTATTGGTCTACAGGACTTTGCAGTGGTTTCACAGATTTGGTCCGAGGCACTCTCCCTGTTGCCCTAGATGTTATATTGTGACAGGTAATCGTGGATATACTTTGGCAATGCCCCAAATTGTTCCCATTTTGGTAACCCATTTTTGACCTTAATAATAAAATATTTGACTCTTTTCTTGAAAACAACTGATAATTTCTATACTGGGTCTGTTCGAGCTTCCAACTGACAACCCATTTCAGAACTCAAACATTACCAGACTATTTTTTTAGCCAGAAAATTGGTGGGAAAGAAGTGGCTTTCCCCAACACCTACTATGGTTGATATGTGGGTTAAGGATATGTCAACTCTTACCTTGGGCTGGAAAAACCTATGTATCAAATATGGAGCTGCCCAATAAATGTGATAAGATGTGGTTAGGATGGTTAACACTGCAATGTTTACAACCTATCTTAGTGATATTTCTTTACCTTACAACTAAATACTAAATATTTTACTGTTATTCACAAACTTTAACCTAAGAAACAGTAATACATCTTGATATTGGAAGGAAGACAAAGTAGAGAATTGGCGGTACATATTTGCTTTATTTCAATGCCAATGCACAGTTTTGGGAAACACATGTACTTACCTGCACGTATTGCTAGCAAGGTATACATGTTCATGTTCTACTGAAGTGCATATCAAATACCAGTTTTCAAGATCATGTGAAATGCTACTTTCGCATTAAGCACTTGTGGTTTTGTCTCCTGTTTAGATCACTGTTTTCCCCTTCCCCAATGTAGTATGTGTCCTATGACCTCTGTACTCACCATGCCTTTTATATATTGATACATATAAGAGTGTATGTGACAAAAATGACAAAACTCACAGCAAAAATATATTTTATTAAAAAAAAGGCTTGATGTTTCCAGTACTTAAAAGAGAACTATGGGGTCAGTGTTTTTCCCCATAGTTCTCCTTGGGGTAACGGGAGGACACAAACTAGCGTCCTCCCGTTACCCTAAGCTCAGTATACCGCGAGCTACAGCTAGCGGTATACTGAGACGCCGGAGCGGATCCCGACTTAGACGACGGGATCCGCCCAGCTGCGTGAGTGACAGCTGGCTCTGCCTATCTAGAGGCAGAGCCAGCTGTACCCACCCCCTCCCCCGTCCGTTCCGCCAGTCAGCGCTGGCAGATCGGAGCGGGGAGAGGGGAATCCAGCCTCTCCCTGTCACGGCAGGGAGCCGTGACAGGATCGAGAGGTGAGCGAACCCGGTATGTGTTCGCTCACCTCCCGATCTACTGAGCCGACCTGTGACAGTCTCATTGTCACAGGTCGGCTAGAACTATGAGGTGAGTGGAAATCACTCATCTCATAGTTCTCCTTTAAACTGTAGTTATCTTTATTATCTAAAGCCATATTTTGTTTCCATTCTACAATTTTATTTTACTTCCATATTTGAAGAATGAGGAATAAAAGCCTTAACTCTACATATCTAGAGGATGATAAATCCTCAGCACTGCAAGTGGTGTTTAGCTGAATGTGTGCAGTGTCTAGTAGTAGAATGTGTGTAGAGGTATAGAGGCTGGTTGACAGCACAGTGTCTCCCTGTGTCATGGCTATTGAGTGTTCTGCTGAGCAAATCCGCTCTCAGAGCCATGTGACTATGCTAGCCATCCCTTTAACAAGGGAAAGTTCTCCTCCTGTTTTGGAGTCCATAGTGAATACTGTTTCCTCTCTCTTATAATTGGTGATATTTCCTCTAGTCAGAAGAGAGCACTGGGGGTGCAAGGTTAGCTGTGGGTATGAATTTAACAGTTTTGATGTGTTAGTGTCAGATTGGGCAAAGTGAGTAAGTTTTGTGCTTCAGCTCTGAGGTGTACAAAAACGGTGTAATTCCTGGACCCACTTTTTCTCTGTGTCCCTGGCTAGGGAACCATTTGTTACTGCCATTGGAGAAGACAGATTTGCAGCACACTCCTACTAAGCAGGTCCTGAAATTAAAGCAGACCTTTACCCCCTTTCACTAAAAATCACAGCAGCATGCAGCTTTGAAAATAATCTTACATTTATGAGTTAAACAAACTTGTTTTTCATTTACTTACAAATGGAGTTCATCTACTTCCTGGTCCAGTTCTGGCAAAATTATGTAAGTGCCAAAGCGCATCCTAGGAAGGTTACATCAGCAGAGCATTGCTGGGAAATCTCTTCTAGAAAGGCATTTTCTCCCCTGAGATGATGTACATGTTCACATATCCTTGTCACATGTCTAGTCACATGTGCCAGAGTTTCAGGAAGTAAATGGAGAGCTAGTAACCTGCCCTTAGTTAAAATGGCCACTGCCAGAAGCCAGAAAGAAAAGAGAAATAAGGTATGCAAAGAATACAAACCTGGCAATTATCTAGTATGTGTTTGTAGATTGCATTTACTAAACATTTCTAAAGGTGTTTATTGTTATTTTAAAGACATGGGTAAAGTTCCTCTTTGAGGGGAGAGAGAGAGAGAGAGAGAGAGAGAGGGGGAGAGGGGGAGAGGGAGAGAGAAGGGGGGTTGCACCTTGTTATAGTAAAATAAAGAGATAAAGAATTGTTGCTGTACTGCTGTGACTGTGGACGCTTCTGCTGAATATTTTTCTATGCAATCCAGTCATAAGGACGTCCAATTATTCCTATGCACCATCCTGTGTAAAGGTATGGAGAGATACCAGCTAAAAGATAGGACTAAAAAACGATTACATGCGTGTGAGTGAGGAATGAGCTAACTTAAATAATCGACCCCACTATGTAAAGAAAGATTCCCTCCCAGAGGAGGAGTTAACGAGTAAATTGAAAGCAGATACGCATCTTGGGTTTTCTGACATTCATGGCAACTGTCTGTTGTTCCTGAATTTAGGAGTCAACTAGTGGAATACATTTTACTTGGATAAACGATTATGTTTGGTGTGATCATTGTTGCTGATGTTAATTACTCCTGCCTGGTGGTGTCCCTGATGGACGTCCACCCCTTTACAACTACATCATTCTTTTCTGTGTTCTCCTTACATCATTCTACCAACTTGAGTCTCAGCAGCAATCTAAAGTATAATGCCTAAAGGATTTGGCATGTTTCCATCATGTTTTATGAGATAGCACACATTTTTGGTATTCATCCAAAAGTACAGCAACTGTGTCTGAAGCAATACAGAAAAATCCTTTACCGGAGTACTGGTAGCTTATTAAGGGTTGGGAATACTGTCAACAGCAGAAATGGGGCTTGGCATCAAAATAAGTATTTTCTGCAATAAACACAAGGCAATCCTATAATTGCTCTAAGATACTAAGATTCAGAGCCAGAAGAAACAGAATGGTTTGTAATGGTCAATCTATCAAAAGAAAAAAAATGACTGGAGTAGTACTGTATATGTGGATATAAACAAAGGGCTTGCTTTATTATTGTATCATTAAAACCTTATCATTTGAGAAGGCCATACACAGAGGGATGTGATTGTTTGTGGGCTATGACATTATTTCCCAAAATCTGCTAATTAGTGAATATTGGATAATATCCCATCTACAGAGCAGCTTAGCAAGATGCCAGTTTATCTCGGCTATAAATCCTGCAACGGCAACATATTTCTCCTGAGGTTCCCTACGCAAGGGAAGATTGTCTTGTTATTATACAGTAAATATTTGCATCAGGTAGGATTGTCCTATCCTATATGGCAAGGATTAGGGAAACAGATTATAGTAAGTAATAAATCAAGGTATATAGGAGAAATCATTTGAAAACAGAGAACGTCCTATACAGTGGCGGAGCTAAGGAACAAAGGGCCCTGGTGCAAGATTTTTTTTTTGGATATATATGGCTTATGTCCAAGAGACTAAAGAGATAATTATAGATAGGGCTTCCATACTCAAATTCAATCAATATCTTGGCCAGCTGCCATATATGTAGACACTTCCAGTAGCCCGTTTACATAGTTAGTCAGGTTGTCCATCGAGGTCAACCTATAGAATAAATATACGTTTATATTTCTCCTGTTCAGCCTATGGGCTGAATGAGTGAAAGTCACTCGATTCCCCCATCCACACTAAACTTTTCAATCGCCTTTTGTCAAGTCGGGTGCTTCGAGCCATGGCTTGAATTTCAGCTCTAATGTCATATTTTCAGCATGCTTTTCATGACGCTTCAGCACAGCTTGCTTATATAGGTTCAATAATCAATTAATACATTTTAAAAGAGAACTATGGCCTAACCTTTTTTTGCTATAGTTCTCTTCAGGGTCACAGGAGGAGATATACTAATGTCCTCCAGTGACTCAAAACTAAGTGCAGAGCTGCACCACAGCCGGGATGGATCCCGACGATATTGTCGGAATCCACCCTGCTGACTGATTGACAGCTGGCTCTGTCCACCCCCTGCCCTGTCTGTTCCTCCAGTCAGCGCTGGAAAAACAGAGAAGGGAGAGGGGAATCCCTGCAGGGAGTGGTGACTGACAGGCACCGCTCTCTGCAGGGTGAGGATTGGGAAGTCAGCGATCGGTGGTATGTGTTTGCCGAGTTCCCGATCAATAGAGCCGACCTGTGACAGCTTCAGTGTCACAGGTCAGCTTGGATTATGTGGAATGGTGTATTTCACTCACCCCATAATTCTCCTTCAATAGGAAAATTGTAAAATCCTTCACTCGCATATGTATGTTTAGCTTTCATAAATCTGGTTCATTTAATCTAGAATATAATTCTAGAATATCATTTTGTGAGTACAACATGCAGAGCATTAGCAGTGTTTGTGCATGGAGCAGGATGTATGCCCTCTACATCCAGGTTTACCTCTCTGAGGAATTATTTTACTCCCACTCATTCCGCTGACAGTGTGGGCAATCAGAACAGATGGCATGGAGCAGAACAAATAAATGTTATTTCCTAGGAGTTGTATTAATCAGTTTTTTCATGTGAAAACTTTGGAAAATTCTTAAAGCTAAACTCCAGGCATACAGCTCTAAACTACAGTTGAAATACATATATAGGAGATATACCAGCCATCATTTTTGTAGGTAAGTTCAGCTTCTCTTGTGATTCAGACAATGGCTGAATCAGGTGGGCTGGAACAGTTTGCATAAGCAGTTATTTAATTACCGTATGTACAAAGGAAGTTGTAAAACATAGAGCTTCATTTTCAAGTTTTAGGATATTTTAAAAGAACATAGATTCACTTCACATTAATCCACACTTAGAATTAAATTCCAACTTTTTGAAAAAAAAAACAATAAATGCATAAAAATTTGTATTTGTTATTTTTTTTTTTGCATTTGAGCAAGTAAAGCATTGAAAGTGTTTAGTGAATTGCGGCTGCAATGCTCTGGACCTTCAGATTCTCCCTCCTGTCCCTCTCCATACCAAGGTATATGGACTTTCAGTTACAGGGACAGGAGGAAGAATGAAGAATGACGTCTCCAAACTTGTATTCCATTGAGAACTGCAAGACCCTCTGCCACGGTGGCTACATGACTTGTGGTTTCTCTGCTGTCAAAAGATCTGTGAATGGAGGACGCAGCTGGAAAAATCCAGAGTGTCTCTGCCTTCTGCCTTTAAAGTAGTATTAAACGCTCAATTTTGTTTCAATAATGAATCCAGAACAGATAAATACACATTACTCAGCAAAGTATATTCTTTACATTTTTGCCCAAACCCAGTCATCATATTTTAGAACAGCTGGCTCCAACTCTCTCAGCTCTGCTTCCCTGAATTTCCTTTCCAATACAAGATTACAAGGGACAGAGCAGTCTCCAGCAGCTGTCCATCTACTAGCTTAGAGAAAGGAGGAAGGATGGAAGCAGGGGAGTGACTTGCCCTGCTATGACTGTGTGTTACATTGGCCCAGCTTGTTACAATGTAAGTATGCATAGCTGAAAAGCCCTTGGGGATCCTGTGATCTTCCGAGTTCTGTATGGTGCTGTACTGAGCAGCTTCCCTCTGCTCGGAAAAAAACAGGGAGCCACTGTGGCCATTTGGAGAACACATAGAGGGGGATTTGCTAAGACTGGAGCAGATGTGGATCTGGAGCAACTGTGCATGGCAACCAACTGGCTTCTAGCTTTTCATTTTCAAAGCTTAACTGAACAAAAAGAAGATAGAAGCTGATTGGTTACTTACTATGTGCAGCTGCTCCAGATTCTGTCTGCTCAAGTTTTAGTAAATTACCCCATAGTATTTTTTTCAATGAATACAAGGCGTTCTCTGAGTGGACAAGGGACAAATTGTGACAAGTTAAAGGAGAACTATGAGGTGAGTGATTTTCAATGAACCTCATAGTTCAGGCCGACGTGTGAAAATGAGACTGTCACACGTCGGCTCAATAGATCGGGAAGTGAGCAAACACATACCGTCGCTCTTTCACTTCTCGATCATGTCCCTGCAGAGAGCCGTGACTGTCAGTCACGGCTCCCTGCAGGGATTCTCCCCCTCCCCTGTCCGATCCTCCAGCACTGACTGGTGAAATGGACCGGGGAGGGGCGGGTACAGCTGGCTCTGTCTCTAGATAGGCAGAGCCAGCTGTCACTCACGCAGCTGGGTGGATCTCGACAGTAATGTCAGGATCCGTCCCGGCTGGGGCGGTCTCAGTATACCACGAGCTCACGATATACTGAGCTTTGGGTCATAGGAGGACGCTAGTTTATGTCCTTCCGTGACCCTGAGGAGAACTATGGGGAAAAACACTTACCCCATAGTTCTCCTTTAACATTTTTCTGGTAATAATTTCTAAAGTTAGAAGAAATCTCATACCTGACCCTTGTCATATCCATGACATTGCATAGAAGCCTTAATATACTTGGATGAATTTTGCTGAAAACTAACAAGCACTATTTTAGGATAATGATGTGGACGCTGATCTATTTTTCTGAAGAACAAGTAGCTGTGGGAGTGTACATGACCCAGATAAAGCAAGGGCCGGGGAACAGGCATCAAAGCTGCAGAACCAGTTGAACTAGCTGTATTGATTCAGACAAAAAGTAATATTAATACTTGGGTTATCATAATAAAGCGCACTACAAAAGAGGCTTATTCAGGGGAGTATGATTGTGGTTTAGGCTGACAGAAATAAAAGCAGAAGACATTGCCGAGAGCTATTCTCTATGGACATTAGGAACCTGGAATGTTGTTCTCTGCCGCATCTGGACTAAGACATTTTATAAAATGTGTGGAATATGCGTGGACTGATGATGTGATGATGAAACTCTCCTTTTTTTTTCTTTTTCAGGACAGAAGTGTAATTTTAAATCATTTTTACCCCTATTATGGGAAAGTCAGAGATTATGGCACCACTTCTAAATCTTTATGAAAGATCTTTAAGATTAAAGGGATTGTGTGTCGCCTTTTTAATCTTTAAAGCAGCTTCCCAAATTGAATCAGATTGATTCAATCAGATTGATCCAATCAGGTGAGTCCAATTGGGCCAATCTAATTGTATCAATCTGATCGGACCAATTTAATTGATACAATCAGATTGGCCCAATCTGACTGGATCAATCTGATTAGGTCAATCCGATTGGGCCAATCAGATTGGACGATTGTACCAATCAAATTGGCTCAATCTAAATGTACGAATGTAATTGGTACAATTTGATTGGTACAATCTTCCACTCTCATTAGATCAATTTGATTGGTCCAATTTGATTGGCACAATCCGATTGGTCCAATCAGATTGATCCAATCACATTGGACCAATCAGATTGATCCAATCACATTGGATCAATCTAATTGGACCAAGCAGATTGAACGATCTAATTGCACCAATCTGATGTACTAATCTTGTCAGACCAATCTGATTGGATTGAACAAATCTGATTTCACCAATTTGATTGGTCCAATCAAATTGGTACAATTTGATTGGTGCAATCCAATTGGTCCAATGAGAGTGTCCCATCAGATTGATTCAATCAGATTGGCCCAATTAGATTTGGTCAATCTGATTGGACAATCTGATTGCCCAATCTGATTGAATGATCAGATTGTAAATGAGAGTTTGTCCAATATGATAGACCGTCGACAATCAGATTGTAAAGCTGGCCATACACCTATAGATCATCTGCAGATTTTCTATGGTCAGATGGAAAAGGTGCAACAGATTCCTCCATCTCCATCCAACTGTGTGGATGGAGGAATCTCCCACTGGGCCAAGCTTCAGTCTCTTGCTAGTCGGCCCCGCTGGCTGTCAAAATACCCGAACACTCTGATTGGATGCAGGCATTGTTCAGGTATTTTGTGAGCTAGGGGGGCCGACTAGCATGATACTGAAACTTGGCCCAGTGGGAGATTCCTCCATCCACACAGTTTAGCGTAGATGGAGGAATCTCTTGCACTTTTTCCTGGGGTTAAATAAAACAGCCACGCTCCCCCCCCCAGCCCCTGGTGCGGTCCACCGCACCCCAAATAGCAGGCAAATTAGTGCCTGCTTTCCGGTCCTGTGCAAGCACTATTTTTGCAGATCGCACCGGACTGGCATGTAAAGCCTGCATTAGGCGATGTCCTTTTGAAAATGCTACTTTCCTGATTACCATGTCGATCCAGTGTCTTCATTACCTTCAGAGTTACTGATTGAGAACAAGTATACACATCAGCACTTTAGGCCTTACTTGTGGCATATAGTTCTTGTTTCAGATCGCTCAAAAATATGGAAGTCTAACATTTGCAAAGCAACTTGAATATGGGCCAAAAATTGGCTTAAAAAACAGGACAGGTATTCCCACGTTGCTATATTGCAGGAATTGAGAGAGAACAACCCAGAGGACTTTCAAAACTATCTGAGGATGTCAGACACTGCCTACCACATTCTGTTGGCTCTCATTACCCCACATATTCGTAAGCAGGATACAGTACTACCTCCCTGAACAAATGCTCATGGCCCTGAAAGGGTGTTCTAACTATATATCCCATTAGTCTTTTTACATCCTGTAATTTTTATTATGTAATTTAATGATGCTACTGATGGCATTATCCTACTTACACCTGTGATCTGTTTCTACTCTATTTGTCCTGAAAGTAATAATTCATTTGTGGAAGAAAAAGGGCATGAAAATGTTATGGAAGCACAGAGCGTTCTTGCAGAGTTCAGGCCTGCTTTCGTAGGTAAGAGTGAGACTTCACAGCAGTGGCGTAACTAGAACCTTCAGGGCCCCGGTGCAAGAAACCATGAAGGGCCCCCCCCCCAACCGCAAACAGAGAAATAACGACAACCTAGGAAAAAGGTGACTCAGTAACATAGTATAGTGTATAGATTTAAGTGTTACACGCCTGTAAGATGTCACAAAGTAGGGCTAATATTAATATAATCTAATTTATATTAACTCGAGATTAGGGTCATGCAGGGTGCACATAAAAACAACTAGTGGGACCTAACTAAATAATGAACAGATAACAGTAATATTTTAGCTAAATTTATTGGACGTCTTTTAAAACTGTAATAAAAATGCAGCATTGCTAGACAAACTTGGTTTACAGAATAATTATAGAAGAGAAAAATGTAAATGACCCCATCTGCTTGCAAACAGATTTGGAAATGACCTGTGAAAGTAACACGTTATATAACACTTCATTACTAGCTTATAACATAATACAAACTTTATTTTAATTTCAATTGAAGTTTTCAGAAAATTAATATTTTAAAGGAGAACTATGAGGTGAGGGATTTTCACTCGGCCTCATAGTTCGAGGCTCAATAGATCGGCAAGTGAGCGAACACATACCGTGGCTCGCTCACTTCTCGATCCTGTCCCTGCTGAGAGCCGTGACTGTCACTCACGGCTCTCTGCAGGGATTCCCCCCTCCTCGCTCCGATCCTCCAGCACTGACTGGCGGAATAGACGGTATACTGAGCTTTGGGTCACGGGAGGACGCTAGTTTGTGTCCTGCCGGGACCCTTAGGAGAACTATGGGGAAAAACACTTACCCCATAGTTCTCCTTTAATGTAATGCTTAAACTTTCACTTTATTGGTATAAAGCACTGGGCTTATTTAAAACCTGTTCCTGTCTCAGATTCAGCGTTGGAAAGAAATACATAGACAACAAGTGAAAATAACATTTCTTTGCTGACTCTGCAGTATTAATTGAAATAGTTTTCAGCTTTTGCACCTTGTACAATAGCTATCAATTCCACTCGCCATAAATCCCCAAACAGACATTCTAAATCTACTGTATATGCATAGCTACATAACAGATCACTGCAGTGTGTACTCAACAATTCATCTGCATCTTACACATCATGAAGCCTTTGGTGTCAGAGTGTTCTCTGCATAAGAATGCAGAGATTTCTCAGTTAAAGTGGGCTTTGCTTCTTCTTTTTTCTCTCCATTGAGTAAAATAAATGGGCCTTTGCCTGCATCGAATTGTGGAAGGGCGCATTTGTAAGATACACTACTGTGGAAATGTAAAAAAAAAAAAACCTCAGCAGTATGGCTTCTGTAAGGGCATACTACTGCTTTATGAATTAGTCTATAGGTGTTCCTAGCTATGTAACAATTAGTTGTGCTAATTGTTACCTAGACACAAACCAGACACAAATGCAGGTGCATGGGCATACAGCGGAAAATACTCCTATATATGCAGGTGTGAACACATGTACTGGCGTTTACACATGCAAACTTCTGCATTCGGGAATTTACGCTCATATGAGTCCACAAGTCCACTTACAATGTTAAGGCCACAAATACAGCTGAAGCTCCCGGGCAGCACTGTATGCCCATACGGCTGTATTTACATCTGTGGGAATGACCCCTAAAAGTACACTACTTTGTAGCTAGCGTGTGGTGCCAGATTAGGTGTTTCTTCACTACCAGAACAATCCACAATATTCTTTCAAGTAAAAACATGTGAAAGCATTGCAAATACAATTGCAATTGCCAAGTAGCACTGGTAATCCGTCTAAATAGAAAAAAAAATCATACCTACTGGATCAGTAAAAAAGTGTGAAAATATCCCAAATTATTTTTGGATAAAATTAACTAATAAAACCCAGGCAATTCCAAACATTTGGGAGGTTTATACTTCGGCTATATTCACACGGGGCGGCTGGAGATTCCTGCAGCAGGAATCCCAGGTGTGTCCATACAGATGCGGCTGCTGTTCCTGTTAAAGATATTGAAGGGTGACAGGAACTGCATTTGCATTTTTAATTGCCGTGGAACTATTACCTGTGGTTCGGGAGAGATGATTGTCCTGGATGCAATCTGTCATAGAGGGTGCCACGTGTTTTAATAGAAACATGCACAGTTTACAGCAGCTGTTGTTGCAATTCTGACCTTTAAAAATATATCACTCGCTGCCACACCCAGATAGGAATGTAACAGATTTTACACAAAGGTAGCTTCTTCAGAGTGACTTTAGACTGTTCAGATAGTTCCTTAATTTTTAGTTAGAGCACTCAGATTAATGATTTTTAAATATCGTTTAGTAAATATGGTGCAAGAAATATTTACAGAAAGGGTATTACAAAACAGACAAACAAACAGTTAAAGGGTTTAAAAGTGAAGTAGAGGCCACCTGGTCAGATCACTTGAAGATTAAGTCCAATCTGATGTTGCAAGAATCACTGGCCCGCATAAATGACTATTAGGGGTCTATTCACAAAGCTGCCGAAGGATCTGGCCGTAGCTTCGGCCGATCCTTCGGCTATCTTCGGCCCCAGGACCCCTTTGGTTCAGGAGAACCGAGGGGGTGCTGTACGGGCTATTCACAATAGCCCGTACAGCTCCCGATCACGGCCGAGCGGCTCAGTCGAGCCGA
>NW_017306333.1:1482534-1489166 GCF_000935625.1 Nanorana parkeri
CTTTTTTCACTCTTTTTCTGTTCTGCTCGGTGCCTCTGAGGGACCGAGCAGAACAGCCGAGCCAAATGCCGCTCGGCGGCATTCGGCTATTCTCTCACTGCTGTTCGGGATCTTTCAGAATAGCCCGAACAGCAGTGTGAAGCCTGCCGGAGGTTCGGCTCAGCCGATCCAGATGTTGGATCGGCTGAGTCGAACTCCTTCTGCACTTCGGGTCAGCCGAACATGCTGAGCATGTTCGGCTGATCCGAAGCCACACGAAGCAAGCCGGTGTACGGCTGAAATCAGCCGTACAAGCCTGAAGTGAATAGCGGAACAGTGTTCGGCTCACTTCACTTCTGATCGGTCATTCACTCGGCTGCCCTCGGCAGCTTTGTGAATAGACCCCTTAGTGTTCCTTAATAGTTCCAATGGTAAAACAAGTCCCAGCTGCTTGTGCAACTACCTTTTCAGGGTGTTGTAGGGCTACACTACCCAGTGTAGGCGTGCTGGAGTGTTTTATTGTGCCCAGTGGAAACACCCTTAATGTCAACTATCCTGTGTAAGTCTATATTTTTGTAACACAAGGGTTCACAATCCAAAAAAAACAGCTTAATATTCATCAGAATGAAGTTATTAGTCATAAGTGAGAGACCCAACATGATATATACAGTATCTTGTATATTTCTGCCTTCTAGCCTTCTAGACTTTGTAATGTAGAGGTGTTTGGTATCTTTTTCTACACTAATGTAACCACTTTAATATGAAGTTAACTCCATTACAGCAGGAATTATAGAGTATGTATGAAGTTTGTCTATGTGTAGTTCAGCTGTAGGTCAGTATAAGTCAATACCCCAGCCTCACAGATCTGTATTCTTAAACTGTACACCAGACAACTTAGGACATGAACATTTACAAAAGGGCCTTATTAGAAGTCCTTCGAAGACCCTGAGGTAACTAATGTTCATGATACCTCTGCATTCCTCCTAAATTGACTGCTCTTTTTTTTCTTCAAATGTGTCAACTTTCCATGACTGCTTAGGACAGATAGGAGATTTTAATCAGACCTTACTGTTATATCATAATGGCATACAAAATTGCTAAGAGTCAACTTACCTTCTCTTATGCCCAAACCCGTGAGAGGTTGTTCCATAGCTTCTTTCTTACTCACAGTCAATATTCTGCAGCTCGTCAGACAGTAAGGGAGTGATATGCATTAGATTAAGTGGTAATTACATCTCGTTGATTCTGCTGCTGGCATTGTGTTCCTGTTAGCATAATCACCAGTATGACATAGCAATGCAAAAATTTAACTTATTACTTATATCTCCATCCTGCAAAGCCCCTCTACCCCTTAAAAGAGAACTATAGCCAAACCTTTTTGGTGTAAGTTCTCTTTTTGGTCACAGGAGTACATTTACTATTGTACTCCTGTGACCCAAAGTCAGCATGTAGCCCGCTATATGCTTACAGCGCAGAGCGGAACAATGCTGTATGTTACATATTCTCCATGCTACTCTACTGTGTTGTGGACAGTCTAAGACTGCCTGAGACCGCCTGGGTTCAGGATCCACCACACTGCCTGATTGACAGTTGGCTCTGTCTCTCTAGAGCTAGCCCTTCCCCATCTGTCCCTTCAATAAGTGCTGGAGGAGTAGAGAGAGGGGAGGGAAGAATCCCTGAATGGAGTGGTGAACGACAATCTCCGCTCTCTGCAGGGAGAAGCAGTGAGCTGAGTGATCAGCGGTTTGTGATTGATCAGTTTTCAGGCTATAGAGCTGACATGTGACAGCTGCAGTGTTACACACCGGCTCAAACTATTGGGAGGAGTACATTTTACTTTCCCAATAGTTCTCCTTTAAATCAACCATGCTCAGCATGCACTCTGTGGTATGCTTTTCCCATGAGCATCCACATTTAATGATAGACAGATATAAAAGACAAATTTATGTGGATCTGTAATCAGAAATACATCATTATATGCATGCATTTGACCTGTTCGCAGCCTCTTGCAGTCCCTGTACAAAAGGGCTGTAGTGTAAAAGGAAGAAGCAGCACAAAGAGCCAGTCGGAAAGCATGCCAATATGCAGAGAAAGCAGAATTACAAAGGGCTCTTCACTGTGCTGCTTCTCCTTTCACAGTCCAATCACCGGCTGAGGGAAGAACAAGACAACCTGAGCACAGAGGCAAGAGAAAAGACAAGACAACCATAGTGGGTTGAGTGATGCTGGTCATTGTTGTTATCTGCTTTAATTCAACAAACATAATACTAGGTTTCGCGGGAGGAGGGTTATTTTGTTCTACTTAGTTCATATTTACATTTATGTGTTTTGTGTTTAGCACACATCTAACTGGTTAGAGTTTTGTAGTATATAGGTATTATTGTTTATTTTAGGCAAAATGAGTATTGCTTTTAAAAAAAAATAAATATATATATATATCTATCTATATTTGCAGTCATAGGTGTTGAATCATACTTTACTTATTTTACTTTAACGACTGAATAATTAGGTGAATCATGTGGCATCTGCATTAGCAAATGTATCACAGTGCCACACATCTTGCAAACTAGGGATCCACCGATACCGGTATTTTGGTACCGAGTACGAGTACCGATAATTTTTTTGTCGGTACTCGCTGATACCAATTACCGGGTAAAGGAAGTCCCATTCAGGAAGCCAGGTAGCGTGTAATGACTTGCCACCTGGCTTCCCGATTAGCCGGGAAGCCGGGCAGCGTGTAAAGACTAGTCCCCCCCCTGCGTCCCGATTAACAAAAAAGTCCCCTCTTACCTTAGTATGGGCAGCCTGTCATCCCCCGGGGCCTCTCCAGCGAGAACGCGGCCTTCATCCGGTACCCAGCCAGAGCCGTCTAACCGGCCAATCAGGAAGCTGGGCGCCGTGTAATGACGCAACGCCCTGCTTTCTGATTGGAGGGCTCGGGCTGGGTACCGGACGAAGGCCGCATTCTCGCTGGAGAGGCCCCGGGGGATGACAGGCTACACATACTAAGGTAAGGTAACCTTACCTCACGAGTCCAGCTTCCGGTCAATCACGAAACCGGGCAGCGTGTAATGACGCGCTGCCCGGCTTCCTGATACCGGAAGTACTCGTGCTAGGCATCGGAGCATTTGGGCGAGTACGAGTACTTGCCCAAATACTCGGAATCGGCACCGATCTCGATACTAGTATCGGTATCGGTGCATCCCTATTGCAAACCAAAACAAAATTAAATGGAGGACCTACTTAATACCAGCAAACAGTTATCCATAAGCAGCTGACCTCCAACCAACATGTTACTGGAAGCTCAGAAGGATGCTAGCAATTATGTCAAAGCTGCAATTATGTTTAACTGATGCTACTGCAAACCATTGTTAATTCTACAGAAATCCAATCTTTGCCATCAAATTGTTTTTTTTAAATACTTTTATACATATGGTAAAATGTATTTCTAGCTTTTTTAAAGGCTAATTAGTATGATAATGGGGCACTGTCTTTTTGCAACAAGAGAATCCTTTATTTAACTCAGAAGGCTTGTTACTGGTAGCAGCAATCAAAAATACACAAGGTCCTTTTCAGACCTTGTTCCGATAAAGTAATATGCTTGCTTCATTACATAAAACCTCCGAAGAACAATGACCAAACACAGAAGCACTACAATACTCAACCAGCAATAGAGCTTTCTGATATGTATCCATATCCTGGACTTGCCCAGGAGCATTGCCTGACTGCAGTCTTTCTCCTTTGTGGAGAACTACCTACTGTATGTCTACTCAGTCTTTTAAGTACCTCGTCTGGTCTCTTAGGCACACTTTCCTTGCCGGCAATGGCTTTCCTAGTGCATTTTAATACATTTTAAATTTAGACAGTTCTGTCACAATATACATATGATCAACTTACACTGTGAATTATAGCTTATGATTAGAGGTGCACCAAAATGGGAATTGTCAGGCCGAAACTGAAACCGATACCGAAAATGTTTTTTTATTTTATTTTTTTAAATCTTTTTAATATTTAATTTTTAATATAATATTTCATAATCATTTTATATTATAATATACATTTTAGCTATAGTTTAGAACTAAATAAGCATATAGGCAGCCTTATTTGTATATTGTACATAAGGGTGTGCTTCCTGCTTCAAAAATGTAGCACAGTAATTCTGTTTTACCACTACTCTTGGAGGCTTTTATGTGGATTATCCTGTAACTGAATTTAGCACAGCAGTTGTTCAACACAGATGCCGATGGCCGTATCTAACACAGCAGAAGAGAAAGAACCTGCAAATTTGGCATACAAACTGGTAATAACAATGATATAACAAAAATACTTTCTGAAAAGTACTTTTACAATAAAATACTCACACTGAAAATTCACAATATTTTGCATTAAAAAGAGAATGATTGCTGCACTTACACCCTGAAATTCATAAAGAGTGCTGTAGACACTCATATGAATTCTGGCATCTTTTTGAGTAACAAGTGTCGCAGCTAGTGACAGACTCATGTACCTGTAGTAAACAGGAACATGAATCTGTTGCCAGTACTGGCTCTGAGGCTAGAGTGTCCACAACACTCTATCCTCAGTGCAGCTCAGTATTGCTGAGTCTGATAAAATCACAGGCTCTCCTTACCAAACGCCCTACCCTGCCACTGCGCCTGTCACACAGACAGGTGCATTGGCCAAGTAGTATTGCTGCGGGTGGGCAAATCATGATAGGGAACTTTGAGAGACAAGTTCCCCATCAGGTCTGCATTCCTTGTGACTGACAACGGATAGCAGTGGGCAGATTCCATAGGCTCAGCTATGCAATATTCCCACTGCCATATGCTGTCAGTCACAAGGGAGGCAGACCAGATTGGAAACTCTGAGGCCTTGTTCACACCAAATGCAGACCAGATCTGCATTAGTTTCTGCACACACAGTGCAGTGGGTTGTGCCGCGTTTTTGCAGCTTTTTTTTGCCACGTTTTTGATGGCGTTTGCATGCGTTTTTGATGCGTTCCAGAACGTTCCAGAGCTGGTAAAATAGGGCTTGCTGCAGTTTTTTTACATGCTCTGGAACTGAACGCTGCGGTGTGAACTAGAGCCCAAAATACCATTGGAATACATTGGACTCAGTTTTGATCCGGTCTGTAACTGCTCTGCTCAGCTCCTGGATCGCACTTCGTGTGAACAAGGCCTGAAGGACAAGTTCACCATCAGGTCCATGTCCTTTGTGACTGACAGCAGACAGCTGAGGCTATGGAATCTGCCCACTTCCTCCTGCTGTCAGTACCATGGGAGGCGAAACTGATAGGATACTCTGAGAGACTCATGTACCTCATCAGGCCAACCTCCCTTCTGATTGTTATCCGCAAGGGAGGCGGGCCTGATGGAAAACTAGTCTCTCAGAGTTACCCCTCAGGCTCCACCCACTAGCCAAGTCATTGGTTGCTAAGAGGTTGTCACTGTGCAGCCGCGGACGTCTTAGCTGAGCTGAATGGGGCAGTCGGCCCGATGTCCTTGCAGCCAATTAACCATGAGTGGGAACATGTCATAATCATCATTGCTTCAAAGCACAATCTTGCCCACTCAGAGAACCAACTACTCAAAGTTGGTCTTAATCCTGCCAGTTTCCTAATCTGTACATTGGTGGTAATTCTTTTTTAATCTGTTGTAGAGATAGCAACAGGTGGCAGTAATAAGAATTAGGTAATTCTTATTACTGCCACCTGTTGCTATCTCTGCAACATAATCTGTTGCATATGTTGGAACAGCAACTGAAATTGTTGCAAGGCTCTCATGAACTAGGCGCAGGTTGTTTTAAAGGGACCATACCATCAGAAAAGTGTGGTACATGCTTTACTGAATTCCTACCACAGTGTACTTCTTCTCAAGAATTTATTTCAAATCCATGTGAAGCAGGATGCCAACGGAGTGCTATATTATATGACATTAACCCATCTGTACTTATTTTAACTATACATATGTAGAAATGTGATCTCAATGTGGTTCTTAATAAAAAATGCAAAGTATCTTGTTATCTATGTATAGACGCTATTAATACATTCATGAAGCAGCACACCAAAAATTGCCAGAAGAAACATCAGTTGCACATAATCTGTTATTATGTAAATTGATGGTGGTTTTTACCCTAATTTTGGTTCTCATTTAAACAGTAATCCTATGTAATCCCTGATGTATGCAAACTCAGATTTTAGTAAATTGAGTAATCTGTCATGATTCATTTTTATTACCTCTACTCATGAAAGAACCAGAAATAATTTCAAAGTCTAACTTTCTAAAGTGTTTGCAACTCAGTATTCTTTACTTAAAAATGAACTCCAGCAGAAATAGAAGACACAAATTAATGTAAATCTTTATTTAATAATACATCAATAAACCAATTTTTTTTAATGTAAGCAGTGTAGGTACCTGAATTTGACTTGGCATCAGCCTCTTTCAATCCCCAGTACACTAGGATTTAGACTGGGGGAGGGAAAGGCACCACAAAGAGCCAGACAGTTGTACTGCAGTGCAAGAATCATGCTTATAGAAAAAAAAAGAGCAGAGTGATGAGTTCATCAGTCTGCTGCTTCTCCTCCTATTGTCCAGTCACAAGGAAAGGAAGGGGACAGGAAATGAACATGTTACTT
Organism: Nanorana parkeri; assembly: GCF_000935625.1. NCBI lineage: Eukaryota > Metazoa > Chordata > Amphibia > Anura > Dicroglossidae > Nanorana > Nanorana parkeri. Next base: position 1,489,148 of record NW_017306333.1, read on the forward strand.
AAAGTGATATTAAACTATA
>NW_017306333.1:1489203-1504914 GCF_000935625.1 Nanorana parkeri
CATGATGTTTAAAAGTTTGAAATTCTTAATTTTCTAGTTGGTCCCCTAATTGCTCGGCCCCACGGTAACATTAAGATTTTCTTTTAATTTGTTATAAGTTATTTAAAGATTTTCTTTTTTGTAATTTTTATCACTGTAAGGCCATCCCTGTCATTGTTAAGCAAATATGGGCAGGGACGGCATTGTAAATTGGATACAAATAATGCCAGCTAGGAAGAAGGACCCAAATGGAATTTGTGGGGCCACCACATTTGATGGAAGAATTGTTTCAATCCACATTGGTCCTTTTACTGTGAGTCTTTCTCCAGGGACAAGAGGGAAAGAGCAGGCAGCAGAAAAAATTAAGCATACAATCTTTCGGTCATAGGCTGCCTGCTGTTGCCAAGAGTGAAGCCTTGAAACTCAAAGCAGCACTTGCCAACACCAACCCCATCATCTCCAGTTGCAACCTCCCTGAGAACAAAAGGTGAACACAAATTCCAGCTGAATTACAGTCTGATAGAGTTTACAAATAACACAATGTGAATGAGACACTTTCTTCACAGGAAAGAATCAGCCAAAGTGGTAAATTCTGCTCAAAGTAGCAGAATAAAATCATATTACTATAATACAGCATTGGAGAAGGTCTAATACATAGCATATGCTATTTGTGTAAACATAAGTTAGTTCCCAGGATTGATGAGCAGCCAGATCAAGCTTGTTGGGGCGTGGGCACAAAAGTGTGGGAGACAGTGTGGCTGGTAATGGTTAAACATGGTGACTTTAACACAGTTAACAAGGATTAGGTAGCGTTTGAAATACGAGCGGAAGGAAAAAGAAAGGAGAAAATGAAGTGGGGTGTGTGTAACATAAGGGCAGTACACTATCCCATAGAACATAGGTGAACAAATAAGTCAGCATGGCAATAAGTCCAATTTATCAAAGGTACATGCTATGAGGCTTGGCAGTGATATTTACTATCTCCTCTCACAAATGCAGAACTTCCGTGATTACAACCAGGGAATGATTTTTAACATTATTTACAGATTTACAGTTTTCCATCATTTAAAATTTTTCATTTTGTTAAATTTTTACATTTTTATTTTCCCCTTTTAAGGCTGTCATATATGCTTATGTCTTATAAGGTTTTATATACGTTTCACTAAGAAAAGACCATACACTTTTTGGGTATATGGGAATAAAGCAGGGAGTTGCAGTGCACCTGGGGTAAGAGTCTGTGTTGTTTTGGGAAAACCTCAACTCAATTAATAGAAAAACTAGCAAAGGTATTGATGTTGATATTGGTATTGATTCATTGTTAGGTGTTCAGATCTGTGCATACAGGCAGGGCACATAAGAAAATATACCCCAGCACTGTAATTCAAAGAACTCAAGCATAGTTTGCTAAAGTAGAACCACTAAAATCTCATATAAACTTTAACATAGTAATATCACTTGGAAAGCCTATTTTTATATTAATCACTGCCCTTCGTAAAAGTAACAGCTGGTGATACTGATATAAAGGTCCTTATTAGGGCACTTTGTGTTATGGGGTGACAACTCCAAAATGGAAGGTCCTCTCTAATGAAAGCCCCCACTCACCAAAGTCAAATTGCCTGCAAAGGGGATATAAAAATTGAAGCTGTTGCTAAAAAAACCAAAACTTATATTGGCCCCTGTATAATAATAATAATTACAGTTTCCCAGAATTTATGAAACCCTGAAGTACCCTAATAACAAAAGGAGGCATCGAGATACATGGGTTCAGTATTGTAAATCAAATGCAACTGCAACTATCCTGCACTTGGCAAGGAATGCCTCTATGTTGCATATTTGTACCATGGGAAACACATAATTTTTCCATGACAAGCTAGACTGACATATAAATAGATTTGGAGTTTTGACCACCAGACTACGTATTAGATGAAGAGTTTCTCAAGGTTAAAAATGTTTAATATTATTTCACATATGCATCTGCTCAGATTTTAGCCTTAGTTTGTTTTTTACCTCCCTGCAAATTTATTCTCATATCTAAATTCTTTAGCGACAATCAGTCAAAAAAATGATATGTAAAAGAAGCAACAATCAGTCAAAAAAATGATATGTAAAAGAATTTCAGAAGAATGAAATCTCTGTGCTTCATAAAATGTTTATTTCTTTTTATTTCCCCAAGGGGGACAAACGGTGAGTCTCTACAGTCACAGTTGTCACTAAATAGATACAATAGCAATTGGCAAAGCCAATGAATAATCAATGATTTAAGGTAGTGTTTCTGGAGCTGTAGTAGAGGTATTGCATAAAATGATAGTCTTTAATGTCTGAAACCGAAACTTTAATGTCAAGGCAGCTTGTCTCCAGCTTATTGTTTTATGGTTATCTGTGTTCAATTAAACCCTAGAAAGGAAAGAGGAGGCTGGTTATAGCACAACCAAAGCACATGAATAAGACTCTTTACAATCTTTGATGACCTTTAATGCAAAGAAAATTCATTATTTATAAGACCAGCAGGCGGGGAGGAGAGCATTGTCATGCAGACAGTTAAATAAGAGACAGTTTAACTGCACAGCTCTGTGATCATTATAGAGCTGAATCCCCAGTGGGATTACATTCAGATAACTAAAGAAAAGATATTGCATCTTTGAAGTTGAAACCTAGTCTGCTGTGAATGTAAAAATCACCGTAGCTTTTACACATTATCAAATATCACCGCTACACATTTTGATTGCCTTTTAGGCATTTGCACAAAGAAAATGCGTCTTTACAGCACAGTAGGTAGATGCAAGACTGGACCAAGATAGACAGATATCATGACATTATCCTTGGCAGATGCTGACACTGGCACAAATGTGTAGAAATTCTCACCCTAACTATATACAGTAGAAGAGTAATGGATCGGTCTTGCTCAGAGGGAGATTTTCAGTTAGGAAATGGCATCCTTTGCATTTATTGATCCATCTATGGCGAGCTTAAATCAGAACTCTAGACACAGAGCTAAATATACACCTTACATACTTATACAGAATGTTTACTGTTAATCTGTAGAATTATTTTTCATTTTGTAGTGCCAGTCTTGTGATTTACATACCCTTCTCACACTGCAAAGCCAGGCAGATAATACACTTACTTCCTGGTTCAGAAATTCAGCTTTCTATGTAATCTGTATAAGTATATATGCAACGCCAAAGAGAACTTAAAAAATGGGACAAAAAAAATCATGTGTACTAAAACTCAGCTGCTGCTTAAATATCTGAATAAAATATTAGCAATAGAAAAAAATATATATAGCAGTGCTCCTATCCCAAAATGCAAAATTAACACTAAACTACAAAGTGAACATAAATAATGTGCAAGATAATGTGCCAAATACATTTTCACAATGTAAAAACATGTATATAGCGGTATGCATACAATAATGTCAATTACAATACAACAGATTAAACAGTAGAAAAATAGTCCATATCCCTCAATCTTAGACACAAAATATCTCAGTGTTTTCGTGGCAATCAAATGGAAAATCCACATAAACTGTGTCACCTCAACACCATGTAATAAGAAAGAGAATGCACCAAAGTACAAATTTGTGCACATACAAACAGTCCTGTCAGAACGTGGTGTATCACGATGTGTAGACCCGCCCAATGCATTTTATCATCTAGGCATCATCAGGAGGCCGTTAAAGTTGAATTTTAGGTCTGATTAGTAAATTAGTAAAATTACTATTTTGCTGTTAAAATTTAATATTCTTTTACTGCGTATTTTTTTTAAAAAAGTGAATGCAACCTATATAACCTTCTTAATTTCATTAAGGGGGTTACATCAGGCTGCTAATTGCTATTAGTCCATTATTATTGTGGATTTAAGCTGCTGATCACAGAGTTTTCAAGAGCTCTAGTCTAATTAAAATGCAGGATGTTGTGCTAACAATGAAGAGCTGTTAAAATAATTGACTATAAACGATTCACTGGCTCTAATGTAACCCCAACTACTTGATTTTGCATCATGATGTACTTAGGTGTGCATGTAGGGCAATTCAATTATCTTCATCAAATAGTTGTAGATAAGGTTATTGGTCCTCTGATCAATTTAAAGAAGGACTCCAGGATACATTTTATTAACACTTTCAGTGGGGCTATCACTGTACTGCAAGGGTTAAGTGTTGGTTGTATCTAGGTTGAAAAAAAAAAGTTAGACTCACTTGATGCTCTGAACCGGATTCTTCTTAGACCAGTTCTTTCAACATCTCTCCCCCTCCTCTGCAGCAGTCTAAGGCCCTGTAAATCATCACATCTATACACAGTGTATAGACCTGAGTTTGCTGAAGAAGATTCCAATGCTGCAGGGAGGGGGAGACAGGCTGGAGGAAGCGCTATGACCAAGGCCGGATTAACATAGGGGCAGGTGGAGCCCCCGCTCCAGACACGCCCCTGCAAATAGGCACGGCCGACCCGACCTGAATCGCGGCTGGCCTGACCCGACCCCAGAAAGCCGCGGCCCTCTATACAGGCCTTCTGATATGCCTGAGCAGAGAGCCACACTGACCACCTGAACCACCTGGAGCGTGCATTGATAGTCTGGAGCCCGCACTTGCCACTTGACAGCCTGCACTGACCTCCTGGATTCCTGGATGACATGAACTTTCTCTGATTATGCCATGCCATATATTCTGAGTCATATATTCTTAGTCTGACACCTGCTCATGCAGAAATAGAGCAGTAAGAACTTACCTTTAATATAGCTATCTTTTTGCTTTAGATCTAATGTTCTATGTGGCCATACATATGTTATAGTCACAGAGACCTGTCACAGAGCGGCCCTGTCAGTCAGTTCTACTTCAAGACACACCAGTGATCTAAGGGGTTGAAAAAAGATACAGCATGCGACAGGGGACACATAACTTCAACGATCCTGCAGTAAGGGATGCAGGCACCAGGAGAGGTGAATGTAACAGCTCTTGCAGTTTATAGCAAACTAATCACCACTCCAATTCTCACACTGGCTCCCCACCTTGAGAGTGTTACGCGTGCGGGTACAGAGCACATCTCTGCTTGTTGAGTGCTTGTACCCACTCTCCATCCTGACTGCTGTCAATAAAAATGCTGTGCACCAAAACAGTGCACATCCATGCCCCAGGTTATTAAAATGCAGCATCTCAGCCACACATTTCCCTTGCTGTGGAGATGGTCCTCTTGAAAATGACACATGCAACAGGGCAAGTTAGTACCTTAAGCATTGTTGAGCTATCTCCAGCTAGTGCTCCAGCCTGTATACCCAATGAATGTGATTGCTAAAACAAAGTGCACATAAAAACGCACACCCTCACCCAAGGTTATTATAATGCAGTTTCTCAGTCACAAATTTCCCCTGATGTGGTTTAGGGTCTCTCTAACATGACATGGCCCCTGGGTTTACCCTGCTCTAGCAGCATGGACCAGGACCAGGAATCAGCAGACACCAGGAAAAGTCCGAAGATCAGAGCTGGCTGAGGCCATAGATGGTCAGGAAACAAGCCAGAGGTCAGCGCAGGCAGTGGACAAGGATAACTAGGATACAAGCCAGCGGTCAGGCCAGGTGGTGGATAAGGCTAACCAGTAAAGTGCCAAGAGTCAGTACACGGGAATCAATTGAAAGCAGGCTGGATGGCAATTAAGCTTTTTAGGAGCACTGCAACTAGCTTTTAAAAGTGTTGCTTGGGCAGCGAGCTGAAAGCTGCACTGACTTTAAATAGACTAGGCAAGGGAAGAAAACCACTCTAGCAGGCTGCAGCCTGACAGGAAGAGAAGAGTGCTGCTGTGATAAGTTGCAGCATGACAGAGAGGGGATAGCGCTGCTGTGATCGGCCGTGGTCACTTAGGGAAAGGGCTGTGCTATGATTGGCAGAATGCTGGCAAGGGGTGGGCATCACTCTGAATGGAAGTGGCCACAACTGGAAGTGCTTTTGGCTGCGTGCCATAGAGGCAGAAGAGGTACTGGATTGAGGTAAGTAGCACTGACAGGATCCTGAACTAGCAAGCTTGGAACAATGACAGTGGAGACAATTTTCCCATTTTCTCTTCTTATCTGCTGCCATTACTTTCACCTGACCTAAGTCTCCCTTTGAGCAAGAATTCACAGAAAAGGACCAGTCAACAGCACTCTCTCCTTGTGTTATAAATTATTGCTTCAACTAGATTTGGATTTCCCACTCCCCTTTTTAGAAAGGTGGGAATCTAAACCTACATCTCTCCCCGGAAGAGAGAACCAATCTTCTTACCCTCTTTGATAAATAACAAATAGCAGGAATCGGGTTACAAGATATTGACAAGATGGTACAAAACACACCAAACTCTGCACATCATCTTTCAGAAGTCCTCTGACTAATGCTGGCAGTGCAGCTCAATCCCCAGCTCCTCCCTTAAAGAATGAGTGCACTTATTAAGCCAAGAGAGAGTGACAAGAGACAGCCAGGAGAGACAGTTAGGGGAGAGCAAGGAGAGGCAGCCAGGGGAGAGAGAGGAGAGACAGCCAGGAGAGAGAACAAGCAGACACAACCATGTGAGAGTGAGCAGAGACAGCCATGTGAGAGATTGAGGAGAGACAGCCATGTGAGACAGTAAGGAGAGACAGCCAAAAGAAAGAGCGAGGGGAGACATCCAGCAAAGAGATCAAGAAGAGACAGCCAGGAGGATGACCAAGGAGAGGCAGACAGGAGAGAGTGAGGAGAGACAGCCAGAATAGAGTGAGGAGAGAGAGCAAGGGGAGAGAGAGGGGAGACAACCAGGAGAGAAAGCAAGGACAGACAGCCAGGGGAGAGAGAGACAACTAGGAGAGAGCAGAGACAGCCAGGTGAGAGTGAACAGAGACAGCCACCTGGGTGAATCCTGGACAGGTGGCAACGCTAACTGTTGTCCACTTTTAAATGTGCATATTGTAATAAATGTCAGTATCTGCTAAATATATGTATACTGCAGAAGTCATATGGTGCCAACAAATAACATTCCGGGCTGCCAATATTATCTGCGAAACATGTACTTAGGTTTAAGCTGAAGTTGTGAGTGCTGCAGTGACAGGATAAAGAGCATCTGCTTACACTGTTCTTAATCCCCTTACACACAGTCAGCACCTAAAAGGGTCTGCAAGATAAAGCACAGATGATGAGTGTCATATCAGAGTATTTCTTTTATCCTGTTATAAGTTCAGCCTATAAGGGAAAAGAAAGGGAGAGGCACAAAGAAGTAAAGAGGCAATCCAAAAACCTTTTCTCTGTCTCCTATAAAATAAGACTTTTGCAGACTGCATGTCAATCCTTCTTACTGACCAGTACCAGGTGTTCACTAGGAACTTCAGTTGTACACTCTCTAAGCATGGGCGTAACTAGAAATCACAGGGCCCCATAGCAAAATTTTGTATGGGGCCCCGTGATTGCTAGTTATGCCACTTGCAGAAAGGATACATTCACACTATGGTTTGAATTTGCATTTTGGGATTCCTGTAGCAGGAACCTATGAATTCCTGAGGCAGGAATCCCAAATATGCCTTTAAGAAGAGGCCACAGTCCCCCGTTCATATTATTGATCGGGTGACAGTGGTCGTATCTGTAAGTGGTATCCGTAGGTTGTAGTCACAATGGTTTACAGCACTAGCAATAGCAGCAGAAAAAGGACAACAGCAGAGGCTCTAATGCTTGGGGGCAGTCTGATGACAATAGTAGAAATACAGGCGTTAAAGACATGTAATACAGCTTCGAAACCATAAATAAGATAATGCAAACCTCCCAACTTTCTGAGATAAGAAAGAGGGACACCTTCAAGCACAATGTTTTAAAACTGGAGCAGACAGAATCTGGTGCAGTTGTCCATAATAACCAATCAGCTTCTCTCTTCAGTATTTTCAGGTACATTTCGAAAATGAAATCGAAAAACTGATTGGCTACTGTAGACAACAGTCCCTGATTCTGTCTGCTCCAATTTTGATACATTTCCCTCAATGTATTTAGGCGACACACCCCTGCCATGGGGTTGGACACATCCATGCCATGCCCCAGTTATGTGAACCATTATGGATTTATGTGGCAAAAATGATTGGTTAAACCCAGAAATGTTTTTTTTCACCATTATTTTACCTTTGTACTGGCTTTTCCAAATAGCAAACAAGATAATTAAGAGATAAGATCAAGGTTTTTGTGCAGAATACCACTTTTGATAGTCAAATAGTATTTTTTCATAGAAATCTGTACGTAAGACCAGAAAGAGGGACAACTGAAAAGGAAAGAGGGAGAGAGGATCCAAATGAGGACAGTCCCTCCAAATGATGGGCATTTGGGAGGTATGGCTAATGCACTAATCTATTAGGGCACCAGCAGTTTATATATATATGTGTATGTACATAAACACATATATATGCATGTTAATTCATATAAACATGCATATATTGTTTAGCATAGTTTAAGCTTGAACTAGGCCTTTACTTGACAGCTCCAGATCCAATACAAAGATCAAGAGGTTCTAAGGCGGAACTGTAATGTTAGTGATGGGGTGAGGAGAACCCCACCTGAAGAGCTAAACAATCTCTGCAGGTGGCTTAAAAAAACACCAGAAATAGTTAAAATAAAAAAGAGGAGATATTTGATTTGAGGGACCTGACCAAGCTGGAGCAATACAAATGATAATTAAACTTCTACTGTAATAATACAATATCACATTAGAGGTACAAAAATACATAATTGCTTTCCAGAAACACAACTGTGCAGGACAGGAATAGTTTGCAATGATCAACATATAGTCCTAAATTAGATTACCTTTTACCATTTTCTGGTTGTGTTAACACATCTCCACTTTCTATTTCCATTCCTTATAAGTGCAGGCTCAGAGAACAGAATCATATTCTCTAATTATTTCTGGAAGAAGATATAATATTGTGGGTTATGAAAATTTATTTTCCCCAGGCTAATCACTAGGTAGTTTGTTGCCAGTGATATAGGCTGCTGAAAGAGAGGAATATCTGGGGGAGCCCTTTTAAAAGGGTCTTTGCCCCCCACATTTTTCCTATAGAGGAGGTCCACTGTGAGAAGCCACTCAGACCTGCTGCCTGAGGAGGCCTCATCAGCTTCAGAATTTCAATCCAGGGAATGGGAAATGGGCCTATGCAAGGACATTGAAGCTAGGGGTTGGCTAGAAAAGGGGAGCACCTTCAGAAAGCTTGCTCAGTCAGCTGCTGGTCTCAGCTTTAAGACACACCCTTGGCACGTGAGAGGGGCTGAAATTATTTCTCTAATTGTACAAAGGGTTGTTTTGTTTATTTGGGTATCATGTAAACCCTACTGTAAACCATATCTCTCTATCCCTTTGATTTTAAACTAATAGAATCTGCAAGGAAACATTGACAGAGTGGATGTCAGTCATTCGGTTGCCACTAGTGGGTCAGTAAGTGATTTGGGGCAGCAATAAGCCAGTGTACCAGTAGAAAGGTTAGAAGGGCCTATTACAATCAGTGGCTCCTTTAGGGGTCATCCATTCATCTCCATTTACACATTGTTGCTGGTTCTGAGACTAAGGGATAAGAACACTGGGAGTACATATGCAACTATCGTGAATAATTGTGTCAAGTACCAGTTTCATAATATTGCTTGCTGATGGAGAAGGTTTTAAATGCAAACTTTCAGGGAAACGGACTATGAATTATGGAGTAACTACTGTCTGAAACCGAAATCTTATTTCCTACATATTTATATGCATTTGTTATACATGTTGAAATCCATTTTTTTACTGTTTGAATGACATCTTCATATGTTTCAGCCCAATGGGGTTGATTTACTAAAATAAAAAAGACTGTTCACATTGCAAAGGAATTAAAAATTTTGCAAGGGAATTTTCACTTAGCTCAATGAATGAGGATACAATTCACTTCGCAAAGAATCACCAAACACGTGAAAGGAAAATTTAAAAAAACAGTATTTTTGCTTGCACATGACTGGGTAAGGGACGTCAGCAGATCTTCACATCATTCACTAAGCTAATGTAAAAGTCCATTGTAAAGTGAATATTTCCATGTGAAATGAACAGCCTATTTGCCTTAGTAAATAAACTCCAATGTGTTAAACTGGTCCATGGATGTGTTTATTTGTATTTGTGTAATAAGAATATGTGTAAAAATAAAACGTGCTTCCATGTAATATGCCCAAGCAGGGAAAACGTAAAAGTGGGAAACATTATTTAGGGGTATTCACACATTTTCATGATAAAGAAAAGTGCCCTTGCTATCAAATTAGATTTATTTGGCATACGGTATAATACTTTTTGTTCACCAAAATGTTTTTGTGTCTAATGTGTTCATGATTTTGACATTTACAGTAATGTACACAGTTCATTATATTGAGCATAACATCTTATCCTAAGCCATGTAGTATTTTTCTGATTGTCATTCAAACCTGCTTCCCCTGATTTAATGATAACTATTACATTGCTTCTGTATCCAAAGAAACCGCAATAGTATATTAATAAATATATCAGTATATGTGATGTATGAGAGTATGTGTACTGAGTGCAAAGGATATAGCTGTAAGATATAAAACTTCAAGACAACATTTAAACAGCTTATTCCTGTAGACAATTTCCATAGCAACATATCAGAAGCATTGCAAAGTTAGCTATAAATGTCAACCAGGCAGATCATTTTGAATATAGCTTTTGGCAATTTGACCATACTAATACATTGGTTGGCCATTGGTAATTACATTATTTGGCTTACAGCAGAAACACCCTTATGGAATTATCAGTAAGCTTTATGAACACTATTCATAAATCACAAAATTGCTGGCAAGGATTATGGTATCAGGTTATTGTTTATTAGTAAAACAACTTTGGATTGAATTTCTGTAAAATGATAGATAAAGTTTTCGCTCATGTACCTGTACCTGTACTTAAGAGTACAGGTACTCTTAAGAATGAGATGCCTCAATGAATAGAGTGGTTAAAGCAATGCTTGTTAAAGGAGAACTATGGGGTCAGTGTTTTTCCCCATAGTTCTCCTTAGGGTAACGGGAGGACACAAACTAGCGTCCTCCCGTTACCCTAAGCTCAGTATACAGCTCGCTACAGCTCGCGGTATACTGAGACGCTGCAGCCGGAGCGGATGCCGACGTAGATGACGGGATCCGCCCAGCTGCGTGAGTGACAGCTGGCTCTGCCTATCTAGAGGCAGAACCAGCTGTACCCGCCCCCTCCCCCGTCCGTTCCGCCAGTCAGCGCTCACAGATCGGAGCGGGGAGAGGGGAATCCAGCCCCTCCCCTGTCACGGCAGAGAGCCGTGACAGGATCGAGAGGTGAGCGAACCTGGTATGTGTTCGCTCACCTCCCGATCTACTGAGCCGACCTGTGACAGTCTCATTGTCACAGGTCGGCTAGAACTATGAGGTGAGTGGAAATCACTCATCTCATAGTTCTCCTTTAAGTTTAGGGTATGAGGAAGAATAAGCTGTATTGTACGTGAGGATGGTGTGGGCCTGCCCACAGCCATGAGCATTAAAGAGAAGAGGAGAGGAATAAGGTAAGTTTTTAAGCTTATTCATCTACCTTTTAGTGTTAACAAGCTGTTAACAGGGCAGGTCTGTGGCTGTGCAGGCTGATGGGGGGAGGGCAGAACACCAGTCAGTCTGCGGAGGAGACCGGGTCCTGCAGCACTAGTCCAGCGGTGGAGGAGGCCGGGGACCAAGTAAGATGATCACACTGCTGCTAAAAGGGACCCTGCAGAGCCCAGCATGGATTCTGCACCTTCCTTGGGTGTTTATTGCTGCCTGCATCCTCATAGAAGAGCTTTCCCTTTACTTAATTTTCTGTGTGACAGCCAACACCTGGACAGGAAAAGGGGGAGATTCTTCCCAACTCTGTTTAGCAAACTGTTTTCTGTGTAGTTACTGCTTACACCCCTTGCATTCTTGGAAGGGAGGGGGAGTATTCTGTTAACTGACCCAATATTGGGAATTTGCAAGAGAAACGTCCCATGCAAAGTGAACAGCCTACTTGTCTTCTGTAAAGCATCCCTATAGTGTGGGCAAGACTAAAATTAAGAATTATTCCTCTATACTGTACAGCCGAGTGAATGACCGATCTGAAGTGAAGTGAGCCGAAACAGGGCCGAAGCTAGCTGAAGGATCAGTCGAAGCTACGGCCAGATCCTTCGGCAGCTTCGTGAATAGACCCCTTAGTTTTAAATACTGAGCACCATAAACTCTTGTTTTTTTTCTTGTTGCAATCAGTATTTTTAGAAGGTCATCAATGGTAGCCATTGTGTTTCTTTTATTACAGGTTTTTATAAAGACAGTTGAAAAATTAAATATTTATATCCCCTTTAGTAAGTACAGGTTCACTGAAGCGTAGGCTGCTCTCTAGGACACAATCCTTTTTGCAACATGCTATAAAAACATTTTTTTGTGTGAAGAGAAACATAATATATTGAGAAAGATATAGCAGTGCATATTCTCTATGAGTCATACACCTCAAAGAACTGTCCAAGATGTACACAGCAGGGAACTTTTCACAAAATCTTCATTCCAACAGCCTAACCTATTCTCATTGTTGCAATGTACTATTGACCCATTTGCTATTATTTAATAGTACAAGCTTACAAGAAAAATCTTTCAGGAGTTTTAATTCAATTACATTTTATTTATAACACATTTTGTAGCCTCTGCAACATTTAATTATAATAATGAGATATCAGTGGCCACGTGCGTAGTAAGTAATTATGCAGATGGTATACCCTGTGTCACCTTTATTTTAATTCCTTTTCTTCTGCTCTCTTATTAAATGTTATGTTCTAAATTTGCTTGCTCATTTATTTTTCTTTTTTACCAGCCCTCACATAGCATGCCTTGATTCTGCAAACATTGCATACAGCACACAGCTTCAGCTTTTTGCATGAGAGGGGAGTTTCACTTTCATCAAGAAAGCATTAAGCCTCTTCATCAAACCCCCCATCGTTCAGAATATTGATTAGCTACTTTGTTGATGACTACAGGACTAGAGCTGATCTAAAGGATACAAGTTGGGATATAAATGAACAGTGCTTCAGACACAGGATCAGCTTACATCCAAAAAAAAACAATAATCCAGCGCACTCCATATAGCATTCAGAACCAGCCATCAAAGTATTATGGTGAAATTGTGGATGACGCCGCCACAACATAAGTACTACTGCAAAGTATTCCCAGCACACCATGTTTAGATAAAAAGACAATCAACCTAACCACTGAACCATCACGTTCTCAAACAATTCATCCCCACACAGCTACCTCCTCATGTATCACTTCCCCCTCCCTTTTAGATTGTAAGCCCTCAGGGGCAGGGCCCTCCTTACTATCTTGTCTTGAATTGTATTGTGATTGTAATGTCTTCCCTATATTGTAAAGCGCTGCACAAACTGTTGGCGCTATATAAATACTATGCAATAATAATAATAATCTTATTGTCACCAACAGTATGCATCGTTTGGAGGAAACTAAGGGACTCGACTGCCATTTCTGCTTGAGGAAGAGCTCCTAAGTGGCCTCAAAATGGCCCTTCCTTCTCCTGACAACAAAAAGTGTCCTGTCTTTTCACTTAAACATGGTGTGCTGGTGATATCTTGGATTGCAGCTAGCATCCACTCTCCCTCCTTGCTTCCTACTCACCAGCTTTTGCCTAGCTGTACATCAATAAAAAATCATAGATAGAGTACACAAATTTGAGTAGAGCACTGGGAGAATCTTTTAAATAAGCACCTTACAGCAAAAAGGCTTGTAGCATTTTGCACTATTGCACAGTTATAGTGTGAAATGCATCAAGAATTTTTTTTGCTGCTGTAAGGTGCTTATTTGAATAAAGTCTCTTGGTATTCAACTCCATTTCGTGGACTCTATCTATGTATTTGCATTGATAGAGGTTGGGAACGTAAATGAGTAAGGTTGCTGCCTGGAATAACAAACGATGTAGTTCCCATTTCCTGCTGAAGATGTAAATAGCTTTAAAATAACTATTAAATGTTGTGATTATCCATGGAGCTTGTTCATTGAGAATGTATGTTAGCAGATTAATTGTCTTGTGCATGAGTTAATGATGGCAACTAAAAAATGAGGGGTCGCCCAACAGTCAAGTCAAGCAGTTAGATCCATTGACTTGGGTCCAGCAGGAATTGGCTGAAATTCGTTTTGTGAAAATTTTCCAGTGAACCAGCACCAGCCAATGAGCTGGAAGCATTGTTCGAGGATTCTGACAGTGGTGCATGCAAAGGACACAGTGGGAAATTCATCCATCCACATTGTTAGCATGGATGAAAGAAGCCATCATATTTTTTTAGGCTGAATGAAAAAATCTATCCGTTTGTACTCAGCTACAGTGTAAGCGTTAATTGTATGTTAACATAATAAATAAAATCTCCTATTAGCTTTTAAAAGTCAATTCCATTTATTTTACATCTTTTAAATTGTCTGAAAGATCCTTGTTTAGGCACTTCTTGTTATAGGTTACAATAGTCTCTTCCTGTTTTTTAATTGTGCTCCTGCTCAATTGCCTAATCTTGTAACCTTGTCACATGGGCTTACCTGGGAGACTCTATTCACGAAGCAGCCGAAGGATCTAGCCGTAGCTTCGGCTGATCCTTCGGCCCCAGGACCCCTTCGGTTCAGTAGAACTGAAGAACTGCTGTACGGGCTACTCACTACAGCCCGTACAGCTCCCGAACTTGGCCGAGCGGCTCAGTCGAGTCAAACACATATTCCTCGGCCCGGCTGAGCCGCGCTGAAAGCCGAAGCTGGCCGAGCGGCCGGCCGTTGCCCGGCCGACAGCCTGCAGTCCGCTATCTGTAAAAATATGTAAGGTATGGTGATACACCTTACAATCCGCCATACAATCTCTGTTCAATCTACTTCAGATTTGCCAAAACTGTATCATTTTGTATGTAATCTACCAACATGGAAGTTGGTAGATCTAGAGGAGATTGTATAGTCAGATTGTAATGTGTGTGTGTGTGTGTGTGGGGAGCTTAAAGTGACCTGAAAGGAGAACTATGAGGGGAGTGAAAATCACTCACCTCATAGTTTGAGCCGACGTGTCACAATGAAACTGTCACACGTCGGCTCAGTAGATCGGGAAGTGAGCGAACACATATCGTTGCTCGCTCACTTCTCAATCTATCCGTGCAGAGAGTGGTGACTGTCACTCACGGCTCCCTGCAGGGATTCCTCCCCTCTCCGATCCTCCAGCGCTGACTGGCGGAACGGGAGGGGGCGGGTACCGCTGGCTCTGCCTCTAGATAGGCAGAGCCAGCTGGGTGGATCTTGACAGTAATGTTGGGATTCGTCCCAGCTGTGGTGGTCTCAATATACCGCGAGCTGTAGCTCCCTATATACTGAGCTTTGGGTGACGGGAGGACGCTAGTTTGTGTCCTCCCGTCACCCTGGGGAGAACTATGGGGAAAAACACTTACCCCATAGTTCTCCTTTAAGGTCGACCCCCCCCCATGTTAGTTTAAGGACTTACCTTAAATGATGCCTCTTGATCCGATCATCCTCTTCCTTCCAGTAGTTTTCAGGAGTCCCTCCAGCCCAGATGATAATCTCCGATCCAGCGCTGACTGCTGTGTCTTCTTTCTCCCACGGTGTCTGTTCGTGTACATTGACTTACCCTGTGTCTCTCTTCTCCTGGCCAAAGATCTCTACCTGCATGCGCCCGCCCCATCATTCCTTGCAGCCGCCCGAGAATCTTCAGAACTTCGAACGGGACT
>NW_017306333.1:1505313-1516963 GCF_000935625.1 Nanorana parkeri
CACTCACGGCTCCCTGCAGGGATTCCTCCCCTCTCCGATCCTCCAGCGCTGACTGGCGGAACGGGAGGGGGCGGGTACCGCTGGCTCTGCCTCTAGATAGGCAGAGCCAGCTGGGTGGATCTTGACAGTAATGTTGGGATTCGTCCCAGCTGTGGTGGTCTCAATATACCGCGAGCTGTAGCTCCCTATATACTGAGCTTTGGGTGACGGGAGGACGCTAGTTTGTGTCCTCCCGTCACCCTGGGGAGAACTATGGGGAAAAACACTTACCCCATAGTTCTCCTTTAAGGTCGACCCCCCCCCATGTTAGTTTAAGGACTTACCTTAAATGATGCCTCTTGATCCGATCATCCTCTTCCTTCCAGTAGTTTTCAGGAGTCCCTCCAGCCCAGATGATAATCTCCGATCCAGCGCTGACTGCTGTGTCTTCTTTCTCCCACGGTGTCTGTTCGTGTACATTGACTTACCCTGTGTCTCTCTTCTCCTGGCCAAAGATCTCTACCTGCATGCGCCCGCCCCATCATTCCTTGCAGCCGCCCGAGAATCTTCAGAACTTCGAACGGGACTACCCAGCGGAGACGCAGGTAAGTTTTAACCTTTTTAGTAATTTTTTTAAATGTTTTTGCATACATCGTCTGCTTGCTAGCTGATCTATCTATACACTGCTGGCTAACAGTAGATATACAGTATGCAAAAAAAAACGCGTGTTTTTCACTTTCCACTGACCAGCCATGTAAGGAGCATTCTTCACACTGACCACCAGAATAATGGCCAGTCAGTTCTGTATGATAGGCTTAGCGCCCGCCTGTTACTATTTAAACAGACACTCGCTGTATCCAGCTTCTAACAGGTTATGCAAAATGTTTTAAACAGGAAGGGGTTCCATTTGGTTTGCTGGCAGGGGGCGCCGGAGTCTAGTCTTGCCTAGGGCAGCACAAAACCTAAATACACCACTGTATACCAGCCTGAAGTGAATAGCCAAACTTCGCTTTAGGTCGGTCATTCACTCGGCCCCTAAAAGTGGCTTTCAGCACACAATATGCTTGCATGGTCCACTGATTTCACTGTCAGGAAACCTATCCTGAGAAATGTAATGCAGTCATTGAATGCATGCATGTAGAAAGGAAGTAGTTAGAAAGACGCTTTAGGGAATCAGTATCAGTGAGATGCAATCAATGAGATGCAACAAAGGAGAAAACAAGTAATTTATAGAAAGAATGGAAATTGTGTATAAAACACTGTGCTGGGGCAAATGAAATGTCATTCAGTAAGAGCTTACAGTATATGTACTTTAGAGTAGTACTAAAGGCTGGACGTTTTTTACCTCAATGTATTCTCTGCATGAAAGGTAACAAACGTCACGGACCTTTTCTATGTTCCCCTGTCCCCCCACACTTGTCACATCTGCTGGGTCCAGGAAGATACACAGCAGTCCCTGAACTTCCTGGCTGTGGGGGAGGATACTAAGGGCAGAGGAGCGATTGGCTCCTTCTGCTATCAGTCAATCTGTGGGGAGCAGAGTGGTGGAGGGAGCCGGGTGTGGCTTGTCGCACGCTGTGTGTATCTATGGACGCACACAGCTAGCACAGGCACAGCCACGCACAGGGGTTTCCTCAGCAGCCAGCTAGCTGATGGAAACACCTGCAAACAGGACACGGGGGCTAGCGGTTTGGGGACCAACTAGAAGACATAAAAAAACTTTAAAACAGAAGAATAGTGAATACATGTAAGTGTGGGCCTCCTAATCATAAACAAAAATGAAAGTTTAATATCACTTTAATTCACTAGCAAAAAACAACTTTAGGACACATATTTTCAGCAACAGTACAGCTCAATACCTTTGTATGCCTCCTGCTGAGCACCTAATACACCTTATTTCTGATATCTGCATTTTGTGTTCCAGCATCACAATCAGGCTTGTTCAAGAATTGCCAGATTACCAACATAAGCAAGTGGACAGGACTGGTGCACTACAATAATGCCTCGCTAACTACTATGTACCCAGCAGCTAGGCTGTGTTTTATGAATGCTTCATAATTTTCCCTATCCTCCATTCACAAAATGTCTTGTATTTTTTTACAGAATACAAAACATTCTGTGATTGGAGGAGAAGAGGAGGGGGCGGGGATGAGATATAGGGGTCTATTCACAAAGCTGCCGAGGGCAGCAGAGTGAATGACCGATCAGAAGTGAAGTGAGCCGAACACTGTTCGGCTATTCACTTTAGGCTGGTACGGCTGATTTCAGCCGTATATCGGCTGAAATCAGCCGTACATCGGCTTGCTTCGTGTGGCTTCGAAACAGCCGAACATGCTCAGCATGTTCGGCTGATCCGAAGAGCTACGGCCAGATCCTTCGGCAGCTTTGTGAATAGACCCCATAATCTCTCTTCCTCCAATCACAGAAAGTCTTGTATTCTTTAAAAAAAAATACAAGACTTTTTTATGGAGGATTATGAAAAGGGGCAGTGACAGGACCAGAGCGCTGTATAGGTTGGACGCACCTCTCCCTTTTTTCAGTGCCCAGAAGCTAAGAGTTGCATGAAAGTGATGGCATGCTGCAAGGTAAGATTTTTCTATTTTGCAGCTGCCTTCTGCACTTTTTAATGATATTTTACACAACCAGAGCAGGGCGTAAATTATCATTCAGGAGGGAGGGCTTAAGGGACTCTTAAAGATAACACAGGCAGAGAGCACAGGACACAGGATAGCTCTGGAGTTCTGACAAGATCAACAGTTTTGTTTTTGCACTTATAAAACAGATATAACAAATGCCTTCTATTGTATATTTAATAGACCAAATGGGAGCAGATAAGGGAAGTTTATTTTTAGGGTTTACATACTCTTTAAGATGACATTTAATATACCAATTTCTAGCTGCTAGAAAGAATAACTTGCAGAATGAGTGATGTGAGGCCATCAAATACAAAGCAAACCCCAGAAGAATATTATTTTCCTGACTCTACTTAACCAAAATTTGCTATTGAATATTAATTTAAATACAACTTGTAAGCACACAGCTGCTCAAAGCTTACATAGGGTTCATTGTGCTTTACTGTTTGTAAGGTATTAAAAAAAATATACAACATTTAATATACAATATGTGTGTGTGTGTGTGTGTGTGTGTTAAAAAGCCCATATTCATTTTAAGATAAACAAAAAAAAACAAAAACAAATACGGATGTACTGAGAAAGTCAATTACAACACCATGGACTGGCCATAAAGGAGACAATTACATATAAATCTTCAGTAGAAATATTTTCAGAATAACCTATACTTTTTAATCTTGTTAAGGCTATTAGAAAAACAAAATATTGCACAAAAAGTCCTGGTTAACTATTATACAGAAGAACAAATGTTCGGTGTAAACTGCCACAATAAATTCATTCCCAAAATGCTCATTCATTCTCAATAGCATATGATTCAAATGCTATTAAGAAGTAGAAAGAGACAAACAGAACATATAGTTAACTGCTTTAAATAAATGGCCCAGGTGTGCTCTCTCCAACAGAGTATTATTATCTTAAGTGCTTTCCCTTGTTATAAATGGAGTCTTTGAAGATCTGAGTTCTATTGTGAAGTATATAAAACAGCTATGCAAATGTTTAAATTATTCCTGCCATGCCATGTAGAATGTTATGCAAACATGATTTATATCTATCATTCATATGCTAAGATAAGGCTATACTCTGTTTCCAGTACAGCATTGTACACTTTTTGCTCTTTGAGTCTTGTAATACTGCAGCTGATTTCTTTTGAAGGGATATCAAGATAACACATACAGAAGTTCATAGAGATGTGCAAATGAATTTGATTGGATTGGGTTTAATCCCAAATCAGGCCAATTCACATCACGCAGATGTCTCCTTTTGTTCTCTGATATATGCTTATAAGAAATCAAGCGCTAAGAAAAATGTTGTTCCACCCTTCCTTCAAACATTGGTTCCTCTATTTTAGCTAAGTGTCTATAAGAAGTAGATGCCATGGACCTACTGGTCCACATTTGTTTTTATCCTTTTTACACTTTCCTATTTTTATTGAAGAAAGTAGAAAAAATAAATAGTAGCGCTCACCCCCAAAGGTGCCGCTGGATGATCGGGTCTTCTGTATCACCTCTGTGACACACCACACACAATGAATCCACAGCACACCAGCACACCTTGTGAGATTTTAAATAACTATTTACTGTATATAATAATCTGAATAGCAGTATACAACATCAACATTTATCTCTACACAGCATAACACAGAGACTGTATATGAGACATCAGCATAACAGTGATGATCAGTAAATGCGGTTATTCTAACTGTGAACTTGTTGGACAGTAATCAAACTGTATATATATATATATATATATATATATAATTCAACCGTTCCCACTCTTTGTGGACCAGACGAGCCTCTTTTGGCGAATCAGTTAGCAGGAGCACTCTTTGACCCGATTTCATTGCTCTTAGAGTTAACCCAATCAAAGGATCTTCAGCCTGATCTACTCTCAGGTCCTTCTTCGTGAAAGTAGGCAGGCCCTCACTCCTCAGCTGTGTAGGGTTACAATACAGTTTAGGAACACCTGCAGCCATGACTCCTATGGCCTCTGCTCCAATCACTCCTTTGGTTCGGTGTTCTATTCCTTGGCATAGGGCTTGAACTCCATCTGGAGTCAAATGAGTCCACTCTGTTTCTTGGGCCACTGTGCTATAGTGTCTCCTGGATAAGGCATCCGTGTCTTGGTTACTAACTCCAGGCCGATATTTGAGGCTGAAGCAGAATCCTGACAGGACAGCCAACCACCTGTGCCCGGTGGCATCCAGTTTTGCCGTAGTGAGAATGTAAGTGAGTGGATTGTTGTCCGTTCAAATCACGAAATTGGCCCCGTACTGGTAGTCTTTTAGTTTGTCCACCACTGTCCACTTCAAGGCCAGGAACTCCAACTTGTGAGTGTGATAATTCTTCTCAGAAGGGGTGAGGCCCCGACTCACATACGCCACCGGTCTCAGGAAGCCATCATATTCCTGGTATAGTACTCCTCCTAGCCCTTCTCTGCTAGCATCCACATGTAGTTCATAAGGCTTGGCAGGATCAGCATAGGCCAGGACAGGAGCCTGTGTTAGACTTCCTTTCAGTTGGAGGAAAGCTCTTTCACATTGGCCAGTCCATTCCTCCTGGATTGATTCACGAGACTTCCTAGGCCCGTAGGCTGATGAACCCAGCCCAAAGGATATTGATCCATCTTCTGCTCCTTCCATTCTTAGAAGTTTGTTCAGGGGCTGAGCTATCTTGGCAAACCCCTCTAAGGTATCCATTTCCATTTGTCATTCCTCAGTGGCTGTGTCCACAATCCCCACAAAGCTGTGCTCTCTGGCTCCACCTGCAGCTGCAATATCTTTTCTCTTAAAGGAGCGGATCCTATAACAGGGCTACACACATTTTCCTCATTATTTCTTACAGGTAGAGCAAATCCTAACTTTTTTTTTTTTTAAAGACGAACCAATTCCCCTACAACATTCTATAACTGGAGCATTCTAGCTGCACCTTCTGTGTTTAGCTTAAGGGAGGTACATTTCAAAGGCTCCCTGATTAGTATAACTCCAAACCCCTAGATCTAGGCACTCGCTGATAACAAATCCTGCAAACTTATCTTAGAAATGCAATGCACAGGTAAGCATCCAGTCTGTTTCTCCTTTATTCCTAATTTTGCTCTCTCTGTTTTGCCCCTTGTATTTCTGGGTGCTCTCTACTTGCTGCCAGATCCCCAATCTGCTGCCCCACAGGCCATAGCTCTAGTCTGTTCCCCCTAAGCCATTCTAGCAATGTTAGTTTTGCAGGAGAAGAACTAACTGAGTTTTAAAATATATACAATATCCAATTTTAGTGGCTCAGCTCTGAATATAGTATTTTTCTGGCAGGGCTGACAGAGGCGTGATGCCCTACCAGTCTTGCCGGTCACACCAGCTGCCTCAGGGAAAATTATGGTTTTCTTTACCTTTAATTAGTGGGCATATTATATTACTGCTTTGTGTATATACAGTATATCAATTTATTTGAGGTCACCTCTAATATATGACACACTTGAACAAACCGTGCTCTGTGCAAGGGCTAATATAGTCTATGACTTTTAATGGTAAATATTTATGTATGGTTTTATTGTGCAAGATCTATGTGGTTTTAGATTTAATTGAGTGTTTGGGGCATATTATATTCAGAGTTGAACCACTATTGAAAGATGTTGAATAGTTTGTTAGTTTTTAGCATACAACTAAGCTCTTCTGTTAACTAAGCTAAGCTCTTCTGTTAATGGTGTATGTTAAGGAGACAATACTTGAGCATCTGCATTTTTCTTTGTATTCAGAATTCCTCAAAACTCTATACTTAAAGCACAGGGTCAAGTTTCATCATGGGTCCTAACATCCTTCTACAATGACCTAAACATATCCAAAGTTGTACACTGAATGTACATATTAAAATAGCAGTTTAAAGTTCTCTGAAAAGTGTTTAATCTAAGTGTGGTTGGATATTGAAAGAAATGCACAAACAGTGCAGATACATTTTATTAAAGTAGAGGCAAAAAATAGGAGTTGTACTCACAAGAGTAGATGAACATGAGCCTTAGAAAGTAGAGGATGTGACTCATACAATAAACCAGGATAAGGCAAGTGAGAGCTGCACAGACGGTCCTGTGTGCCAGCAAGGAATGCCTGCTTTGACGCGTTTCCGGGGTCACGCCCCCTTCGTCAGAACCTCATGGTTGGATATTGCTAAAAGGGCAAATTACATATTATTATGCAAAAGAGAAATCTAAGGCTATAGACATTAGAGGATGATTGGACATAGAGGCACAACTTCTCTCTCTCCAAACAAATTTCCTGAGTGCTACAAAGCCCCTGCAAGTTTCAGAGAGAATGGTGGGCAATAAAAAATGGTGTAGGCAAACATGTATTTTAGAGAAGAACAAAAGCAATTAGGACATGCTACTGGCTACATCACTAACCTCATCTCATAATATCACCAAAACTGTCTACTGCACTCCTCCCAAGACCTCCTGCTCTCTAGCTTCCTCGTCACCTCCTCCTATGTTCACCTCTAAGACTTCTCCAGAGCCTCTCCCATCCTCTGGAACTCCCTACTCCAACCTATCATGCTATCTCATACTTTGTCTCACCTCCTCCTAAAAACTGTGATTATACTCCCTAGGTCATCCTGTGAGTCCTCACGTCCTATACAGTGTATATGATGTGAGGACGCCGAGGGACATTCCATCACTGGAACGGAAAAGGAGGCAGGCTGCAAGGACCGATCTAAAAGCGAGCTAGCTGCGAGGTTCGGATGAGTATATATTTTATATGTTTGTCCTAGATGAAAACGAGCACATAACCCTTGCAATGTGTGGGTAGCCCCACTGCAAGGGTTAAGATTAGTCAACTAGTCCTGCTTAAAATGGCCTTTTGTGGATGTCTGTCATCTTATGTCTACAAGCAGCTTTAGCTGTAACTACATAACATATTCATGCGCAAAGCTGTTTATCTTTCAGTGAGGTTTTAATACTTTTAATTATTTTGTCATTGGTTGCACCTTGCACATTTTAATGAAATGCACTTTTTTTTTTCTTATCAACTAAGAACCAACAGATATTTTAAAGTATATGTAAACCCATTAACTAAAAATTCATATAAGCTCTAACATGTTAATGTTATTTTAAATGTAATGTTCAATATTTTAAAATGTCTAGCTTTCATAAAAAAACAAAAAACCTGTAGATTCTGCCATGGAAGTCCTCGTGCAGGCACTTCCTATTACAGGAGAACTCTGAGCCCCTGTCTCCCAACTCTGGCTTCTAGCTCCTGTGTTCTCACCCTATCACACAGGCTTTCTTCAGAGACTACAAGTGGCCATTTCAACACATAATAACCAAGCATGGTTCACTGTTGTAATCATCGGGAAACCCACCCTAAGTATGCCATATAGTCATTGCTGGAGTGTACGCATGCAGACTGCAAGGGGCTACAAAATACTGCAGAAGATCAGTAAGCCTGACAACGTAGAACTTATCCTCCCAGTCATTATGCTATATGACAAATCTTTAATGGCATAATTTATTAAAAGGCTGAAAAATGATGCCCAGTTGACTCCATGTTCAAAGGTTATATTGAGTGGAGATTGGCAATGGCAATTTTGGCAGGTGGAAAAATGGCTTATCTGGCTCACAGGATCTGCAGGCTGGTGTAAGCTCCTGTGGTTTTGTTCACAGACTCATTGGATTCCACTGGCACTGTTTTTTGCCATCTATATTCAGCCCTTTTTGCCTTCCTTGACAACTGGTATTGAATATTGTGTGGTACTAACCTTCGGCTCATTTTAACATCCCTCTACTTACCTGACAAGCCCTGGAAAAACACACAGCTTCCTTATAGGTGTGTGGTATAGGTGAAGAGTTCTGCAGCAGCCATCAAGTTTGAACAGTTGATTAACACTTAAAATATATTTGCTAATCATTCCATGAACTTAGATCTTAGTCATGTCTACTGTTTCCACCAAGGTCAGCAATCCCAAAATGTAGGATTTCAATTCTGGAAAAAAAATCAACAGATTGTAGATCAGCACCTTCCTGAGGAATGAATTAAAGGGAAACTGAAATCAGGAGACACAAATCCAACACCTGCCAAAGCTGTACAGTATATTCTAAAGTATATTGAACACAATTGCTAGTTGACCTTCATTTATGCTATGCTAGAATCAGTAGAGCCTTTTTGCGGCCCCGCATGCCCAAGTTGGCACCAACTTTAGCCTTGCTGCTCACCATTCTTCCTGGACACCTCATTGCCTACATTTACAGTAGCATGTCTGCCCCGGCTAGCCAAGCTGATGGTGATTGATGAAACACATGTCACTAGCAGCTTTCATGCACCCTTTAAGCCCAAGAGAAAATTAATGATCTGCCACCTAATATTTATCTGCTTGCTTTCATTAAGTCCTGTGCTGATGATCTTTCTGTGTTGTCACATGGGAAGCAAAGGCATCCCATGAGCAGGAGAATAAGAATTAACGTTTTGGCATCTCTTTAGTGTGCAAAGAACCTTTCCGCCACTTTGCATGTGCAATCCACTAAAAACATCCATAAACTTGCTAATTGTGGGTGTTTAAAAGCTCTTCAGAGATGTGGAGTCTGTTGGAATATTACCAAAAAAAGTGAACTTTGAGATGTTGCAAACTTGAAAAGGAGAGTAAAGTTTCACTTTAATGGAGGCCATTACCTTCTCCAGATTGCTGAATCCAGAGGGAAAAGTGTAAATGAGTCTGTTTATATTTTGTGCTAGTTAAACAATGCAATATAATCTAATATAAAACCCCATAGCAATTTTCCTGCCATGCAGGTTTGGTATTTTTAGTTCTTTGGATTTTATGTGTATGGTAACTTCAAGTTTTCTTCTCAATAAAGAGAGCTTTTTTTAATATTCCAAAAGGTAGCTAAATTATATTTTGGAGAGGTAAGAAAAAGTTTCCCAAAAAAGGGACTTCTCGGTGGAGAGATGAGCAGAGGCACCTGAGGTTCAGTAAGGAGTATGAGGCTCGCTAATCTATATGCATCAATTTATTTTATCGAACAAGGAAATAAACTACACCATCATAGTTACATAGTTAGTCAGGTCCAGAGAAAGGCAAAAAAAACCCTCTATAAAGCATGGTACAATTTACTCCAACAGGGGAAAATAATTCCTTATTGATCCCATAAGGCAATCGGATATTCTCTGGATCAACAATCTCTGGTGCTTAATATACCTATAAGAACTCAATATCCAGTAATATTCTGTGCATTTAGGAATACATCCAGGTTTTTTTTTTAAAACAGTTGACTGAGCTAGCTAGAACCAGCTCCCGGGGGAGTCTATTCCACATTTTCACAGCTCTAACTGTGAAGAATCCTTTCCATATGCAAAGGTTAAACCTCTTTTCCTCCAGATCAAAGAGTGCCCCCTTGTCCTTTGCAGTGACCTTAAAGTGAATAATTTGGCACCACACTCACTGTATGGACCATTTATGTATTTATACATGGTGATCATATCCCCCCTTAATCACCTCTTCTCCAGAGAGAACAAATTCAGGTCCGTTATTCTTTCCTCATAGCTGAGCTCCTCCATGCTTCTTATGAGTTTAGTCGCCCTTTGCTGCACTTTCTCCAGTTCCACAACATCCTTTTTGTGAACTGGTGCCCAAAACGGAACTGCATATTCCAGATGAGGTCTTACTAATGCTTTGTACAGGGGCAGGATTATGTCTCTCTGGAGTCTAGACCCCCCTCAATACAAGAAAGTATTTTGCTTGCTTTAGGAACTGCGGCTTGACATTGCATTCTATTATTGAGTCTATGATCTACCAGAACACCCAGATCCTTCTCCATCATTGACTCCCCCAAACATACTCCCCCTAGAGTGTATGACGCATGCATGTTTTTAGTCCCCAAGTGCAGAACTTTACATTTATCAGCACTAAACCTCATTTGCCAAATAGATGCCCAATCACACAGTGCATTCAGATCTGCTTGTAAGTTGGAGACTTCCTGTAAGGACTGTATTCCACTAAATAACTTAGTGTCATCGGCAAACACAGAAATAGTACTTTTAATCCCTAACTCTATGTCATTTATAAATAGGTTAAACGGTAAGGGGCCCAACACTGAACTTTGGGGGACACCACTAACAACCTCAGACCATTCAGAGAATGAATCATTGATCACCACTCTCTGAATAAGGTCTTTAAGCCAGCTTTCTACCCAATTACAGATTGAATACTCTATTCCTACTGACCTTAACTTATACATTAGCTGCATTTGGCGAACTCTGTCTAAAGCTTTTGCAAAGTCCAAGTATACTATATCCACAGCCATTCCTCTGTCCAATTTATTACTCACTTCCTCATAAAAAGAAAGTAGGTTTGTTTGACAACTTCTGTCTTTTGTGAATCTGTGCTGACTATCGCTTATGATATTATTTTCAAGCAAAAACAGTTGCATGTAATCCTTGATCAAAATTTCAAGTATCTTCCCAACTATTAAAGTTAAACTTACAGGTCTGTAATTTCTTGGTAAAGACTTTGATCCCTCTTTAAATCGGTACCAAGCCAGTCATTAGAGAGTCTCTAAAAATTAGATACAATGGCTTTGAAATTATGCAGCTCAATTCTTTGAGGACAAGTGGGTCTAAGCCGTCTGGCCCAGGTGCTTTGTTCACCTTAATTTTGTCTAACTGTTTCTGGACCATATCAATAGTGAGCCATTGTGGTTCATTAGAGGCTATGGCACTGCTATCCCCATTATGGACTTGAGCTATATCCTGCTCCTTGGTGTGCACAGAGCTGAAGAAAGTATTTAACAGATTTGCCTTCTCTTTGTCCCCAGTTACCAACTTTGAGTTATCTTTTTAAGGGGCCTACATGCTCAGACCATCAATCTGTGTCGTGCTTCTGAGGGGGGACCACTTATTCAGGAGGGTGTGTGACAGCACAGTTTAAGAAAATAGTGTAAAAAAAATTATTACAGATAATGAAACTAATTATAATGGTAGAGTTAATAACATGACAAAATAATGTAATAGTTCCAATTAAGTTTCTATAAATGTAATATACATATATCAAAATGATGTATATATATATATATAT
>NW_017306333.1:1516987-1518436 GCF_000935625.1 Nanorana parkeri
ATATATATATATATATATATGCATTGATGGGCTGAATCAGTGATACAGAGGACAGACATTCCCTGCAGACTCTCATTCCATGGTTGCCAGAGATCCCATATGGGACAACTTGCAACCTAACCGATGTGAGTATCCCACTTCAAGCTAATAGTTTTACTATATGAAAAAGACTATCAACAAATGTATAACTACACTCTCTCTCAGGTCCTTTTCTCCCTCTCTCTCTTTTTTGGATGCTCTCTCTCTCCCTTGTTAAATTATACTTTATTAAAGATTAATATTGTGAATCATTTGCAGTCTAGGATTTATGAATAAATAAATCACAGATTAATTAAATCTTTGGTTTTCATTCACAGTCTTAAGGTTTATAACGTTTTTGAAGTTGATATCCTGCTAATATCACAGCAAGCCCAATGCCAGCCAAATTGTTGTTGTGAATAGAATGGGGGTTAGAACCTCTGTAAGTTTGTTTTATTGTCCCTGTCCATGTTAAGGAGATTTCACTCACTTACTGTCAGAACAGAAAATGATAGGAAACCTTACCAAATGGGACAAAAGCAAAAATATGTTTTAGTAGAATGGGGAAAACGTTAAGACTGACTTTTTAAAATTTCAGACAGGAAGAATTATTCCTAATGTGGTCACAGGCAGAAATAAAACTAAAAAAAATTTGGCTGGAGGTGTGCTTTAAAGGACAAGGTAACAATTAAAAAAAATCCCCTAATGGATCGTTAAAGCGAACCAGCGAACCAGGCGATCGTGGAGGAGAGGGGCGCATGCGCGGAGACCAGCGGGCCGGATGTCTGACCCGTGAACTCCGCTCCTAGGCGGATGGAGTCAAGTTTCCTTGATCTATTCTCTTCTGGGGGAAACGGAGGAGAAATTGCCTTATATGAAAGCATGGGAACGAGATCTGGAAATTGACATCCCTAGGGAGGCCTGGCAACGCTGCTGTAAGCGGGGTGCCCTAGGATTAACTAACGCATCTTTGATAGAAGCAAACTATAAAGTAATGGCTAGGTGGTATTTGGTCCCTTCTAGGCTGGCCAAAATTTACCCTGATGTGTCGTCAGCCTGAATCCCCTAGCTCCTATTCCTACTAAATAGTGTATTGCCTCTGGACAGCACAGTGGCATAGTGGTTAGCACTTCTGACTTATGGGAGGCCCTGGTTCAAATCTGAGTCAGGGTCAAGGTATCTGCATGTTCTCCCAGTGATTTCATGAGTTCCCTTTGACTACTCCAGTTTCCTCCCACACTCCAAAGACATCCTGGTAGGTTAATTGTCTCCCATCTAAATTGGTCCATGTGAGATAGGGACCTTGAGGGTAGGGACTTATGTGTGTGTGTAAATTGTTGGCATTATAGAAATACAGTACCTCCAATAAATAATACAGTAACCTGTAGAATCCCCCCCCCCCCCTTTCATATTGTTATTTTTTTTTTTTCG
>NW_017306333.1:1518500-1523276 GCF_000935625.1 Nanorana parkeri
CCACTCTTATTGGTTTTATTTTACCTATTCTGATGGCCATGGCCTTAATAGAATATACTCCAAGTCCTCAACTGATGTAATTTTCCCTTTTCCAAGTCACACCCTTTAAATACGTTAGGTTCCTCAGAACCGTGGCCTCTGTGCTATCACCCAGATTGCCTCTGTTATAATCAACCTACCATCCTTTAACTCAATACAAATAGGTCATTTATAAGGATTAACATAAACGGAGAGAAAATAGAGATTGGATTTCTCTTCATATACGTAGTAGGATTAAAAGAAAATTGACTGAAAACATGATGAGAGTCATATTCAGAAACAGATGTACTATGCACATCAGCTTGTTACCAGTGCATAAGAAGACTTTTCCTCTAAATTTACATTCCTTTCTGTGAATGGGTTTCGTTAGTATGCAACAGGAAGCAGCTGTGTGTGTGCAAATGATCTACTTGCAGATTCCGTGTCCGAGTTGCGCCTACAAACATTTGGCTTGTCTGTATCTGTGCTGATAAAAAAAACATCCCTCTTTTGTCAATCTCACAGGAAGACAGAACATTTTCCTGTATAGTAAACCGTGAAAAAACTGCGAGTTACTAAGGAAATAACAGCAAACTGCCCATAGGTCACATTTTATTTATTATTCCAGATTACTGGTATAGAATCGGTTTATATAAAATCTTGTCTTTGTGATAGAGGCTGCTTATTCTTTTGTGGCAGCAAGTCAGTTAAATGTTGTGTGTGCAAGTTCTAATTTAAGGGAACTGAAAGTGTCAGGAAGCAGTATATTATCTATCTATTAAATGCATGCGCTGACTCAGATCCTACTCCTGAGAAAGGAAATGACAAAGCAGAAGTGTTCATGTCATGTACCTCTACAGCTATCTTGCATTCCTCGCACAGTTTTAGTGTTTTCAATTACTATTTCTACTGAATTACTATGAATGTAAAATACAATAAACAAGTAACACTGTTGCTAATGCTATTAAAATATGAGTATGTTTATGTTTATCACCTAACTAAATTGTCCCTCTTGTGATGTCAGCTTTGTTTCTTCTACCTCTTGCATTTGTATTCACTTACTGGCTACAGTTTCTATTTTGTAACTTCCTGTTTCTGTCCATAGTTTGTAATAAATAGGGTGACTTTTGATGACAGTGCTTGGTCAAAGGCCAAATCTTACTGCCTGACTGTGTAAATTATAACTTTGAGTATAGTTTGAGGACTAAGGGGTTGATTTACAAAAGACAAATAGGCTGTTTACTTTGCAAAGGACGTTTCCCCTTAGTTTAGTGAATGAGATGAAGCTCCGATGACTTTTATCATCCAATCATGTGCAAGCAAAAAGTTTTTTTTTTTTATGCAAAGTGATATTTTACCTCATTTATGAAGCTGAGAGTGCAAAGTAGCTGTAGATTCTGAATCATCTTTGAATTTGTGCTGACACTGTTCTTCCTTCGTGAGGCTACTTTTTTTCTGCCATGGTCCTTGTGCATGTTGTAAAGTAGCCATCGCTCCAAGCTCATTCTGTGACGGACTACAATCTCAATACAAATGAATGAACTAAACATAAAATAGCAGTCCTTCACAGGAGTGAGCTTGGAGTGGTGACTACTTTACAACACACACAGGGACCACGGGGAACAAAAGTATACACCCTCCAGAAGGAAGGACAGTGTCAGCACCAATTCAGAGATGATTTAAGGATCTACAGCTGATTGATACACAAATAAGTTACATTTTTGTTAATAGTTATGGTAATTGAATGCAGTGACACTGAGTTTAGTGTCACTTTAACATCAGTAGGGGGTGTAACTTAATATAGACTTGGGCATCATGTACAGCCTGGTGGGCTAGGTTTCAAGGGTCTCTGTCAGTACGCAGAGATGAGTTTGACAAGCACCTGCCACCACAAGGTGACTGTGCCTAAAAACTGCTGTCACCCTAAAACATTTTAAGCCAGCTTAGGTTCACTTTAAAATATGCTTCAAGATCATGTGTGTACCAAAGAATATTAGGGTATCTGGCAAGTAAGAGCAGGTATATATTCTCTAATTGAGAGCTGACTGAAAAAACTAGCATTACTTGCAGGGCTAAGAATAATGCATTTTGCTACAATCTAGCGAAATATGAAATAGATGATTGGCCTAACAGCAGGAAACTGTGATACAATCCTAAAACTTTCAAACCGTGATCTGTTTAAGTGTGTGTAAGCCCTATGAATCTCTCCTATTTGGTTTATTGTAATCAGTGAAATAAATCACAAAAATTATTTTGCCATATCTGTTTGATAATTACAGAAGCTGTTGGTCCTGCCAGAAATATTGTAAAGTGATTGATTACTCTGATTATGCTTACGATTATCAGTTAGCATCGTTCTCAGGTATATCTGAGGACTACAGAACACTTACTGCTATGTTATGGAGAAGAGGAGAGGACAAGAATCCTAACATACTTGCTGTCTTAGGGTGACAAAGTTGTACCTCCATTAATATAGTGCAGTGGCTGAGTGTTGCCACCCTAGGGCAGAAAGTATGTCACTGGCAGGATCACTGGGTGAAAATAAGGGTAAAAAAATGTAAAAAATTAAACCAATGTGGTCACCACATCTAAGGACTAATATGTTGCAATATATTGTATTTTTTTTTAGGGGTCAGCTACTCTATAAGACATCTGTGACACCTTGCCTTGCTTTATATTAAATTAGACTGTATTTGTGTCCATTCAAGAAAGGACTTTTACAAGGTAATATTACAATGTCATGCACTCTGGGCATCTATTCAATCCTAGTCATATAGGTCAGCAATTTTAAAGTGCTTAGAACAGCTTTATATTGTACTTTATTGAAATTTAATTTGATAAAACGTACACAATAATTCACAATTTTAGGACTGACCTTAGATTGATAGCTCAGGCATTATGTGCCTATCTTCTTTACTCAAAAATGTTTAATATAATTCATTTCTGTTCTTTTATAAGCATCAGGCTCATTTATCAAAGTGGAAACTACAATTTAGTAAGCACATTTTAACTGATGACACCTACTTTTAACATAACATAATTAAAAAAAGTGGAAGTATAAATGCCTTCCTCAGTGAAATTTATTTTCACATTATAGTGATAATTTAAATTTCCCTTAAGTATTTAAATATTTCACAACTCCAAAAAAAGCGTATATATTCAAGGGATACATCTATAATTATAGTCTTTACAAAACACTGGTATGGCCTTTGATTGGGGAAAGGGTAATTACTGTTAGAGTAGACAAAATGTGAAACTCACTTCTTCAGGTCGACGTTTTAGCTGAGGGTGTTGACAAATTTAAAAAATGTTTGATGTCTACCTACCAGAGTGAAATGGATAGACGTGTGTCTTTTTCAACCTTATCATTTATGTAACTATTTTACACCTTACCTCTTTCAAAGGTTGTGGCCTCCTCCAATGGCTAGGCCTTTCACCTATATCTACAGCCTGGCAGATACAAATCTAGTGCAGACCTGCTGCTGTAACGATTCCTGCGAGCACGATGGCGTGTGTAGGATCTCAGCTGCGGAGGTAAGTGGAAATGGTTCAGGAGGGAGGTTCACGGTGACACTTTAATTCAGTGAGTGCAGTCGGAACCCCTTACACATCATACACCATTTATCCTGGGAGCATTGAGTTGGATGCGTGTTGTATAGGCACGCCCTCAATTGTACAGCATTGGGGCTGTGATGTGAGTTGTAGTTCGATGCCTTAGTTGCTTCACTAACGCCGAACTTTGAGTCTATCAAATATGGTTAAGGAATTAACAGTCCAGGGTATATGGTGCAGCAGTGTTGAGGAGAGAGCTAGTTAACGTCACTAAGCCCAATATGAATTACATGCAGGTGACAACATCTATGGCTAAGCAGCAATATTGGAGCAGATAGCAGAATAGCAGAGAGGATGTGATATGAGGCTTCCCCACAAGGTGGCAGCACCAACACTTCCCCTGTTTATAGTATGGCAAAGATATACTTGCTGTTTGGTGAGAGTCCAGTCAGGGGAAGTGTAACTGTTCCTTGGTGCTGGGGTTGCTGGAGGCTGGATCGATGGCTCACTAGGTCCAGAGGTTGGTCACAGGGTCTCTGCTCGAGATGAGGGGTCCTAATAGCTTGCTCGACGTACTATTTTGCTAGAACGTCGAGCAAGTGTTCAGCCTCAGTTTAAATAGGCAGAGGCAATTGTTGGGGGCGGAGCCGGAGACGAGACCCGACCCGAGCGTCTCCTAGCAACGGGACGCCGCCGGGCCTCGTCCGTCGCGTCACGCTGCCTGTGAGAAGGAGAGGAGGAGCGCTGCGGAACGGCCGCCCGTCGCCTAGCAACTAGACGCCGATGACGGGGCCGTCCCTGCGCTGGCCTCAGATGCCGGAACAGCCTGCGTTCCTGACAGCTGCACATGAATGTCCCATAGAATGTCCCCTGACATTAACAACACAGTGTCATTTTTTCCTCCAATTGACACAGATGCAGCAGCATTTTTTTCCCAACAGGCTGAAACTGCATTTTTTCCTTTAAGTGACACCACCAATGTAGGGGAATGTTTTCCTTCCAGTGACACCACCGACACTGGGGCACTTTTTTCCTCACCCCAATTTTATTTTAACTAGGGGGCAGTAGGGTTAGTTTAAATTTATTTATTTTTTCTTTATTTTTTTAACCTTTTTGAAAAATGTTTGCTTCTTTTTTTACATTTGTATTTATCTTATCTTTTACTGTTTATTTTTTTATAATTTTTTAATCATATAATTTTTTACT
>NW_017306333.1:1523726-1541796 GCF_000935625.1 Nanorana parkeri
CTTTTTTATTTTTTAATTATTATTTCTTATTATTTTTTTACTTTTTTTTATATTTATTTTTTCATATTTTTTTAATAAATGTTATTTTCCCCGCTCTACACTTAGCCCTGCTTGCCCAAAGCAGGGCTAAACGTAGAAAATAACAACCCGCCCAGCGCCCAAAACTGCATGTCTGACCTTAAGTCTGACCTTTTACAGGACCTTTTTTGTTTTTTGTTCCTAATTCAGAGTTGACAAACATAGCGTTCTCATCTTATGGTATACACAGTATTTCTCATCTATGGTATATATTTCTCTCCAAACAGCAGTCTGTATAAATCCAAATGTGGAAACCCATAATGTTGGTTATTTTATAATTATTGTCGTTAATATTATTATTATTGTTTTTTTAATATAAATGAAAATTACATAATTGATTTGTTTTGTATTTTAGCAGAAATACCTGTATATTGTGTCATATGTTTATGTAAAATTATTCTATCGCTCTATACCCTTACTTGAGAGGCCAAGCTGAAAGTTGTGTGTTTATTCTAGCTGTAATGTCACATCCAAGGTTTGTGCCTCTACCACCTGTCAATGTTTCATAAATGATTCAGTGTTGCTAGATGATTTATGAATTAGACCCAATCAATTAACACTGTACTGGTTCTAATAAGGTAAGGCAGCGTAGCTAAATGCCAGATTCTTAGTTCAAAGGTCAGAGAAAATGCAGCTATATCTTTCATGCTTCACATTAGGCCAAAATGGTTCTAACCAATGGTAAAATTATTGTTGAAGCACAAAGATAAAATGTTGGAGCCCTTAAGCAGATTAGCACAGCTCATAGGTTAAATACATAAAACAAAAGTGCTGCCTGGAGAGATGCTCTCTCACAGCTGGCAGATCGCTCCTCCTATACATATTAAAATAAATCTGTACCAGATAACTCATTCTATATGAAAGATTGGGCGGTGATTGGTTTGATCTTTTGCTAATGTAATGCTTTTTAACATAAACCTTTATTTGCTAATTCCTTGTTCGGCATTTAAGGTGACATTGTGTTCATTATAGTTTATGCATGCAAGTACTATATGACAGAATCAGATAATGGATATTGATTTCTCTTTTACTGCTGGATTAATTGGGATGGATTTGTGTGTAGCGGGAAATTCTCGTCAGTCAGTGGTCTCTATTTACATAACCTGTCTCCAGGGGTCCAGGGGTTTATAATTAACTGGACTATGATGTACAGTAAAGCACCTGAAATATTAGTTAGAAGGCAATTGTTGTGCAAGAAGCAATTGCCCTTTATTAGAGTTGAGTCAGAATTTTCAAGTGAATAACCAAAGTCCATATTTTGTAACCAGGATTCAGCATTACTTTGTATAGCTCTACAAAGACAAAAGCATAAAGCAGCTAGCTGGGATTATATTAGTAACAAAAGAAGGAGAGGATAGAGAAAGGTGGGTTTTTTTGGCTCCAGAGGGGACACATGCCAAAGGAACTTCAGTCACATAAGGGTATGTAAAAAGGTATAAATTTATTAACAAATGACTAAAATCAGTGAATATGCATAGCAGCATATATAAAACATATAACAACAGGGATTGCAAATAACTCCTATCACCCCTTATGCTCCAAGATCAGGTGAACCTATATAATCATGGTCTTAAATATATAAGGATAGCATCGTCTATGACTCAAGAAAAAGAGGATATCATTGGGTTAATACATCTCAGGTGGGAGCAGTAGATCTTAAAGGGGTGATAATTGTCTTGTAGTATAAGGCTCGACGCGTTTCGCGCCTAAGGCGCTTCTTCAGGAGCAGAGTGGAGTAATCTAGGAGTCATACAGGAAACAGAGTGTAAATATTACACTAAAAAACAAAACATTTTTATGCATAACAAATTTGGAATTAAAAAATGTGTTGGGTGAGTCTTACCCCTTCAGTGTGAGCTTCACCAGGTATTCGGTACAGGCTGATGTCTGATCAAGGGTCAGTGAACCCAGGGTGGAGGAAGATGGATTAGCCACCCCAAGCAGGGCCCGGACACTAAAAGTGGAATGGAAGTGTGTGTATGGGTATGAATCAAAACACAATTGTATTTGAAAGTAATTGGTAGCCCCAGTGTGTGAATTCGAAGAAGTGTATATATATATGTATATATATATCTAATGCCCAAACCTGGCCAACAAGACATATTAACATGATCATATATCGCAATAAAGGCGAAGAGCTGTTTTGAAAATTGAAGCCAGGGGGTCATGATAAATATATATAAACAGTGATATATCAACAAAAAGGAAACCATAGAGTTAACCACCAGGGGGTGCAATAGGTTCCCAGGAACCTGGGGAAGGAAAGTGCAAACAACATCTGTGGATGGAATCTTTATATAGAGAGGCTAGTCTTACCTGGAGAGCTAGTCTTACCACTTCACTCTCCAGGTAAGACTAGCTTATATATTTTACCACTTATATGTTTTATATATGCTGCTATGCATAGTCACTGATTTTAGTCATTTGTTAATAAATGTATACCTTTTTACATACCCTTATGTGACTGAAGTTCCTTTGGCATGTGTCCCCTCTGGAGCCAAAAAACCCCACCTTTCTCTATCCTCTCCTTCTTTTGTTACTAATGTACCAGGGGTTGGTCTCCAGAGAAGAAGGAACTGCAAACTCCAAACAGTTTTGCTTCTATACCTGGGATTATATAATAAAAAATGATTATGTTGTGCAGAGTTCAGTAGTGGACAATAACTACCATATTGTGAGACACAACGCATCCACTGCTACTCAGCTGAGAGACTTTACAGTGCACATCCGCAAGTCAGTGCTGGAGGATCGGAGCAGGGAGGAGGGAATTCAGTCCCTCCCCTGTCAAGGCAGAAAGCCGTGACAGGATCGAGAAGTGAGCGAACGCCGCTATGTGTTCGCTCACTTCCTGATCTACTGAGCCGACCTGTGACAGTCTCATTGTCACAGGTCGGCTAGAACTATGAGGTGAGTGAAAAGCACTCACCTCATAGTTCTCTTCTAATTTATGGATCGGTGCTTACTGCACCTCTCCTGCTGCTTCTTGATTACTATCCTACATATCATTATATCACCAGTCATTGGGGGTGTAAGGGGGGCAGTAGTGACATAAGGAAGTAAAACTCTGCTCCTCTACCAAGATGGCCACATCTACACAGCAACAATTAAAGTCTGGTAAGTCAATAAGGAGAAAGAGATTTTCTGCAGGGAGCCCATAGACAATGCTGAACACTAGTCCTTTACTTGCCTTTTTAGGCACATCTTCCATAGTGCAGGTCCTCTTTGAATCCTATAGAATGACAAAAAAGGGTTCTGAGGAAGGGGGCGTGCCCCAGAAACGCGTTAACCCTTGCCACTCGCTGCTGGAAGACGACTTCGGTCGTGAGCTGACTTGGCTGTGCTGTGGCTTCTGATGGGCGATAGCTTCCTGTGAGGGGAACCATTGAATACGATTGTGTCACTTTTCTCTTGTGAGTACATTACCATTTTTTAAAAGCAAATTTTTAAACGATCCTTCACATCCTTTTTTGTCATTCTATAGGTGTTAAGGTTCCCTGCCTTGTGGAGCTGCCCCAGTGTGATCAGGTGGAATTAAGGATGAAGGTTTGCTGTGAGTCATTTGCGGGCATATCATAACAAGTTAGGTGTGAATCTGGAAAGTTCACACTATGAAATAAAACCTCTCCTTGCTCTCTTACTGCTGAGCTGTCATTAACCATGATGCATTGAAAAGGATGTCAATTGTTCCTAAAGGTGCTATCTGAACATAAACCACTGTAAGCTATTTTTTTAAGACCCAATAGACAATACCTTGCAACACTGCCAAAATATTGCTGCAGTTATGGAAATATAAATTTACTGCAACATATACCCTTCAAAATTGCTATTCAAGATCAGCTCTCCAGAGCTGTTGACACAAAAAAAATAGATCATGAATAGGAATTTGTTTGTAAGAAATGAAAGTAGTATTAAATGCTGGGTGTTTTTTGCCTTCATGCATCCTCTAACAGACCCGTCCTCCCACACTTAGCTGCAACCGCTCCTTTCCTCTGCCGCGACCGGGAAGATACACGGGTTTCCCTGAACTTCCTGGTTGCAGGGGAGGGTAATGAGGGCAGAGGAGCCACAGGATCCTTCTGCTGTCAATCAAGTTATGACTGCAAGGGCGGGGGCTTGGCCGGCTGCACGCTGTGTGTCAATGGATGCACACAGCTAGGTGCGGGCACGGCCGGGACCGTGCACGTACGGGTGCCTCCACAGCAGTCAGCTTGCTGATGGAGGCACCCGCACAGGGGGAAAGGAGGGAGGCTTGCGGTCTGGGTACCACTTGAGAATGAGAAAATAAAAAAATAAAGCGTAAAATTACTTTTTTTATTATTAAGTCTGCCCACCATAAAAAAACTAAACAAAAAACAAAGGTTTAATGTCGCTTTAATTTATAAAATTTAAGTTGAAAGCAATGAAAGCAATAATTCTTGAACCATTGTAAACTTTAAAAGACTGACATTTTGACAGCAATTAGGTATCGAGGTGAGAAGCAGTGACCTACTCAGAGGATAAGAAAACATTTTGCCTACTGTGTCATTCACCCTCACTAGCATATAACCTGCTTATGTCAGGCAACAGTTTTGCATTCTCAAAAGGTAGCAAATCTGCAATGCTGAAGAAACTACGTAGAGCGCCTCAAGGCTTTCAGCACTTAAAAGCCATTGTGACAATGACAGAGTGTCAGCCTGGCACTTTCCGGGACACTGAAGAAATGGTGAAAAATTGCAAATTCTGTTAAAAAAAAACAGTCCAGCCAATTAATAAAATACTTTGTTTTATATCATAGTAATAAACAATAGATGGCAACCAGCTGTTGTAGTAGAGCCTACAACTGAGCCATGTTCATCTTGTCACTCCATGGCAAGCACAGCTCAGAAGAATGGGAACCTTCCAGAACTGTGCAGATCAGTTACAACTAGTATGAATCTCCTTGAAATTTAGTAACACCAGGACTGAGAATAATTTTTTTTCCAAAAGAAAAGAATTTAATTACAGTAGAGATTATTTCTTACTTTTTTTTTAACCCCTTGCTGGTCGCAACCTGTTTATCAATGTTCTCCGTGCTGGATATACCTTAATAAACACCACCACCCCCTGAGAACTAGCAGCCGACACTTTCAAAACGTGGGAACCAATCAGAGTGGTTCCCAGTCATGTGATCACTATGACAACTATGACATAGTGATTATAAGCAAGCTGGAGAGCTCACAAGAAAAATAGAAGCCTTCATCCTGCAGTTGAACACCGCCACTCTTAGGCTGCAATGGCATTTGCAGTGCCATCAGTTTTAATCGTAAATGTAATTGTTCAGAATTAAAACAAATTTAGCCACCCTGCCATAAGCAGGATTGTCTATTTAAGTGTAGCTGCTGTCAGATTGTAGTCAGTCTGATCCCGATTTGATAGTATGTGCTCATTTGGTCTCTCCTAAGCACTCTGTAAAGCTAGCCATACACCTACCGATTATCGTACGATAATCCAGCCATCATACGATAATCAGCAGGTGTATGGAAGGCGTGCAACCATTTCTACTATACGGTCACACGTCTTTTGTCTCCCGAGCAGGCTCAAAAACCCGCTGAGAATCGTACGATTACCGGCTGGTTAGTGGCATTCCGGGAGACAAATGCCGCACAGGCCGGTGTGCGCAAGCGTACACTGCCCGTGCGGCATTGGAGTCTTCGGAAGCCTGCCCCTCAGCAGGGCGGGCTTTCGATGATCGCAAGTACGATCTGCCTGTCCAAGATGGGCAGATCGTACAAGCTTTTAATTACTTTACAACCATCGCACGACTCAAGTCGTGCGATGGTTGTAAAGTGTATGGCCAGCTTTACCGTTTGCATCTGCCTGCTGCTGAGTGTAACCTTGCTACAGAGCAGAGCAACCAATAATCAATAGAATTTAAATCTGCTGGTTGATTCATCTTGCTGCAGGTACTCTTATCCAGTAAGTCTTAAGTCTCTTTTATAGAAGTGCACTCTTCTTCATACTTTGATCTTATAATTAGTGATCATATTAGCCTATCATTAAAAAAAACCAAGGCAGTAGCTTTGTGAGGGAACATTAAAAATCTTGATGTTTTAAAGACTTCAAATAACTTTCTACAGAGCTTCCCTGCTTCACTGTGTCGTGAAAGACGATCATTACTTTGCATAATGACTGCAAAAACTTCTCATGACTTATGACATGCTTAAACAGTCTGCTATCCACTGATACCACTAATAGGCTTATACTAACACCTACAAAAGTTGGTTTTCCACATTAGGTTAGAAGATTCCTGGGCACATATTTCTTACCTATGATCTATTCTGTTTTTGTCTACAGTTATAGATGATATATATTTACAGTATATAACATTATGGTCACTGAGATGTCAAGCGAATAACATTATATTGTTACAATAGCACTTGGAAGTATTAGGGATATATTATGCAGCAGACCCTGAAATAAATGAGCAAGTGTAAGGATTTGAGCTACTTTGACAAGGGCCAAATTGTGATGCCTAGACGATTGGGTCAGAACAACTCCAAAACTGCAGCTCTTGTGGCTCCCGGTCTTCAGTGGTCAGCACCTTCCAAAAGCGGTCCATAGAAGTGAAACAGGTGAACCAACGACAGGGTCATGGCTGGCCAAAACTTATTGGTGCATGTGGAGAATGAAGGCTGGCCCATTTAGTTCGATCCAAGAGAAGAGCTACTATAGCTCAAATTGCTGAAAAAGTTAATGCTGGTTCTGACAGAAAGGGGTCTGAACACACAGAGGGGAATTTATCAAAACTGGAGCAGACAAAATCTGGAGCAGCTGTGCATGACAACTAATCAGCTTCTCTCTTCAATTTCTTCAGTTAGGATTTGAAATTGAGAGAGAGAGAAGCTGATTGTCATGCACAGCTGCTCCAGATTTTTTATATTTCCCTCACAGTGTTTGTTGCGTATAGGACTGCGTAGCTGCAGACAATCGAAGCAGGTTGCCTAGTCTGATGACTGACGTTTTCTTTTACACTGTGTGGATAGCCGGGTGCGTGTGTGCTGCTTACATGAGGAAGAGATAGTACAAGGATGCACTATAGAAAGAAGGCAGGCCGGCAGAAGCAGTGTAATGCTTTGCTTTGGGTAATGTTCTGCTGGGAAACCTTGGGTCCTCCATTAATGTGCATGTTGCTTTGACACTTACCACCAGTTGCTTTGACACTACCTAAACTTTGTTGCTGACCAAGTACACTGCACAGTAGAATCAGGAAGCACAAAGTAAGCTAAGAATTGTAGTTTGAGACAAGCGGTGTACATGACCTCAATAGCGTGCACTGTTCATACACACAGACCGGAAGTGAAGTTAATACTCACAGGCGGAGGTTCAGTGTGAAGACAAGATTAATAATACCAAAATATGGTATTTGAGGATTACTTGAAAATTTTAATAATTGACAGAGGTGTAGTATTTTAGTGCACACAAATATTAGACCCTGATGCCTTACATTCACTCCAATACAAGGAATCGAGCACAGCATTGTGCCCGATTGCCTGCGTAACTGGCCCTTCAGCCGGCTTTGTGACAGCAGTGAGCAGGAAGAGCTCTGAGTACAGTGCTTCCAGCCTTACTGATCACAGAGCACACTCTGGGGAACAGACATTTCTCGGTCTTCTCCCGCTATCCATCCTGAATGCATTTTTGTGGTCATGGGTCCCCCAGAAATTTCTGGGGGACCCCAAAAACCATGGCATTGGGCTCCACCTATGCAGCCTGCTACAAGTGATCTGGGTGGCAATATAGCCGTCCAGATCACTTGTGATGAACGAGCTCTGCCTAAAAAAAAAAGTTGTATAAAATATGTGCGGCAGTCCTGAAGTGGTTAAAAATAGGGCATTTAGTGTCACTTTAAATTATAATTCTACTTTTGCAGCCAAATTGGGATAACATCTACTTTATATTTGTTACATGCTCCAATATTTAAAAATTGCTGCTTACATTTTTACTTGCTCTTTTCTGAAAACTCCAGGGCTGGAGAGTTGTATTTGCCATAATTAACCGTGTCTGTACTGTGCTGGTAGATTTAATTATCAATTGTTAACCAGATGTGCAGGACTGTCTGTCCTAAAAAAGGGTTAAAGATCTCAAGACTTTGGTGATACATGTCAATGTCAATGCAATTGTAAAAAACTGTCCCTCACTCTGTCCCTTATCTCCGCATTGCAATCTTTTCAAAGCAATAGAAGCTGCCTAAAGTGTTCTAGGTATACACCTGCTCCAAAGGAACAACTAAAAAGGTAAGAAATATTTTTTAAAGACTAGATTTAGATATGTTGTGTGAATGAAAATCCATAACAAACATATAGGGGTTTATTCACGAAGCTGCCGAGGGCAGCCGAGTGAATGACCGATCTGAAGTGAAGTGAACCGAACACTGTTCGGCTATTCACTTCAGGCTGGTACGCACCGAGCGGCCGGCCAATGGCTTTCAGCACGGCTGAGCCGCTCGGCCATGATCGGGAGCTGTACGGGCTATTGTGAATAACCCGTACAGCAGGCTCTCGGTTCGAATTAACCGATGGACTCTCGTAACCGAAGCTAGCCGAAGGAACGGCTCAATTTTGAGAAAACACCACTATGGGGTCTATTCACGAAGCAGCGGCGGTGGAGAAGGCTGGATCTGGCAGGGGAGTAGGAGGCGGGGCCCGGTGTCAGCAACAGAGAAGGAGGTGGGGCCGGTGATGGAGGAGGAGGCGGGCCCAGCGACGGAGGAGGGAGCGGGCCCGGTGACGGACGAGGGAAGACGGAGGAAGAAGAGGCAGACAGGTAAGGAGTGTGACCAGCCCACATGGTGGGCTCTGCAGGGTCACCCTCAGGTGAGCTGTGTGGGATCTCAAGTGGGCTCTTCAAGGGAGTGTAACTAGAAATCACAGGGCCCGATACAAAATTTTGCTATGGGGCCCTGTGATTTCTAGTTATGCCCCTGGTTCTAAACATGCTTTTTTTGCCCAGACCTACATTATAATGAGTCAGTTTTGCAAACTCAGGGTCATGGATGCACCATGTATCTAATGTTTTTGCAAATCATTTAAAGAATTACATAAAATGGTAGTTTACATAAGTGTTTCTCAACCTTTTTTCAGTCACGGCACCATATAAAAGTATGAAAATTCTATGGTGTTTCTTACCATCAGTGGGAAACTTGAGCCTAGGATGATGCGCACAACCAACCTACATTAGTATATGATACTTGATTGAATCATTTTAACATAGTCAAAATCTCTTATATTTCACAGGAATAAATGAGCTTCAACACCAATGGGGTATCAACCTAATAAATGGTATCACAATATTTGGAACCTAATATATTGTCAATATCCAGTATGCGAAATATTAAAAACTG
Source organism: Nanorana parkeri (assembly GCF_000935625.1). Classification (NCBI taxonomy): domain Eukaryota; kingdom Metazoa; phylum Chordata; class Amphibia; order Anura; family Dicroglossidae; genus Nanorana; species Nanorana parkeri. Next base: position 1,533,163 of record NW_017306333.1, read on the forward strand.
CCCCTTCACCAGGACCTAGCAGAGTGGTTTAATTATCCAGAATAAATCCAGCATACATTATATTCCATGTACCATGAATGAGTATGCTAATACATAAAGGAAATAATATGAAGCCTTGTCCATTGTAAGGCACCTTGCAGCCAGCTGTACATACAGAGCAGCACTAAATAGAGCAAGATGTAATTCCATTGTGACCTCTATAGGGCCGTGCCTCTCACCCCCATGGGAACATACTTGTCCCCAGCACTGAATGAGAGGGGCAGAGTAGGGACAACCAAGGCCAATGTGTGGGCCACCAGTGTAGAAACCCATGACATCATTAGTCGGTAACATACTAGAGGCCAACCCCCACAGCATCCTTGGTTGCTATTCTGCAATAACAAATACTAACTCTGTGAAGGAAAAAAAAGTCACCCTTAATCCACTGGCAGATTTGTTGACATGTTTTGCAATATGTATTAATTTTTGATGGCACCCATGACAAAACCACTCCTCAGTTGATAAAGACTGGTTTATATTCTTTCAAAATGTAAAACAATGATCCCAAACCATTGTAGTCAGGGCTGCCTTTTAGAGAACTTCTTATTCTAAAAAATACCAGTATATTTTTATATATTGAACATGGCTTCCAACTATCTTTTGTAATAACATTTGGGGTTGTTCATTAGGCTCCAAATTCTTATTCAAGTCACATTATTTACTTAGTATTAACTCATGGCAGCCACCAGCAGTTGATTATATCTTTTTGTTGCCACCTATGCAGGCAAGAGATTAGCAACACATTTTCTTATCTTTCTCCTGCTTTTCTCACAGTTGGAAGCAGCAACTGATTTTGCGTCTCAATAAAACACTTTCCATAAATACAAATCTGCACAGCCCACACAGTTACTGACCCGCTATACGAAAATCTGTTTCACAAAAACATGTGATCACAACAACATATTTTATTATCATTTCTTTTTTCTTAAACATCAGATTGATAGAAATGTCTAAAATGTATCCTGTTTGGTACTGGTGCAATTCATATTGACTAATTTACTCTCTCATGCTCTCTTGCTGCCCTGTTGGCTTTTTCAGCTTTTTCCTGGTAATATGCACAGAATAACTGTAATGTTCATTTACAAGCTAAATCTAGAATGCGAATGTACCATCCGTTTATTATATTTAATAATAATCATACGTTGCAGATTTTGGATCTGCCTTGACCCATGTAGGATGCAGTTGTTATTGTGGAGTTGTAATAAAAAATATCATGCAATATCAATTTTCTGTTTTAACACTTTAGAATCATTCACTGATCTGATTTTTTTAGGGGACAAAACTGTTATGCAAATAAAATAGTTGGACTTCTCTGAACATCCTTATTTGGCCCTTAATATGTAAACATAAAAATTATTAGGGGCTATCAACGAGCAGGGTTATAGGATTATTATAATATAATATAATGGCAAGCAAAAATCTAGGGCTTACTTGAAGCAGAATCCATAGTGCAGATGAAAGAAACAATTCAGCTGGCGACCAGCCCACCCGCTGTGCTGCATACCAATCCACTACCGCACTGGAGTAGAGATGACACCCTACCAAGAATTACTGCTAAGCAGGGCCAGGCCAAGGCAGAAGAGGCTTTGGAAAACGTGGGCCCTGCTCTGCTTTCATTTTGGAATGAAAGCTACTATAGCAACTTTTATTCATCAACCAGTATTATGTGAAAATAAATAAAGAAATAAACAAAGACCCCCTTTTTTTCCAACCATTTTAACCAGTTATTAACCCTTTGTGAACCTTAATTAGTTTTTATTAACTGCTTTAGTTTCTGATTTTGTTGCTGTTTGTATGTAAACTTCTTAAATGTGCATGCAGTTGTGTTTGTAGTGCCAAATAAAAAAAAATGGTTCAGCTGAAAGTCGATTTTTGACTTCAGATCTGTTTAACCAAATTATTGCATTTCCTTTCACTACACTCGCTTTGTTGCAGAACTTTTGAGCAGGGAACCTATTAGTACAGATTTAGCTCAGAGTTTCTGTTGCCTAATACCTGCAAAACTGCTATTTTTGGGGCAGAGCACAACTGTACAGCATCATACAAAGTGAAGTATCTGTCCCAGAACTTATTCTATGCAATGGTAGCCACTGGTACTTGTACCAGCTGACAGCTGTCCTGACAGGGTCTCTTTATTTAAGTTAAAGTGATATTATATATACTATACTATATATATACTATATATACTAGCAAGCAGTAGATATATGCAAAAACATAAAAAAAAATAAAAAAAGCTACCAAATAAGTAAATTCTTACGCCGCCACTCACTCCCGTCTGCAACATCCAGCTTCCCCGAACTGCCGTGCACGAAGACCTGGATGGGCGCATGTCTAGTGCAGATCACGCAGGAAGATCTGGGTGGGCACATGCACAGTGGAGATCACCGGTGGGGATAAGGGGAGAGACTCAATAGAAGTCAATGCATGCAGCTGTGAGCATTCATGTTGGACAGACACCGTGGGACCCGAGGAGTCTGCGCTGGATCAGAGATCGGCACCAGCGCCGGAGGGACTTCTGGAAACCACTGAAAGGAAGAAGGTGCTCAGATCAAGAGGCATCACTTAAGGTAAGTTCCTACAGCAGGATTCGGGGTTGGGGGGGGGGATAGACTTTAATGTCCCTTTAAAAACGGTGGGGGCCTTGCTGGGGGAAGTTCCCAGCACACACCTTCCATCCCTCTCTTCCTGTTATTGGCACCCGGACGGAGAATACTCCTGGTTGCGTCGGCGACCAGGGGGTGATCTTGACTTCACTGGCTATAAAAACCTGGTCAGAGCCCTGGCTTGTTCCTGAGTTATTCAACCTCTATGGTGCGAACACCTAGCCTCTTTGTTGGATACTGCTGTCGTTCCCTGACCCCTCATCTGAACTTCCTGATTATCGACCCCTTGGCCTGCCTACCGCTCTTGAATCCTAGCCGCCTGCCTCGAACTGGACTTTGACTACCCCTTTGGATTTGCGCTCTTGTACCTCGCTCTTTGGACCCTCTTGCTCGCTTTCTGCCAGTGGGTTTATCTCCATGCTGTTAGTCCACGGCACTGCCTGACACCATTCCTCCCTTCTCCAAGCTAGCAGATGGAATGCTGCTGGAGACTGCTGTATCCCTTGTGATCTTATACTGGACATGAAGTTCAGGAAGGTGGAGCTGTGAGAGTTAAGAGACAGCTGTCTAGAAACATAATAATTGTAAGTTCTTGGGGAAAAAAAAATAAGAAATATTATGCTGGCCAATGTGTATGTGTCATCTGCATTCATTTTAAAAAAAATGTTTGAAAGTTTAATACTATTTTAAAGGTCAGTTATGCCCACATCTAAGAATTGGGCATGTGTGAGCACTGGTAAATTAAATCAACTTCTATCTTCATATTTCTTGGGAACACATTTTACAAGATTTTCCCACAATATTGAATTCATGCCTTGTCACAAATCTATAATAAAGATTTTGTTCTTGAGCCCATGACTAACCATCAGCATGGCTGGTTGCTTCTGAATGAGCTCTGCTGAGAAATCCATCCAGTCTACTAATCATCTGCACCCACAAAACAGTTTTTAGTGACCTGCCATGAGTTGAAAGATGGCAGCTTACTGCCCCTGAATGGCTGAAGGAGTTTGCAAGGAAAGAGCACCAAGATAGGCCAGAGCCCTTCTCATGCGTGTTATAGGTCTCCCAGAAAAAAACAGATGGATAATCTCCTGACACCTTTCTTGAGAAATGGTTGCAAACTACTTACCCTGATGCTCAATTTTCTATTGTCTTTGCAGTTGAAAGAAAGTATGCCTGCTAAACCCTTTTTTCCAGGTGCTTCACCCAGGCCTCTCATTGTTAGACTGCTGAATTGCAAGGGCTGTAATGTCATCCTATGGAAGGCCTGATAAAAAGGTACTATTGCTTTTGAGAACGCCACTGTTTTCATTTTTCCAGACTTTTTCATGGAATTACAAAAGCAAAGAAGCTACCTTTACTGGGATCAAAAGGAGGTTCTGAGAAAAGGGCTTTATTTACTCTGTTGCCTATCCATCAAGATTGTGGATCCCTGATAATGGCAAAGTGCATTTCTTCACTTCCGTTAAACATACTGACATACATACTTTTCTCCCTCATATGTGGTGCCTATGTTGAGCCTTACACACTACTTCTACATTTGCTATGCCTAACTCTCTCTTTTAAAGGTTTGTGGACTTTTGGCTCAGTTCTAATCTTGCATTCCACGAATTGGTCACTAGATGGCGGCCACTTGCTTAATTGTTGCAATTTATATCACTCCCTAAATATCGATGTTTCTTACATATCAATGATAGGTCACCAGGCCAATGAAGATAGCTTATCATTGTAACTCATATGCTTAGTATTGGCTCACGATATGCCAGATTCTCTGCATACATGTGTAATATTTATGGAGATTGTAAGCCCCCAGGGGCAGGGCCCTCTTTACCATCTTGTCTTGAATTGTATTGTAACTGTAATGTCTTCCTTATATTGTAAAGTGCTGCGCAAACTGTTGGCGCTATATAAAGCCTGTATAATAATAATAACAACGGAGGTAATACCCAATTCATATGCTTAGGTAATTACAGTATGCCTGGTTTTCCAATGTTTCCAGATGGCTCCTGTTACTTTTCTTTGCTAACAGTTTAGGTAGCATTTTTGACAGTTCTCTTTTAATGTCCTATATATCTATGGTAAAGTTTACTGTCTTAAGGGTGATACTCCCTCTGAGTCCTAGTTTATTAAGAAGAGTGCTGGTGTCTGATATATGTAGATTCTTCTACAATGTATTAAACAGATGTCTTGATAGGCAAATGAGGAACACATAGTCAGCTCCGATCCACCAGTGCTGACTGGCGGAACGTACGGGGGAGGGGGCGGGTAACATAATAATCCCCCGTTCCCTGCCCCCCACACATAACATAATAATTCCCCCGTTCCCTGCCCCCCCACACATAACATAATAATCCCCCCTGTTCCTTGCCCCCCCACACAAATAACATAATAAACGTGATCTGCGACCGCAAGCCTGACAGGAATTTCCACTCGCCGGCACTGCATTTCCACTTGCCAAATGCGAGCAGGCGAGTGGAAATTTTGAGCCCTGTATTAGATGATAGTGCTAATTTTTAGTTCCTCGTTCAAGCCAGAGGGAGAGAGTGTATTCAGCTTGTAGATCCAATAAGTTTCTTGTTTGCACAACTCATGGAATCTTTCTGCTGCGGGTAGGCGATCGGGGATCTGTTCGATGACAAAGACTTGTAGGAATTTGATATTTTTCTGGTGTTTATGAAGGAAGTGGCGTGGGACACTGTGTTCAGGGTTGCCATTTTCAATGAGTCTTCTGTGCTCCCCTATTCACTTGTGCTGGGGCAGATGGTGCAACATATATATAGCAGGTTACAAGGGCATTTTAGGCCGTAGACCACGAAGTTGTGGGCGCAGGTGATAAACTGGTGTATCATCCCCAGGTAAAGCCTCAGGTCCAGACATTCTCAAATAAATTGCAGATAAGTTCCTCTGTCTGTGGCTGGCAGAATAAAGGTTATTGAGATGATTCTTCTTCCTAAGTGCCTCTATATACTCTATTACATGTCTGTGATAGTAGTACCATCCTTTTTTACAGTTTTATTTTAACTGCTTTTGCGCAGGGTTTTACTAGACCAAAATTAAAAAATTGACCACATCAGAGAGGCCCAAGGAAGAGGCAAAAATAGATCTCACAGGCTTATTGTTCTATTACTTAGCAGGTCAGTTGAAACACCTAGCTATATTAGTCTGATCTTATACTCCTACTTCACAGGCCCACTTGGCGCATCTGCTGGGGATACGACAGCTGTTAAGTTTTCTAAAAGTCCATAAGCTCTTCCCTTAGAAACCGCACGTACCAATTCTAAATGTGTTTGTCTCCGTGTGGAATAGAGTTAAAAAGATTGTATCCTTTCAGGGTCTGCCTAATGATTTATGTGGCATAATCCAAATCCCGTACAGCTATGTGTAATATTCCTGACTCTACTTGGTACCCACAATGTTCTCTGAAATAACTTGAAACTGACTAAACTATTTGACATATATCATTGTGTATTCCATATTAATAAAATTAGACTTTGCTTCTGATTTTTTATTCAACAGAATATTTTAAATAATAAAACAAATAAAAATGGCATGGACAAAAATCTTTGGACCCTTAACCTAATATCGTGTTGCACAACCTTTATATGCAATCACTGCAATGATTACAAAAGTGATTTCTGTATCTCGTAATGAAACTTCTGCATCTGTCTACTGGTAGTTTGGCCCACTCTTCTTGAATGACAGTTGTCCCAGATTTGAATGGTGCCTTCTCTAGACTCATGTTTCAACTGTTTCTATAGATGATAGGATTCAGATCAGGGCTCATAGAAGACCACTTCAGAATAGTCCAATATATTGTCTTTAGCCATTCTTGGGTTCTTTAAGCTGTGTGTTTTGGGTCATTATACTGTAGGGGAACCCATGACTGGTGAATAAGACAGAGGTTTAGGACACTGGGCAGTACCTTTCTCTCCAGTATTCATTAACCGCCTTGAGATTGCGCCCTGCACAGATTTCTAGGCTCTCTATGGTAAATCTTAACCAAGCCTTCTCTATGTTTCACAGAAGCTATAATCTTTTCTTTCAAAGTTTCCATTTTTTTGTCTGTGAATACAGAGCTGAAGTGACTTGCCAAAAAGCTCCAGCTTTGTCTATTTCTGCCCATAGGATACTTTCCCAGAAGCATTGGGGCTTATCAGTTTGCAAATTCTAGTCTTCCTTGTTTATGTTTTTTATTCAATAGTGGAGTCGTCCTGGGTCTTCTTTTTTTGAGCCCACTGTCAATCAAAAAGTGACTGATGGTGCGGTCAGACACTGATGTACCTTGACCTTGGAGTTCACCTATGTATCTTTTACCTTATCCACCTCCCACCACTCTTTAATAAACTGTAGTTGTCTATATGTATATCTTCCCTCAAAGCAAGTAGTTTAGCATCCTTTCATCTACAGTATATTGATTGAAAAGTTAAAAGAACTATGGAGCAGATGGTAAGAGTTGCAGTACAGCTTTCCAAGATAAATGAATAAACCACGCTATGAAATTAAGAGCATGCAAACATAATTTTTTTATTGATCTTTTGGTACCACCTAAACATAAATGTTCAAAGGTACCTTTTGTTAGTCTACATACTTACCTGCCTCTGCTCTGGGGTTGTTTGCTTAGAAGAAAATGCTGTACTGTGTAGGGAAGGTCACACAGTAAATATCTCAATGGAAGGGAAACAGATAAGTATGTGTGCTAACAGAATGGCTGGAAACTGCATCAAGGTTGACTAGGGAGAAGTGTACTATACATTTCTTAGGCCTCTGATAGGATTACTAGGTTATCTAATTTACTAAATGCAGTTACTCACTGCTTCCACTAATAGAAGGTCCTTAAAAAGTAGGTGATGAAGGTTTAACTAGATTTAATCAAGGTAATTACCTTTATTTGTGAAAGCTTGTAATATGTGCCCTTTGGCAACAGATCAGCTTTTGCCACTAAATTTCATGTTTCCTTTCAAACAGTTTTTATAAATAAGGCCTTGTACATTTTATTTTTGAAAGGATGCTATAAAAGCTAATATTATCAATAGGGATGTCCCGATGCCACTTTTTCAGGCCCAAGTACAAGTACTTCCCCTCATGTACTTGCCGATACCAATTACCGATACTTTTTCCTAAAGGGACAGGTGACTTTAAATGATCCATAGTACAATTACATGTTATGTACTATGGATCATGGTTTAACAACAATGATGATTTGAAACACCAGTAACTCACAGTAACCAATTGGATTTTGATTCATTCAGTTCTTGTTCCCATAGTGGCCATAATGAAGCCAGGTCTCTTCATTTATTTCTGTAGTATAAAATAAATAACGGATCCAATGGTTAGAGGGAGACTCCCTTGAACTCACTACAGAGACTCATCAGAGAGATTAAACAGGATGATTTGGTCCACTGAAATGCACACGTAAATATTATTTATGGGTGCGATTCACCTTTAATTAATAATTCAACATTGTGGTAAATTAATGGTAAGTTATAACATTACAATGGTTGATTGATATTGATGACATAATTTATGTTTGAATAATCTCACTCCTTATTAGTTTGTATTATGCAAGTTAAGTGAGACACCTAGTGGCTACATGGAGGATAAATGAACTTGAACATCTGATCAGTAGAATAATAACAAAGAGTTGCCTTCTTGTGAGACAAGAAGTAGACTACCTGTTTAAGCAATAAACAAACAAATTAAATTATAGTCATGTGTAAAAAGTCTTTGTGTGGGTAATACCAGTAACACACCAGAGTATACATATGAATACATGCTGAGTGATTTCTTTGAGTTATCTAAAAAATAAATAAATTAATTAATAAGTTGGGAAATCAAGTGAAATAAGCAACTCAGCAAACTCATGATCTCAGCAAAAAATCCCCCCTTCCTCTAGCAACACCCCTAAAAGTAACCATCCACTGCTCACTTCTGCACCCCATTTCCATCACTGACCTCTGTGCCCCCCCCCCTTTCCCATCAACAACTCACTTCT